>NC_086112.1:9862503-10175211 GCF_963921235.1 Mobula hypostoma | reverse complement strand
CTTTGCAATGGCTCCTCCATATAATAATGAGGACAATTACGTTGCCTTCCTTATCACTTTTCACTTCTTTCTCAGTTGATACTCCAAGAAATGAAGTGAATTATTGCAGCATACTTTTAAACATGAAAAATTCCCCCAAATTAGCCATTGGATCAACCACTAGCAATGGGAAGTCCTTCGCATGTAAATCATTTATTGCTTCTAGTGCTCTTGGTGTGGCTTCCTCTACGTCAGTGAGACCTGATGCGGACTGGAGAATAGTTGCTTTGATGAGCTCTCTCATGTCATCTGTTGTAACAACCAAGATCTTCCAGTGGCTGCTCATTTTAGTTCTATTCCCACATTGACAGGTCCATCCATTCCCTCCTCTACTGTGAAGTTAAAGCCAGAGGCAGATTAGAGGAGCAACACCTCATGTTCTGCTTTGGTAGTCTCCAACTCGATGGCATGAATGTTGATCTCTCTAACTTCAGCTTTATTTGTTTCATGTACATTGAAGCATACCGTGAAGTGTGTCATTTACCTGAAATCAAATCAGCAAGAATTGTGCTGGAGGAAGCTCGCAGGTGTCGCCAAGCTTCCAGCAGCAGTATAGCTTGATCATACGTACCTACCCAGACCTGGATGTCGTCCAAAAGCAGAGCACCAGGAGGAAATCCACATGATCACAGGGAGAATATGCAAACTTCTTACAGACAGTGGCAGGAATCGAACCCCAAACTTACAGCTGGTGCTGTAATGTGTTCCAGTAAACTCTCAGCTTCGTCCACCCTCCTTTGTTTTTCCATATCCTATTGGTCCCATTACCCTTTCTCTTGCTGCTCACTCGCCCCTTTTGGTTTTACCATCATCCACACATTCCTCCCTCTGTTTCTCCTCCTTAACTTCTTTCTGTTGCCCCATGGTCCACTGTCCAATTATATTCCATCTCCTGACACTTCCATCTCTCACATTCCCGCTACTGATATTATTCCCACTCCCCTTCCTCAACCTACCTATCACCCCCTCCCCTCAGCTAGATTTACTCCCTCTCTCCTCTTCACACCACCTATTTTATATTAGCTAATCACCTCTTTTTTTTCAAACCCACATGAAAGATTTTGACCTGACATGTTGACTATCACTTTCCCTCAATAGATGCTGCCTGACCTGCTGAATTCCTTCAGCAGTTTGTGTGTTAGCCCTTTGAAACAACTTATTTTGGAGTCTGGAGGCTGGAGGAAGGGGGCTTGTTTTACTGTTGTTGCTTTGTCATTTGGTATGTTCTGTTTTGTTGTTTTCTATGTCGATCTGCTAAGCATGGTGGGTATGCTATCTATGCTGACACCAGAATGTGTGGGAACACTTGTGGGCTGCCCTCAGCACATTCTAATGCAAACACCACATTTCAATGTATGTTTTGAAGTACATGTGACAAATAAATCTGAATATTTTGATTGAGGTTCAGTTCTCATGGGAGTTTTGAGCACCTTCTCTTTAGGTTTTTAGTTTCTGGAAAAATATTCATACTTTACATTGAACACCACTTTACAGATGTGACACAAAATTAACACACTAATATCACGTTTGCATAGGAAGGAACCTCCCAATCTCCATCTAACTAACAGGAGTCACCTACCACTCTTTTCCAACTCACCACCTGCAGCCTATTTAAACCCAGTTGTCATCCACTGTCCATGTTCACCCATCAAACCAGCCAGCCTCGACCAATTGTTCCTAGCTTTCATTTACCTTATCGCCTTGTTGTGTTAAGTATCCATTCCCTCTTGTTTAGTGATCCCTCATGACTTGTTATTTTGCAGTTTATTATTAAAGTTTATTATTAAAGCTCACCACTCGTCATCTCCATTGCTCTGCATTTGGGTCAAGTCTCCTCTACATTTCCTGGAAGAATCTCCTGTTAGATTCCCCCTTCTCCAGCCCTGTTTCTCTTTCACCAATCAACTTCCCAGCTCTTTACTTCACCCCTCCCCCTCCAGGTTTCAGCTGTGACCGTGTGTTTCTCCTTCCCCTCCCCCCAACTTTTAAATCTACTCCTCATCTTTTTTTCTCCAGTCCTGATGAAGGGTCTTGGCCTGAAGCGTCGACTGTACTCTTTTCCATCTATGCTGCCTGGCCTGCTGAGTTCCTCCAGCATTTACTATGTGTTGTCTACATTTCCTGACAACAAAGAAAGTGTACTAACATTATGTACTCCCAGAATTTTCTCCTTTAAAACAAACATTACATTCTCTTCATTTTCCGCAAAGTTCCAATGACATGATGTATTGATATTGAAAGCATCTGGCTTTAGATGATATGCTTCTCTGCAGAACAATTTGTCATATCTTTTCTAATTAAATTCCATGCATAGAAATATATATATAAGTACAGTGGATTCTGATTAATTGGGCCATCAGTTAATTGGGAAGCCACTTATTGGGGACAACTCTTAAAGAACTAAAACAAATAGCTGGGATTCTCTTGATTTATATGGGACACTATGCCACTTAATTGGAACAGGAAACTTTTGCTGAACAGTTTCTAACTAGAATCAGTTGCATGCACTTGTAACTGACACATTAGACACAACTACACTGTGTTTAGAGTGAACAGTTTTTAAATAGCATCAGTTGTGTGTGTTTATGTTCAAAAAGTAGTGATTTTTGTCGCTAATAGTTGGCAAGAAATAAACAGCAGTACAACACAGAATTGTTTTGCTCACCATGGCTTCACAGTGAGCATTGGAGAAATGGTATATAAAGAGTTAAATGAGAGCACAATACTGAGGTAGTATTCAGGGGTTCATTGTCAATTCAGAAATCTGATGGTGACGGAGAAGAAGCTGTTTCTAAAACATAGAGTGTGTGTCTTCAGGCTCCTGTACCTCCTCCCTGATGGTAGTAGTGAGAAGAGGGCATCTCCTGGGTGGTGAGGGTCATTAATGATATAACCATATAACAATCACAGCACGGAAACAGGCCATCTCAGCCCTTCTAGTCCGTGCCGAACTGTGATGAATGCCATCTTCTTGAAACTTCGCCTTTTGAAGACTTTTCCAATCCTGTGCGGTGGCCCCACCATACCAGACGGATCAGGGAATGGATTGATAGTAGCTACCAACATTAAAACACCTGTTCATTGCCAGAGTGGAGAAAAGAGCTGGAAAAATTGCTGCTGGCTCCACCCACCTTCACAGTCACCTAATCACCAAATTGCCATCGGCGAGATGCTACAAGTCCATCACCACCAGGACTACACATCACCTCCAAATCTCCTTTCCTGTAGCTATCCAACTCTCAGTGCAACTCACTCAGGTGTAATGGAAGAATCAGAAAAATGGCAGCACAGAAACAGGCCCTTTGTCCGATTCAGTCCATGCCAAACCATTTAAACTGCCTCGTCCCATCTACTGGCACCTGAACCATATCTCTACATATCCCTTCCATCCATGTACCTATCCAAGCTCTCTTAAATGTTGAGATCAAATTGGCACCCACCACTTGTGCTGGCAGCTCATTCCACACTTTCACCACCCTTTGAGTGAGGAAGTTTCCCCTCATGTTCCCCTTAAACATTTCACATTTCACCCTGAACCCATGACCTCTACTTGTAGTCTTACCCAAACTCAGTGGCAAAAGCCTGCTTGTATTTACCCTATTTATAGAACCATAGAAAACCTACAGCACAATATAGGCCCTTCGGCCCACAAAGCTGTGCCGAGCATGTCCTTACCTTAGAAATTACCTAGGGTTACCCATAGCCCTCTATTTTTCTGAGCTCCATGCACCTGTCCTGGAGGCTCTTAAAAGACCCTATCATATATGCCTCCACCACCGTCGGTGACAGCCCATTCCACGCACTCACCACTCTCTGCATAAAAAACATACCCATGACATCTCCTCTGTGCCTACTTCCAAGCAGCTTAAAACTGTGCCCTCTCGTGCTAGCCATTTCAGCCCTGGGAAAAAGCCTCTGACTATCCACACGAGCAATACCTCTCATCATCTTATACACCTCTATCAGGTTACCTCTCATCTTCCCCCGCTCCAAAGAAAAAAGGCTGAGTTCACTCAACCTGTTTTCATAAGGCATGCTCCCCAATCCAGGCAACATCCTTGTAAGTCTCCTCTGCACCCTTTCTATGGCTTCCACATCAAAGTTATGTTCTAACTATCCCTGCACAACATCCATTAAATGGTATTTCCTGCTCAGCTTGTTCTGTTGATGATTATTGATTCTGTTTATATGTTCACATTTAAGTTTGATTATTGACACTTGCGCATGTGACCATTCTGCTAATTGTGGATGCTCATGGCTGTCTGCACTATTGTCTTCTAAATTGCTGGTTGCTATGTTGTTGTCTGTTATGGTGTTGTCCTGTGTTTTACGCTTGGCACCGAACCACAATTAATTCTGGTATGTTTCACACACCGGCAATAATATGATTCTGATTCTGAATAGAGCTTCCAGTCCTCGCTAAGGAAGACTGGGGTCTGAATTATTTGTAGATTTTTAATAGCCTATGGAAAATCAAAAAGGTGCTATTTAAGGCCTGACCAGATTTGTATCTGAATTGCGGTTAGCTCCAAGCAGGTAATATAGAACCTTGTTTTGAAATCTGCTATCTACTGCCTATTACTTCCTCAGCCTACAAATCACATATCATGGAAAACAATTTATAGATCTTTTCAGATTTACTGGCCTACTGGGAAACATCACTGCCATCATAAAAAGACTAATGCTGTTTTTTAGGAACAGGAGGCATTTTATTCTGCCAGAACATTCTGCAGAGACGGCCAGGTTGGCAATGCTTCCTCATTGGTATGCTGGAGGAGGTGAGAAATGTGTTGAATCACCTTACTGAAATGGCAGATGCTTTCATCACGCAGCTCTGAGGAGGGACACAATTCCTTATAAACACTGAACATTAAAGGTGGTGCATGAGATTTAATAAACGATGGAGAAATTATCCAAGAGCCAAGGTATATCACGAGGTCCAGGTGCACTTGGATAGAAAAACAGAGAAGGCAATGTGTTGCAAAATTTGACAGGAAATGTAGTTCCTTGCCTTAGTGACCATGCTAGCTATAATCTAGTAATTAGTCTCTGTCAGTAACATCTGTGGCAATGGGTGACACAAAACAGACTTCCAGAATTACACATGTTTGATTTCTTTTTTAATGTTTTGTAGCTAATCATTCTATTTTCTAATACCAGATTCTTCTTTCTTGGGGTATCAGCCTCAATTCGTAAAATCTTACCACAGAATTGTTGGTTTCTCAGTACACTCAAGTATGACAAAGATACATACTAGAGCAGTTATCTACTGCTAGAGACCCCCTGAGAAAATTTCTATCTGTTTCCATTAGATCTGAGCACTGACTTCATCACAGCAGGGCAGAAGCAGAAAAGGTCAGGGAATCTGAACAGTGAGGTACCCAATAACACTTACGATAAAATGGACACAAAGCTCAAAGATTCAAATAACTTTTATTATCAAAGTATGCATGCAGGATACAACCCCGAGATTCATCTTCTCAACAGTCAGCCACAAAACCAAGAAAACCAAACAAAACCACGGAACCCATTCAAAGAAAAGCATCGGCCCTCTCAAACCCACTCGCAAACAGAAACAAAAAAAGAGCAAAAAACACAGAATATAAAACATAAAATCGAAAGGGTCCAGGCATCTTCAGTTCAGCTCAGTTTACAATGATCATTTAACCTAGTACATCTTTGGAAACCTGAGCACCCCAGATGAAACCCATGCATTCACAGAAAAAACATACAAACTTCCTCCAGAGGATGCCAGAACTGAACTCTGAACTGCGACTCCTGGAGCTGTAGTATGTTGTGCTAACCACTATAACTTCCTGACCAACAGACTGCAATCTGTAAGGATAGGCAGCAGCACCTCTGCCACCATTATCATCAGTATTGGCACTCCACCAAATTGAATCCTGAGCCCTCTACTCCACTCCCTGTACACTCATGACTCTGTAGCCAACTTCCACTCTAACTACATCTGCAAGCACCGTGGTGGGCATATCTGAAATAGCAATGAGTCAGAGTATAGGAAGGCCTTTGTGGCATGGTACCATGACAACAATGTTTCCCTCCATTTCAGAAACTCAATTGACCTCACTGACAACAGCAAGGGGGGCAGTGAATATGCTCTAGCTTACATTAACGCTGCTAAGGATAAGAGGGTTGAGAGCTTCATATTCCTAAGAATAAGCATCACTGATAAGCTGGTCACAGCCAATGAAGCTCACCAACACCTCTAACCTCATTTATAAATGAAAATAATTATTATGATATATAATATGTGACAGTGCAACACATTCATAGCTTCCCTTCCATGGATGTGTGGTGGAGAGTATATTGACTGGTTGCATCAAAGCCTGGTATGGAAACACTTATGCACTTGAATGGAAAATCCTACAAACTGTAGTGGATGTAGCCCAGTCCATCACATCCTTCCAACCACTGAGCACATCTACATGGAGTGTTGCTGCAGAAAAGCAGCATCCACTATCAGAGACCCCCACCATCCAGGACATGCTCTCTTCTCGCTGTCGTCATCAGGAACAAGATGCAGGAACCTCAGGAATCACACCACCATGTTTAGGAACAGATATTACCCCTCAAGGATGACTTTACTCAACTTCACTTGTCCCATCACTGAACTGTTCCCCAGACCTATGGACTCTTTGAAGGACTCTTCATCTCATGCTCCTGAGTTATTGATTATATATTTATTACTATTATTTATTTCTTTTGTTTTTGCACAGTTTGCTGTCTTTTGAACACTGATTGAATTGGGAAATTGATGTGGCCTTTCATTGATTCCACCATGATCGTTGGATTTATTGAATATTGTAATATGGGAGAGCAGGTTCGAGGATCCAATGAGTGAAACAGGAGACACAGATTTTAAAATGGGTATGTGAGGTATTTATTTAAATAATGAACGGTGAAACAGTATATCAGGTATCCAGCTAAATGAATGTTCACCTGAGCTACCCAAAGCCACTACACTGTACATTTAATTACCCTTTAAATGAACAGATACTCAGCTAAACTTCCCCGATATATAAAACCCAGAAGTAAGCATGCTATGAAGAGTTACTTAACTAAACATACCGCGGATAGGTGGGGGCCCCTCTATATCTCAGTGGTCCTTCAGGACTGGTTGCGAATTCAGCCTGAAGTCAGGCTCAGCAGGTGGGTGAAAAGAAAGAGGCTGAACCCTCTGCACATGCCATCTTTTATACCCCCAGTGTGCCCGGAACCAGAGGTGGGCTCCATTGTGCCCATAATCAAAGAAGAATAGTGAACTTTAATTGAATCAATCAGCATGATGGAAGTGGCTTTCAAACAGAATAAACTACACCCTCCAGGGGACAAGTATGGCAAGAGGAAAATGAATCTCAGGTGACATGTATGTACTTTGAAAATAAATTCACTTTGAACTTTGGCAAAGCACACTTCATAGGAGCAATTAAGAGATGTTTTGCTGTGATGAAGGAGAATTGAAAGATGTGTAATTAAAAGCTCCATTACAAAAGTAAATTTCAGATCAACTGGAAGGGAATAGAGGAAGAAGGAGCAACATAAATGTTAAAGGAGGAAATACTGTACCAGGGGCTCAGATACAACTGACTGCCAACACTTTTGGGGAACAGGGATAAAAGGAAGTACAAGAAGCTGGAATCAGAGGAACAGGGAGCAATGGGTAAAGGTAGTGTTAGTGAAGGGAAATACAAGATGACTAGAAAAAAGGGAACTTCAACACAAGGTTGTTGATTTGATACTATAATCATCAAAGGACCGAGAATATGAAGATGGGGGAAAGTAAGTGGGACTTGTTATGGTGTTTGGGTACAACAGTATAACACTGGCCATGGAGCAAAGAAGAAAAGACACAAGAACCAATTCCACAACCAAAAGACTGACTTTCAAAAACCCTGTAACTCACATTCTCAGTATTATTTATTTTGTGTTTTTAGTATTTTTATGATTGGTCTTTTATATCTTTGGTTATTTGTTATTTATAGCTTTTCATAAATTCTATTGTAGTTTTTAAATTTTTTATTTGTAAATGCCTGCTATGAAAATGAATCCTAAGGTAGTACAATATATGATGACACATATGCACTTTGATAATATATTTACTTTGAACTTTGAAGAACATAGGAACAAGAGTATCCCACCTGTAAGAAGTTTGTATGTTTTCCTCCCAGTTTCCAAAGAGATACCAATTGGTAGGTTAATTTGGTCATTGTAAATCGCTCCATGTTTAGGCTAGGATTGCTGGATGGCATGGCTCAGAGGGTCTTTCCCGTGCTGTATCTCAATAAAATAATCTGCCCCAGGCCTCTAGCCCTCGCAAATTCCCCATCGCTCTCAATTGACTGATGTTTCAAAAATGGATCTCCAATCTAAATGTCCCCCGATAATCTAGCTTCCATCACTCTGTGTGACAGAATTCCATAGATTACCACCTTTTTCCAAAGATTTATCAAGAAGAAAATCTTGTGCACTGAAGTTTTAAACAACAGCCCCCCCCCATCTTGTAATTATGTCCCCTCATTCCAGACTCTCCCACTAGTCGAGGATGGGTGGTCATTTGGAAAGTGATGAGTAATCTAAACTGGCAGTAGGATTTTCCTAAATGAGGCCTTTAGATGGGCAGAATGAGGGACAAAGCCAGACAGTCCTGCATATGTGGAATTTAATGGTCTTTACTATCTTCTGGTAAGATGGTGGTGTGTCCAATCACAGCAGCTTTTATGGGGCCAAGCAAAGGTGTTATTGTCCTTTTTAAATGTACTGTCCAATGTCCCTACTGGACATTAAGAACTTTAAGAACTTAAAGAACTGCAGGTCTTGCCCATCAGTGAGTTGCTCATTAGCACAGAAACTGAAGGAGTTGGACTTGGTGTGAATTGTGCTGCTGCCTGTGATAGAGAGGCGTTGATACGTGAAGAAGGTGTGCAGTCTAATAGCGAGTGATCGTCTTAGTTGCTCTTCCTGTGATCGTCTTAGTCGCTCTTCTCGTGATCGTCTTATCGTGATCGCTCTTCCTGTGATCGTCTTAGTCGCTCTTCTCGTGATCGTCTTAGTCGCTCTTCTCGTGATCGTCTTAGTCGCTCTTCCTGTGATCGTCTTAGTCGCTCTTCTCGTGATCGTCTTAGTCGCTCTTCCTGTGATCGTCTTAGTCGCTCTTCTCGTGATCGTCTTAGTCGCTCTTCCTGTGATCGTCTTAGTCGCTCTTCCTGTGATCGTCTTAGTCGCTCTTCTCGTGATCGTCTTAGTCGCTCTTCTCGTGATCGTCTTAGTCGCTCTTCTCGTGATCGTCTTAGTCGCTCTTCTCGTGATCGTCTTAGTCGCTCTTCTCGTGATCGTCTTAGTCGCTCTTCCTGTGATCGTCTTAGTCGCTCTTCCTGTGATCGTCTTAGTCGCTCTTCTCGTGATCGTCTTAGTCGCTCTTCTCGTGATCGTCTTAGTCGCTCTTCCTGTGATCGTCTTAGTCGCTCTTCTTTTGATCGCAAGACTCCATTAGATGCTGTTAATGTGGAATGCTGCAAGTCCGATTCACTGATTTATTGGTGGATGGCAAAGGTGGAATTCAGGGGTGCTACGTTGCCTCATTCATAGTGAGGACTAGGCCTCAAACTGGGGTGCCATCTGTTTACAGACACCCAGGAGAGAGGCATCAGAGTCGGTGCACTCCATTGGAGGTGGTGTGGTGCGGCGTCCGACCTGCAGTTGGTACTGCCCACAAGTGTTCGTCTGGCAGAAGACAAACTGTATGGTGTTCAACTTCAGATTTCTGCAACATTCATGGACTCAGGGTGTGGACTACATTTGTAAATATGACTGAATTTTTACTGGTATCTTATATGCGCGTGCTATATTACATGTACTTTGTGCTGAGTGTCACTGTTCGTACTCTGTGTCGCCCCTCGGCCCTGGAGTAAGGCTGTTTTATTTGGATGTATTCATGGGTATTCATGTCTGGTTCAATGACAATTAAACTTGGACTATGGAGAGGCTATGTCAGAGGGAACCTAATTTTACTGTATATTAAATGGTGGGATTGTGGATCAGTTAGTTTTGCCTACAACAGAGAGGCCAGGGAGGAAGTTAGGATAGCGATGTTTGTGGTTGGAGCTAAAAATTAGTGCTTCAGTCTTCCAGTTTCGGGTTAGAAAAATTAGAGCTTATCTGTAATTATATGTCAAGAGCAGTTAGCAGAGGAGAATAAAAAGGTTGTGCAGTTCTGTTCATGACTAGTTTTAAATTTAAAGCTGTAACATTTTCAAAAGGTATTACCTTACATTGTAACATTTGGGTACAAGGATTGTCTTCAGTGCTTTTCAGAAACAATTACAAGAAACACTGTGATTATTCATAATCACCTCATGTATCGAATAATGTGGCCACTGTGTGAACATTTGTGGTTCTCAGCTACTGTAGCGCATCCACTTCAAGGTTCAATATGTTGTGCGTTCAGAGGTGTCCTTCTACACACTACTGTTGTAAACCATGGTTATCTGAGTTACTGTCGCATTCCTGCTATCCCGAACCATTCTCCTCTAACCTCTCTCATAAAAAATGTACTTTTGCCTCCAGAACTGCTGCACACTAGATTTTTTTTTTGTTCTTGTTTCTTGCATTATTCACTGTGAACTCTGGAGATTGTTGTGTGTGAAAACCCTACAAGATCAGCAGTTACTGAGATACTCAAACCATCCCGCCAGGAACCAACAATCATTCCACGGACAAAGTCACTTAGATCACATTTCAATAGTTTCACTTAATATCAGAGAATTTATACAATATACAACCTGAAATTCTTACTTTCCTCAGACATCCTCGAAACAGGAAAAAACCCTAAAGAATGAATGACAGAAAAAAGACACAAGAACCCCAAAGCCTTCACTCCCTCCCATACACAAGCAGCATCAATCCTTACTCCTCCCCTCCCCCAAATTATTCTAGCATAAAGCATCAGCATTCCCACCATCCATTATGCAAAAATAGCAAAGTCCCCAAAGAGAGACTATGGTCTATAGTACCTCAAGAACTAACTGCTCACTCCAAGAGTTTCAACATCCCACATCCTCCCTCCCTCTCTCTCTCTCTCTCTCTCTCTCACACACGCACACACACACACACAAAACAGGTATTGTTCCTTCCACGGCAACAGGGGAGATAACAGTCACTATTTTGACATTACATTCAGTCTGAAATGTTGCTTTTTATTTCGAGTTCTCCAACTCGAGAATTGGTAAATCGATTACCAAGTGCAGAGCCCTCCGACAGCCACTCTCCTTATCTTCGATGTTTTGGCTCCCTCTACACTTCAGTTAACAACGCCAGTGAGAAGCCCACACAGGCCCCGAAGCTGCCTGACTTCAGGCTGAACCTGGACATACTGATTCGTGGCCAGTCGGCGAGCCCCAAGAACTCTTCCCCATTTCTGATATTTGGTCTGCATGCTTTTTACGCATTGAATTGCTGCCACGTGATATTACAGTATTTATTTATTTATTGATTGGGATAGGCCTTTCTGGCCCTTCAAACCATGCGGCCCATCAACCCACCGATTTAACCCTCGCCTGATTGGGGGACAATTTGCAATGACTGGTTAACCTACCAACTGACACAGTTATTGTCTTGCAACTGTGGAAGGAAACCGGAACACCCAGAGGAAACCCACATGGTCACAGGGAGAATGTACAAACTCCTTACAGAGTGCAGTGGGAATGAGTAGGTGTACCCAATAAGTTTTTAGCTGGGATTACGTTTTGGTCAAAACTGACTTAATGTTTAAATAAAAGCTTGGGACAATATAATTATTTCACCACTATTACAAAGCTAACTGAGCAGAACACTGGTGCTCAGGTCTAAACTTATACAGAATTTTGTTTTCATATTAAAGAGAGGTTGAACATGTTTACATGATAGCTTTATCTAAGTTGTGAATGGTAATTTAATTAACCTGATAAGTTTGACTATATGCAATTGCTTTATTGTGGTCAACAGCAATCGATTCAATTGTGTTGCAGTCACAAGACTCCTGGAGAAGTAGAGCACAGAAGCAGGACCTTTGGCCTATCTAGTCCATGCCAAAACCATTTAACCTGCCTACTCCCAACGACTTGCTTCTGGACCATAGCCCTCCATATCCCTACTATCCTTGTACCTGTCCAAACTTCTCTTAAACGTTGAAATCAAGCATACATGCACCACTCATACTGACAGCTCATTCCACACATTCATGACCCTCTGAGTAGAAAGTTTCCCCTCTTATTCTTCTTAAACCCCACCTTTCACCCTTAACCTATGACCTCTGGTTGTAGTCCCACCCAACCTCAATGGAAAAAGCCTTCTTGCATGTGTCCTATCTATATACTTCATAATTTTGTATCCCTCTATCAAATCTTTTAATCTTCTACGTTCTAAAGAATAGAGCCTTAACCTATTCTTTCCTTATAATTCATGTCCTCCAGTCTCAGCAACATCCTTGTAAATTTTCCCTACACTCTTCCAACCTTGTTTACATCTTTAGAAACCATAGAAACTACAGCACAGAAACAGGCCTTTTGGCCCTTCTTGGCTGTGCCGAGCCATTTTCTGCCTAGTCCCACTGACCTGCACACGGACCATATCCCTCCATACACCTCCCATCCATGTATCTGTCCAATTTATTCTTAAATGTTACAAAAGAACCCGCATTTACCACCTCGCCTGGCAGCTCATTCCATACTCCCACCATTCTCTGTGTGAAGAAGCCCCCACTAATGTTCCCTTTAAACTTTTCCCCCCTCACCCTTAACCCATGTCCTCTGGTTTTTTTCTCCCCTTGCCTCAGTGGAAAAAGCCTGCTTGCATTCATTCTATCTATACCCATCATAATTTTATATACCTCTATCAAATCTCCCCTCATTCTTCTACGCTCCAGGGAATAAAGTCCTAACCTATTCAACCGTTCTCTGTAACTGAGTTTCTCAAGTCCCGGCAACATCCTTGTAAACCTTCTCTGCACTCTTTCAACCTTATTTATATCCTTCCTGTAATTTGGTGACCAAAACTGAACACAATATTCCAGATTCGGCCTCACCAATGCCTTATACAACCTCATCATAACATTCCAGCTCTTATACTCAATACTTCGATTAATAAAGGCCATTTTTCAGCCCATTTTTTCCAGCTGGTCCAAGTCCCTCTGCAGGCTCTGAAAACCTTCCTCACTGTCTACTACACCTCCAATCTTTGTATCATCAGCAAACTTGCTGATCCAATTTACCACATTATCATCCAGATCATTGATATAGATGACAAATAACAATGAACCCAGCACTGATCCCTGTGGCACACCACTAGTCACAGGCCTCCATTCAGAGAAGCAATTCTCTACCATCACTCTCTGGCTTCTTCCATCGAGCCAATGTCTAATCCAATTTACCACCTCTCCATGTATACCTAGCGACTGAATTTTCCTAACTAACCTCCCATGCGGGACCTTGTCAAAGGCCTTACTGAAGTCCATGCAGACAATATCCACTGCCTTCCCTTCATCCACTTTCCTGGTAACCTCCTCGAAAAACTCCAATAGATTGGTCAAACATGACCTACCACGCACAAAGCCATGTTGACTCTCCCTAATAAGCCCCTGTCTATCCAAATACTTGTAGATTCTGTCTCTTAGTACTCCTCCAATAACTTACCTACTACTGACGTTAAACTCACTGGCCTATAATTTCCCAGATTACTTTTCGATCCTTTTTTAAACAACGGAACAACACGAGCCACTCTCCAATCCTCCGGCACTTCACCCGTAGACAGCGACATTTTAAATATTTCCGCCAGGGCCCCCGCAATTTCAACACTAGTCTCCTTCAAGGTCCGAGGGAACACTCTGTCAGGTCCTGGGGATTTATCCACTTTAATTTTCCTCAAGACAACAAGCACCTCCTCCTTTTTAATCTGTACAGTTTCCATGGTCTCACTACTTGATTCCCTCAATTCCATAGATTTCATGCCAGCTTCCTTAGTAAATACAGACGCAAAAAACCTATTTAAGATCTCCCCCATTTCCTTTGGTTCCGCATAAAGCCGACCACTCTGATCTTCAAGAGGACCAATTTTATCCCTTACAATCCTTTTGCTCTTAATATACTTGTAAAAGCTCTTTGGATTATCCTTCACTTTGACTGCCAAGGCAACCTCATGTCTTCTTTTAGCCCTCGTGATTTCTTTCTTAAGTATTTTCTTGCACTTCTTATACTCCTCAAGCACCTGATTTACCCCCTGCTTCCTATACATTTCATACAACTCCCTCTTCTTCTTTATCAGAGTTGCAATATCCCTTGAGAACCAAGGTTCCTTATTCCTGTTCAATTTGCCTTTAATCCTGACAGGAACATACAAACTCTGCACTCTCAAAATTCCCCCTTTGAAGGCTTCCCACCTACCAATCACATCTTTGCTAGAGAACAACCTGTCCCAATCCACGCTTTTTAGATCCTTTCTCATTTCTTCAAATTTGGCCTTCTTCCAGTTCAGAACCTCAACCCTAGGACCAGATCTATCCTTGTCCATGATCAAATTGAAACTAATGGTGTTATGATCACTGGAACCAAAGTGCTCCCCTACACAGACTTCCGTCACTTGCCCTAATTCGTTATCTAACAGGAGATCCAATATTGCATCCCCTCTAGTTGGTCCCTCTATATATTGATTTAGAAAACTTTCCTGAACACATTTTACAAACTCTAAACCATCTAGACCCCTAACAGTATGGGAGTCCCAATCAATGTATGGAAAATTAAAATCCCCTACCACCACAACTTTATGTTTCCTGCAGTTGCCTGCTATCTCTCTGCAGATTTGCTCTTCCAAGTCTCGTTGACTATTGGGTGGTCTGTAATACAATCCCACTAATGTGGCCATACCTTCCCTGTTTCTCAGCTCCACCCATTTACTGTAGGTAGATGACCAAAATTGCACACAATTCATATTGAGCCTCACCAATGTCTTATACAACTTCAACATAACATCCCATCCTTTGTACTTAATACATTGATCTTATGAAGGACAATGTGCCAAAAGCTTTATGACCCTATCTACCTTTGATACCACTTTTAATGAATTATGTACCTGTATTCCCAGATTCCTTTGTTCTACCACACTACCATCCATTGTGTCAGACCTACCCTGGCTGATCCTACCGATGTGCAAAACCTCGCACTTGTCTGCATTAGCTTCCATCTGCCATTTTGCAGTGCATTTTTCTTGTTGATGCAGATCCCTCTGAAAGCCATGATAGCCTTCCTCACTCTCCACTACTTCCCTAATCTTGGTGTCATCCACAAATTTGCTGATCCAGTTAACCACATTGTCATTCAGATCATTGATATAGATGGCAAACAACAAAAGACCCAGCACCGATCACTGCGGCACGCCATTAGTCACGGGCCTCCATTCAGAGAGGCAACCCTCTACTAGCGCTCTCTGGCTTCTTCCAGAAAGCCAATGTCTAATCTAGTTTACTACCTCATCCTGAATGCCAAGGGATTGAAACTCTTGACCAATCTCCCATGCAGTACCTTGTGAAATGCCTTACTAAAGTCCATGTAGACAACATCCACTACCTTGCCTTCATCCACTTTCCTGGTAACTTCCTCGAAAAACTCTACAAGATTGGGTAAACAAGTCCTACCATGCTGACTATCCTTACTTAGTCCATGTCCATACAAACACATATATCTGGTCCCTTAGAATACTTTCCAAAAACTTTCCCACAGCAGATGACAGATTCACTTTCCCGGTTTCTGTTTAGATCCTTTTTTAAACAGCAGGACAATATCGGCTATCCTCCAATCCTCTGGTACCTCTCCTGTTTCTAAGTTACTATATCCATACCTGTTATGCATCTCCTTTCTTCTCTTAACCAGGGCCTCAATATCTCTTGAAAACTAAGGTTGCCGGCACTTGTTATCTTTACCTTTTATTCTGCCAGGCAGGTACAATCTTCGTACTCTCAATTTTTTGTTTTTGAATGCCTCCCGGTTTCCATATACACCTTTGCCAGAAAACAGCCTGTCCCAATTCACACTTGCCAAATCATTTCTGATACCATCAAAATTGGCCTCTCGTCAATTTAAAATCTCAACCAACAGACCTAACTTTTCGGTTATTTACCTTGATGCTAATTGCATTGTGGTCACTGAATACAAAATGTTCCTCTACACAAACTTCTGTCACCTGCCCTGACTCATTCCCTAATAGCAGATCCAGTATTGCACGCACTCTCATTGGGATTTCTGTGTATTGATGAAGGAAACTTGACTGAACACATTTAACAAACTCTATCCCACCTAGTCCTTTCACTGTATGGGATTGTGTGCCCTGTACAAAAACAACGGGTTGCACTTGAATCCCAAGGGGACCAATATCCTGGCGGGAAGGTTTGCTAAGGCTACTAGGGAGAGTTTAAACTAGAATTGTTGGGGGGTGGGAACCGAAATGAAGAGACTGGCGAAGAGGAGGTTGGTTCACAAATAGAGAAAGCTTGTAGACAGTGCGAGAGGGAGGATAGGCAGGTGATAAAGAAGGGGCATGCTCAGACTGAAGGTTTGAGATGTGTCTATTTTAACGTAAGGAGTATTGTGAACAAAGTGGATGAGCTTAGAGTGTAGATCAGTACTTGGAGACATGATGTAGTGGCCATTACAGAAACCTGGATGGTTCTTCAGGGACAGGAATAGTTACTTCAAATTCCGGGTCTTAGATATTTCAGAAGGGACAGGGAGGGAGGCAAAAGAGGTGGGGGCGTGGCACTGTTGATCAGAGATATTGTCACAGCTGCAGAAAAGGTGGACGCCATGGAGGGATTGACTACGGAGTCTCTGTTGGTGGAGGTTAGGAACAGGAAGGGGTCAATAACTTTACTGCATGTTTTTTATAGGCCGCCCAATAGTAACACGGATATTGAGGAGCAGATCGGGAAACAGATCTTGGAAAGGTATGATAGTAACAGAATTGTCGTGATGGGAGATTTTAATTTCCCAATTATAGATTGGCATCTCACTAGAGCAAGGGTTTTAGATGGGGTGGAGTTTGTTAGGTGTGTTCAGGAAGGTTTCTTGACACAATATGTTGATAAGCCTACAAGAGGAGAGGCTGTACTTGATTTGGTATTGGGAAATGAATCTGGTCAGGTGTCACATCTCTCAGTAGGAGAGCATTTTGGAGATAGTGATCATAATTCTATCTTCTTTACAATAGCATTGGAGAGAGATAGGAACAAATTAAAGCGTTTAATTGGAGTAAGGGGAATTATGAGGCTATCAGGTAGGGAATTGGAGGCTTAAATCGGAAAGATGTTCTCAGGGAAAAGTACAGAAGAAACGTGGCAAATATTCGGGGGATATTTGTGTGGAGTTCATCATAGGTACATTCCAATGAGACAGGGAAGTTATAGCAGGGTACAGGAACCGTGGTGTACAAAGGCTGTAATAAATCTAGTCAAGAAGAAAAGAAAAGCTTACAAAAGGTTCAGAGAGCTAGGTAATATTAGAGATCTAGAAGATTACAAAGGCTAACAGGACGGAGCTTAAGAAGGAAATTAGGAGAGCCAGAAGGGGCCATGAGAAGGCCTTGGCGGGCAAGATTAAGGAAAACCCCAAGGCATTCTACAAGTATGTGAAGAGCAAGAGGATAAGACATGAAAGAATAGGACCTATCAAGTGTGACAGTGGGAAAGTGTGTATGGAACTGGAGGAAATAGCAGAGGTACTTAATGAATACTTCACTTCAGTATTCACGATAGAAAAGGATCTTGGTGATTGCAATGATGACTTGCAGCAGACTGAAAAGCTTGAGCATGCAGATATTAAGAAAGAGGATGTGCTGGAGCTTTTGGAAAGCATCAAGTTGGATAAGTCACTGTGAGAGGTGAGGGAGGAGATTGCTGAGCCTCTGGCGGTGATCTTTGCATCATCAATGGGGACGGGAGAGGTTCCGGAGGATTGGATGATTGCGGATGTTGTTCCCTTATTCAAGAAAGGGAGTAGAGATAGCCCAGGAAATTATAGACCAGTGAGTCTTACTTCAGTGGTTGGTAAGTTGATGGAGAAGATCCTGAGAGGCAGGATTTATGAATATATGATTAGGTGTAGTCAGCCTGACTTTGTCAAAGGCAGGTCATGTCTTACGAGCCTGATTGCATTTTTTGAGAATGTGATTAAACACATTGATGAAGGAAGAGCAGTAGATGTAGTGTATATGGATTTCAGCAAGGCATTTGATAAGGTACCCCATGCAAGGCTTATTGAGAAAGTAAGGAGGCATGGGATCCAAGGAGACATTGCTTTGTGGATCCAGAACTGACTTGCCTACTGAAGGCAAAGAGTGGTTGTAGATGGGTCATATTCTGCATGGAGGTCAGTCACCAGTGGAGTGCCTCAGGGATCTCTTCTGGGTCCCTTACTCTTTGTGATTTTTATAAATGACCTGGATGAGGAAGTGGAGGGATGGGTTAGTAAGTGTGCTGATGACACAAAGGTTGGAGGTGTTGTGGATAGTGTGGAGGGCTGTCAGAGGTTACAGCAGGACATTGATAGGATGCAAAACTGGGCTGAGAAGTGGCAGATGGAGTTCAACCCAGATAAGTATGAAGTGGTTCATTTTGGTAGGTCAAATGTGATGGCAGAATATAGTATTAATGGTAAGACTCGTGTCAGTGTGGAGGATCAGCGGGATCTTGGGGTCCGAGTCCATAGGACACTCAAAGCAGCTGCGTAGGTTGACTCTGGGGTAAGAAGGCATATGGTGTATTGGCCTTCATCAATCGTGGAATTGAATTTAGGAGCCGAGAGGTAATGTTGCAGCTATATAGGACCCTGGTCAGATCGCACTTGGAGTACTGTGTTCAGTTCTGGTCGCCTCACTACAAGAAGGATGTGGAAGCCATAGAAAGGGTGCAGAGGAGATTTACAAGGATGTTGCCTGGACTGGGAAGTATGCCCTATGAGAATAGGTTGAGTGAACTCACCTTGGAGTGACGGGGATGAGAGGTGACCTGATAGAGATGTATAAGATGATGAGAGGCATTGATCATGTGGATAGTCAGAGGCTTTTTCCCAGGGCTGAAATAGTTGCAACAAGAGGACACAGGTTTAAGGTGCTGGGGGGTGGGTACAGAGGAGATGTCAGGGGTAAGTTTTTTTACTCAGAGAGTGGTGAGTGTGTGGAATGGGCTGCCAGCAACAGTGGTGGAGCTGGATACGATAGGGTCTTTTAAAAGACTTTTGGATAGGTACATGGAGCTTAGAAAAATAGAGGGCTTTTGGTAAGCCTAGTAATTTCTAAGGTAGGGACATGTTTGGCACAACTCTGTGTGCCGAAGGGCCTGTATTGTGCTGTACGTTTTCTATGTTCTATGTTTCTATTCCCATTCCATATGTGTAAAGTTAAAATCACCTCCTATAATAATCTTACGTTTCATGCAACAGTCTGGGATCTCTTTAAAAAATTTTTTTCTTTAAATCCCTAGGACCGTTGCTGATGATGATGACGACGTCGACTCAGGCCTGAGAGGCCAGCATCGGACAACGGGCAGATCAGCAGGCTGTGTGGGGCGCCACTCCTCGCACCGACATTTCAAAGTACTTTATTTTATGAGGTCAAGTTGCGAGCTCAACACTGAACCCGGTACGGATGGAAAGCATACTCGGGAGCGAAGCCGGGAACCTCCGTTCTGGAGTCCAGCGCTGATGTCACTGCGCCACCAGCCGGACTGTTGGGTGGTCTGTAATATAGCCCCATTAATGTGGTCATACCTTTCTTATTTCTCAGTTCCACCCATAATGCCTCACTAGTCGTGTTGTAGAGTTACTACTGCCATTCACGGTAATGTGACACTGGGATGCTAAAGTTAGTGCAATGCTATTACAGCTGGAGCATCAGGGTTTGCAATTCAATTCCAGTGCCATTTGTAAAAAAGTTTACATGTTCTCCCCATGTGCATTTGAGTTTTCTCCCACAGTCCAAAGACGTACCAGTTAGTTAGTTAGTTAATTGGTCATTGTAAATTGACCTTTGAGTAGGTTAGTGTTAAATAGATGGGTTGTTGGGTGGTGCAGGATGTTGGGCTGGAAGGGTTCCAGGCTAAATGTCTAAATAAATAACTAGACTGTAAGTAAATAAGTTGATTTTTGCTATCTTAGTTGAGAAATGTGAAACACCTCTGAAGCATAAAATAGCAAGAGGCATCGAAGTTAAGTGTCATATCTTCGTATAAATTTATGTCAAATCCTAAAACGCATCTTGCCCTTGAGTGCCTCATCACGTCTGGCTAATGTAAGTCAAATTGCTTGTACAGCTAAAAGCAGTATTGGTATTTGTGGCATGAAGGTATTTAACAGGAAAAATAAATCACAGCAGCAGCTTAGATTGCTGCCAAAAGCCTGCCCAAATTTTGATTCATACTGTAAAATCCACCAAAGAACTGTTTGTACCTTTTGACTTTGTGGTGCATACGTCAGCATCATCTCATCAAGCTTGCTTGAAAGTCACCCAGGCACACTATCCATATGAGTAACTGTCGCTGCATTAATGTAGGCTCCCTGACAACTTTTCTTCTGGTAAGCTGTAAGTGAAGTAGACTTGATTCTTCACAACAGCATCAGCGTTTCAATGAAGAAACATCCGTTATCCTGAAAACAAGCTGAGAGGAAGCCGTCGTCTTGGTCAATCTTTCATGTGACCATGGTTTGTTACAAAGTAGGATGTGCATTTCTTTTCTGTGTTTAAAATAATAATGCTCTTTTTTCCATCACAGATGTTCCCTTGAAGCTGTTCCATTTCATGTGTCCTTGTGCCAAGAATCCCAAAGAACTTAATTACAAGCATCAAGGATGAAGGAGCAACTTTATTGACCAAAAAGTTGAACACGTACAGTATTAGGAATTTGCTGTGGTGTATTGGTCAGGCTGTGACATGCAACAATAAACAATAACCCCAGAAGGCGATAGACTATAAGTTATAGGGGCAGAATTAGGACATTTGGCCCATCGAGTCTGCTCCATCATGGCTGGTCCAATTTTCCTCTCAGCCCCACATTCAGCAATCATAAAGAATAAAGAATTATACAAAAATAATTTAGAGGTTAAAGTATGGTTATGGAATAAAATATGCATAAACACATAAATACCAGCAAGTATTTACAATGTAAACATAATTATAAAAAGTGCTTTAGAGAGTTTACATTGCAGTCGGTGACTGAGGTAATAGACAGATGGGGGTGGGGACTAACCAGAGTGGTTGATCAGATTAACTGCTTAGGGGAAGAAACTTCTTTGAAGATTTTTTGTTCCAATAGCCCTATAGTGCTTTGCAGAAGGGAGTCTTTGGAAAACGGCATTTTGCTGGGTGGGTGGCGTCCATAATGATTTTCAGGTCCGCTTGCATCTTAGTCCCGGAGACCTACAAGTTCTGCAATGATGGCGGGCTGCAGCAAATGACCTTTTCTGCTGACCTGACAGTCGCCGTAGTCTTCATATATTGTGAGAGGATGCTACACCAAACTAGGCAGTTTGTGTCATACACCAGGGTGCTCTCTTCAATTACCTGATGAGGAAACCATAGCCTCAGAGTGTTTTGACCTTTAACCACTACACTCTCCAGTTGGTGGGTCAACAGTGGTGGCTAAGTCACTGCCCATCTGCTCCTGACTTCCAGCTCAGCTCTTCTCGCCTGCTCCATCTCCAGCAGGAGGCTCTGTCTGCTTCCTCCCCTATCCCACGAGCTGCTTGGTCCTTGCTCTATTCCGCAAGGCCCAGTGCAGGCAGCAACCTCCATGCCTACCTTGCCGGGAACCCTCTTGAAGTATGGTTTGAACCATCTCCAGGAACTGTAGCTTCCTCCCCACACAGAGCTTCCTCTCCACCCTCATCTCCCATGGTTTGGCAGTTTTCAGTAGATTGGATTTAGGCCTCTTTGATGTGACTTGAGTGGCTTTCTCCTTGATGAAAATTACTGCCCTGTTTGCCTCTCTGCCAGCTGGTCTCTTTTCACACCTCTCCCACTCTGATGTATCGGTAAGAAACTACAGGGCCCTGTCGTGGCGACACCTACACCGTCCTGCGTTAAAGCTATTTTACATCCTGACAGTACGTGTGCCAGTGAACCCTGCTGACCACAAAGCCTGCAGTTAGGGTCCTTTCTCAGTCCCCATGTCTGCGGCTGTGGTGGTGTAGGGAGGGTGTCATACATGGACCACAGCAGGAAAGAAATGTGGAAGTACTCTAGTCTCCAAATCTCTTGCCAGGTGATTTTGAGCTTGAGAAGATCTCATTTCGTTTAGGCACCCTGTGATCCCAACTCCACTGCCTTTGATGCACACCTTTCGTCCTCGCGGTTCCGTACCTCTGCCTAGACCATGTCATGCCTGTCCCTTGCACTTGCACTCCCTCATTGTTGAAAATGTACAGAGCCTGAGGCCTTGCAATGCCAGGCTTGGGTTGCCAATGATATATCTAAATTGCAGGAAACTCACTGCCTAGTCCATGGTCAACTTGGTGGTCCATTTCCGTCCCACTCTTATTGTGACTCCTGCTTGGTTTATTAGCTTGTCATCGGAGCCCCTCAGAGTTAACACAGCTCTACATTTTGCCACCTTGAATCGAAGATGGTGCTTTGTACAGCAGCGATGTTGCGAGCTCTGTTCCAACTTTACAGTATACTTTTGATTTCTGCGATTTCCTTCACATTTCGTGTTCAAGTAGCTGATAGTCACATCAGATACAATAGACTGACTCTCCTGAACATCAGGAAGACAGCACTCACCCACTATGTGCCACCTTTTTTGCACACGAACAATGGTAGACTCACCCACTACATTGCCGCTACCTCGGACGTGGCGTCGGAGGGGAGGGAGAAGGGCCGGTCTCCTGGTGAGGTTGAGACACCATGCTAATCAGCCATAGCTCCCTAGCAAACTCCTGGCTAACATTCAGTACCTGGACAATAAGCCTTGCAAACTGAAAGCCAGAACCTCCTACTCGCAGGAAATAAAGGAATGCAACGTTTTATGCTTCATGGAGACCTGGCTGACAGAGGAGATACTGGATCATGTCATCAAGCCCTTTGGGTTCTCCTGTTCCAGGTGGACAGGTGTAAAAGCATCTCTGGGAAGAGTAAAGGAGGTGGGATATGCTTCATGGTCAATAATGCCTGGTGTGACCCCTGGAACGCGCATGCATTCAAATCATTTTGTTTCCCGGATCTGGTGTATCTAATGCTGCTGTGCAGACCTTACTGGCTGCCTGGGGAGTTCATGGCTGTTAATATCAATGCTGTGTATATTCCACCACAGGCTGATACTGACCTGGTTCTCAAGGAATTGTACGAGACCATCAGCACCCTGGAGACTGCACACCCGGAGGCTGCCTTCATCATCGCCGATGACTTTAATAGAGCGTCGGTGACCAAAGCCCAGGTGAGCACAAGGGGAAATAGCATACCTTACCACTGCTACTCTCCCTTCCACAACGCTTACAAAGTGCACCTCCCCCTCCCCCCATTTGGAAAATCAGATCACTCCTCCATTCTTCTGGTGCCAAAGTACAGGCAGAAGCTGAAACGAGAGGCGGTCATATTTAAAACCATCCACTGTTGGTCCGATCAATCAGCCTCCATGCTGCAGGACTGCTTTGATGAAGTCGACTGGAATGTCTTCCATGATGAGATGTCTCCGAGTTCATGGAAGGAGTCACGAGTTTCATCAGGAAGTGCATCGGGGTTATTGTCCCCTAGAAATTGGTCAGGGTCTATCCAACCCAGAAGTCCTGGATCAACAGTTCCGTGCCAGTAGCACTTAGCATGCAAGACAAAGCTTACATCGCTGGTAATCAGCAAGAGCTCAAGAAATGCAACAACGACCCGCGCAAAGTCATCATGGCAGCGAAACAACAATACAGAGACAAGAGTCAGACTCAACATTCCACCAACAACACACGCAGCTTATGGCAAGGTCTGCACACCATCGCAGACTTCAAAGCTAAACCCAGGCGAGCTTCCAACATCAATGCCACTCTCCCAGATGATCTGAATCTTTTTTACCCTCGATTCGATGTTGCCAACACTGAGCCCCTGAGAAGACCTACAGCTGATGCAAACTGCAGCTCGACACGCCATCTTTACACATCTGGAGAAGAGGGATGCTTACGTGAGAATGCTATTCTTGGACTGAAGTTCAGCATTTAACACCATAATTCCCTTCAGGCTTGACAAAGAGCTCAGAGACCATAGCCTTCACCCCACCTTGTGTAGCTGGATCTTGGACTTCCTGTCAGATTGCTGGCATGTAGTAAGAGTGGGCTTCCTCACCTCTGCCCCTCTGACTCTCAACACAGGTGCCCCTCAGGGCTGTGTACTAAGCCCCCCTTTTACTCTCTGTATACCCATGACTGTGTCCCCCACCTCCACAGCCCCAATCTGCTAATTAAATTTACTGACGATACTACATTGATTGACCTAATCTCAAATAATAATGAGGCAGCCTACAGAGAAGAAGTCATCACCCTGACACAGTGGTGTCAAGTAAACAACCTCTCCCTTAATGTCGCAAAAAACAAAGGAGCTGGTTGTGACTACCTGAAAAGTGGAGACAGGTTAACCCCTATGGACATCTATGGATCTGGGGTTCAGAGAGTAAATTGCTTGAAGTTCCTCAGCATAAACATCACCGAGGATCTCACGTGCTCTGGACATATGCTGGTATCAGCACCTCTTTCACCTCAGACGGTTGAAGAAGTTCGGTATGGCCCCCCAAATTCCAAGAACTTTCTATAGGAGCACGATTGAGAGCATCCTGACTGGCTACATCACTGCTTGGCACGGGAACTGTACTTCCCTCAATCTCAGGGCTCTGCAGACAGCCCAGCACATCTGTAGATGTGAACTTCCCATGATTCAGGACATTTACAAGGACAGTTGTGTAAAAAGGGCCCATAGGATCATTGGAGGCCTGAGTCACCCCAACCACAAACTGTTCCAGCTGCTACTATCCGGGAAACGGTACTACAGCATAAAAGCCAGGACCAGCAGGCTCCGGGACAGCTTCTTCCACCAGGCCATCAAACTGCTTATTTCATGCTGATGCAACAGTATTTCTATGTTATATTGACTACCTTGTTGCACATAATATTTATTATAAATCACTATAATTGTGCATTGCACATTTGAATGGAGGCGTAACGTAAAGATTTTTACTCCTCATGTATATGGAGGATATAAGTAATAAAGTCAATTCAATTCCACTACCAATGAAAACAGGGGCTGTAGCTGACCCAATGTTATGTGGAGCCCCACTGAAGAAAAACTTGGGGGGATGCCCAACTACCTCCATAGGTGCTTGTTGCCTTTTCCTCTCGATGCCTTTTACAGTGGTCATGGGGAGCTTGTACATCGTGAAAAGCCAGAGCAGCCTTGGTAGAAGACCATGTTGTCACAGCCATGTCTTAAATTTACCAGGGAGTCTGGTTTTGTCGATCTTCTTCAGCCACTCTTCAGTCTGCTTTACGGTGTTAGTGATATTAGCACTGTCCATTATTACTGCATTAAACCACTTTCCAAGACACTTTACTGGGAGGTCCTCTCTCAGCACTTGAAGACTGGACCTGTTAGTAACCTTTCCCTTTTTGATCACCATGCATCTGGACTTCTTGGCCTTGAAGTCCATCCTAGCCCGGGTAGCTGTGTTGTCCAGGGTTTCTAATATCCATCTTGCTTGAAAATGGATTACAATGCTTACTGTGATGTTATCCATGAGCCCCCATATTGCAGGTTGTCGGATGTCAGCACTGGGCCTCAGGTTATGTCTGCTGCTGCTGGTATGAGGAGGTTCATACTCATGATAAACAAGATGGGGGAGATGGTAAACTGGTTGGAATCCCTTTTTGGAGTTCTTGCCACCTGGTTGTAGAGCGGGCTGAAGTGAAGAAAGCTTTCCTGTAATAAGGATTATGTAAAGGGATGGAGGAACAAGTTCGAATGGAGTTGTATACATCATCATCATGTGCTGTGTCACATGACGTGGGCAATGATGGTCACATGAGCACAGTTATCCTTGGCAAATTTTTTCTACAGAAGCAGTTTGACGTTGATGCCTTCTAAGCAGTGTCATTACAAGATGATTGACCTTAGCCATTATCAATACCCTTCAGAGATTGTCTGCCTGGCATCAGATAACCAGAACCTGTGATATACACCAACTGCTCATATGACAATCCAAACCAGTTGCTCCCATGACTTCATGTGACCTGATCAGGGGGCTAAGCAGGTGCTACACCTTGCCCAAAGGTGACCTTGCAGGGTAGCGGAGGGTAGAAGTGCTTCACACTTCTTTTGGTAGAGACGTATCTCCACCCTGCCAGCACTGATAAGGCCAGTAACTTTAAATTCCTTGGCATTTTCATTTTGGAGGATCTGTTGTGGGATCAGCACGTAAGTACCATTATAAGAAGCAACATCTATACTTTCTCAGAGGTTTATGCAGATTCGGCATGTCATCTAAAACTTTGACAAACTTCTATAGGCGTACAGTGAAGAGCATCCTGATTGGCTATGTTATGGCCTGTTATGGAATCATCAATTGCCAAGAACAGAAAAGCCAAAAAGTGCTGGATACGTCCCAGTCTACCAGAAACCCTCCCCACTACTGAGCACATTTACACAGAGCACTGCCACAAGAAAGCAGTATCCATCACCCAGGACCCCCAGCATCTGGGCCATTCTCCCTTCTCACTACTACCATCAGGCAGGAGGTTCAGGAGCCTTAGGTCTCACACAGCCAGGTTCAGGAACAGTAATTAGCCTACATCCATTGGGTTTCTACCGGCGTCACTCACCTCAACCCTAAACTAATTCCACAACCTATAGACTCACCTTCAAGGACTCTACAACTCATGTTCACAGAATTAGTTATTTTTTTTTATTATTTGCATGATTTTCCTTCTTTTGCTCATCGGCTTCTTGTCAGTTTTTGTGATTTATAGTTACCTTTTTATAAGTTCTATTGTATTTCTTTATTTTCCTGTAAATGCCTGCAAGAAGAATCTCAGGGTTGTTTATGGTGACGAGTATGTACTTTGATAATAAATTTACTTTGGACCTTGTTGAACCAGTGTCTTTTTTATGATTCTGTACAGATTGCAGCTTTTTAATCAATATGTGAATCACAGCCATAGATAATCTATTGGATATATTTTACAGTTGCAATCCGAGGAGGTGCACTGGGACACAGGAGCAGGATTAACCCTATTAATTATTATCCTTCTATACTCAGCAATGATGTTTTCGGAGTCCTCCTGGGCTGTGAATTCTTGAATATTCATATCATCCTAGGTAAAGAAATTAATTCTCGTCTCTGTCCTGAATGGTCCTTATTCTGACACAGTTGATATAAACAGGAGCATGTGCACCTCTCCCCCTTCCAAAATAGATAGATTCATAGACAGTTAGATGGATAGATAGATAATTTATTGATCCCAAAGGAAATTACAGTATCACAGTAGTATTACAAGTGCATACAGTGGATATAAATATTCAAAGAGAAATAGAAAGAACAAAAAATACGTTACCACAAACAGTTTAACAGGAGAGGGTCATCACTTCTCCTGCTATAGGTTGATTCATTATAGAGCCTAATGGCCGAGGGCAAGAATGATCTCATATAGCGTTCTTTAGAGCAGCACAGTTGTCTTAGTCTATTACTGAAAGTGCTCCTCTCTTCAGCCAAGGCAGCATGCAGAGGGTGAGAAATATTGTCAGGATTTTCCATAGGGTCCTTTGTTCTACCACAGCCTCCTGAATGTCCAATTTGACTCCTATAACAGAGCCAGCCTTTCTAATCAGTTTATTGAGCCTGTTGACATCACCCATGTTGATGCCATTGCCCCAGCACACCACTGCACAGAAGACTGTACTGGTGACAACAGACTGGTAGAACATGTGAAGGAGAGGCCTGCATACTCCAAAGGACCTCTGTCTACCCAGGATGTAGAGGTGACTCTGGCCCTTCTTGTACACAGCTTCTGTGTCTGTACTCCTCTCAAGTCTGTCATCCAGGTGCACCCCCAGGTACTTGTAGATCCTCATCACATCCACATCCGCACCATCAATAGAACGGGGAGCAATGCTGGCTTAGTCTTCCTAAAGCCCGTCACTAGCTCCTTTGTCTTACTGATGTTGATCTGCAGATGATTCAGCTTGCACCATTTGACAACATCCTCCACCAGGGCCCTGTATTCATCCTCCCATCCTCCATTTATACATTCAACTATTGCTGAGTCATCAGAGGATTTCTGTGGATGACATGACTCAGTGTTCTGTCTAAAGCCGAGGTATACAGTGTAAACAGGAAGGGAGCCAATACAGACCCTGTGGGGCGCCAAGTGCTGCTTATAGCCATGTCTGATACACAGCTCTGAATCTGCACAAACTGTGGTCTGCCAGTCAGGTGGTCCATTATCCAGGATATACTGGAAGTGTTAATCTGCATTGAACAGAGTTTTTCTTCCAGCAATGAGGACTGTATGTTATTGAAGACACTTGAGAAATCAAAAAACATGATCCTCACAGTGCTGCCCTGCTTATCCAAGTGGGAGTAGCCTCTGTTCAGCAGGTAGATGACAGAATTGTCATGACAGCAATGTTTTCCTGGTAGGCAAACTGCAGGGGATCAAGAGCTGATCTGACCAGCGGTCGGAAGTGAGCCAGGACCAGCCTCTTCATGATGGGTGAGATAGGGCCACTGGACGGTCGTCATTCAGTGCTTTTGCTTGGCCCTTCTTGGGTACTGGGACCTCACGTGATGTTTTCCACATGGTCAGGAGCCTTTCCAGGCAGAGGTTCAGACTGTAAACGTGCTGGAGAACTCCACACAGCTGCTCAGTATACTCCTTCAGGACCTTGGGGTTCACTCCACCTGGTCCCAATGCTTTGCCGTGTCTGAGATTGCCTAGAGCCCTCCTCACCTGCTCAGTAGTGAAGGTGAATCCATGAGGACTGGGGAGTTGGTGGGAGGTGGGGGCTAGGGGAGTTGGTGGGAGGTGGGGGCTGGGGGAGTTGGTGGGAGGTAGGGGCTGGGGGAGTTGGTGGGAGGTAGGGGCTGGGGGAGTTGGTGGGAGGTGGGGGCTGGGGGAGTTGGTGGGAGGTGGGGGCTGGGGGAGTTGGTGGGAGGTAGGGGCTGGGGGAGTTGGTGGGAGGTGGGGGCTGGGGGAGTTGGTGGGAGGTAGGGGCTGAGGGAGTTGGTGAGAGCTGGGGGCCGGAGGAGTTGGTGGGAGGCGGGGGCTGGGGGAGTTGGTGAGAGGTGGGGGCTGGGGGAGTTGGTGAGAGCTGGGGGCCAGGAGAGTTGGTGCTGGGGAGTTAGGGGCCGGGGGAGTTGGTGGGAGGTGGGGGCCGGGGGAGTTGGTGAGAGGTGGGGGCTGGGGGAGTTGGCGGGAGGTGGGGGCTGGGGAGTTGGCGGGTGGTGGGGGCTGGGGGATTTGGTGGGAGGTAGGGGCTGAGGGAGTTGGTGAGAGCTGGGGGCCGGAGGAGTTGGTGGGAGGCGGGGGCTGGGGGAGTTGGTGAGAGGTGGGGGCTGGGGGAGTTGGTGGGAGGTGGGGGCTGGGGGAGTTGGTGGGAGGTAGGGGCTGGGGGAGTTGGTGGGAGGTAGGGGCTGGGGGAGTTGGTGAGAGCTGGGGGCCAGGAGAGTTGGTGAGAGGTGGGGGCCGGGGGAGTTGGTGAGAGGTGGGGGCCAGGGGAGTTGGTGGGAGGTGGGGGCTGGGGAGTTGGTGGGAGGTGGGGGCTGGGGGAGTTGGTGGGAGGTAGGGGCTGGGGGAGTTGGTGGGAGGTAGGGGCCGGGGGAGTTGGTGGGAGGTGGGGGCCGGGGGAGTTGGTGAGAGGTGGGGGCTGGGGGAGTTGGCGGGAGGTGGGGGCTGGGGAGTTGGCGGGTGGTGGGGGCTGGGGAAGTTGGTGGGAGGTGGGGGCTGGGGGAGTTGGTATGTCAAGGTTTGGATAGTAGGTGCAGGGCAAGGAGGGGATGTAGACTTTGGTAGCCTGTGTTGTTCATCCACATGTTGAACTGGGAGGGAAAGAGGGAGGAGGAGAGGCATTGGTGCTGAGGGGGCACTGGGTACCACTGCACCTCGACTGCTGTGCTCATGCGGGGTGTAAACAGGAGGGCAATTGTCAAACCTATTGAAGAACTGGTTTAACTCGTTAGCCTATTCATGGCTGCACGCCAAGGCTCCACAGGGAGGCTGATTGAAGCCAGTGATGTTCTTCATGCCTGTTCACACCTCCTGTGTGCTAGTGAATCCTACAAAAAGGAACGTGAACAGCCTAGTCCATCACAGGCAAAGCCCTTCCCACTACTGAGCACATTTACATGGAGCACTGCCACAGGAAAGCAGCATCCATCAGCAAGGACTACCAGCATCCAGACCATGCTCGCTTTTCACTACTACCATCAGGGAGGAGGTACAGGAGCCTTTGGTCCCACTCTTTCAGGTTCAGGAGCAATCGTTATCCTACAACCATCGGGCTCCTGAACAAGTGTGAATAAGACTTTCAGTAAGATGGTGGTGCCTTTGATCACAGCGACTTCTACGGGGCCAACCAAAGGTTTTATTACAAACACAATGCTCTGCGAACTTAAAGTACTGCAGGTCTACCCCATCAGCGAGCTACTCGTTGGTGGAAAAAGAAACTGGACGTGGTGCAAATCGACCTGCTGCTGGCATCAGAGAGGTGTCAGAGGGGTCGGTGCGTGAAGGCGGTGTGCAGTCCAACAACGAGTGAGCAACTTAATCACATTTCTTGTGATCGTTACTCCTTGTTTGACATTGCTGATCTGGAATGCTGCAAGTCCAATTGTCACGTACCCCATGATGGGGATAAAGAAACCACAGAAATAGAAACCACTTTGGAGTCTCGTTTTGCTATAAACTAATAATATTTATTAGTAACTATGCAATACAGTAATATCAAAGTAAATAAATCACACAGATTAGCAATGATTATATATAAAAGTAAGTATGGAATATATATGTATGAAAAAACTAAGCTTCTTTAAGTCTAGGGGTAAAAAGATACAGAGTTACAATGTTGAGTAAAGTTCAGTTCAGTTCATGGTATTTAGTTGAGTAGTGATGGAGAGAGAGTGAGTTGAGTCTTCAGGTGAGCTGATGCCGTCGATCTTCTCGTCGTCCTCTGAAATCCTTTACAAGTCACCGACTGTGACTTTAACCAGGGGGACCGATTTTCTGTGGTGGAGCTATCACCCAGGCGAGGGTGGACACATAGACAAGTCCCCACCAGTCAACCCCTTCTTCACACGGTGGAATAGCAATTTGGATCGATCCGCCTAATCGATCCTGCAAAACCCACTTTCTCTGCGGGCACAACAATGCTCATTCAGTGTCCAGATCATGTGTCCTAGGTCTGTATCATCTGACCTCCCATTTATTTCACCAGGCTGAGCATCACCTGTCATTCAAAGAGTCCCTCCCTCCTTTGTCTGCAAAGAAATGCAATCAGGCAACCTGTCCTTGAAGAAATATCAACAACCTGCTGAAAATCATAACATCGAGTGACAATTAAATAACACCGCCTTCGGTCACCATAGCAACTTACGAGCTGCTCGGTGCTGTCTCCAGCTCCAAACTCAGTAAAAATCCAAAGTTACTTCCAATGCCTTAAAGTGACAGTCCAACCGTTGATCTTCGTCTCTCTCTCTCTCTCTCTCTCTCTCTCTCTCTCTCTCTCTCTCTCTCTCTCTCTCTCTCTCTCTCTCTTCCAAAAGCAACATATTGGTGGTAAATAACTCCGCCTCTCTCTCCTTTCCAAACAAACCATCAATGATAAATGTCTCTCTCTGTCTCTCTCGTCAAACATTTAATAGGGGCACTCCTGGATCCCCTCACACAATGCACTGATTTATTGGCAGACAGCGGGGGAATTGCGAGGGCTTGGCTGTAGGCTTCAAGCTGCGGTGTCTCTAATTTACAACCACCTAGAAAGAGGCATCAGAGTCAGTGTGCTTCACCAGAAGAGTGACGGGGCATGATGTCCAAGCTGGAGTGGGTGCTGCCCCTTCCCCCAGTGTTTGCTCGGCAGAAATAAAGCCATATTGTGTTCAACTGCAGACTGCTGCAACATTCATGGGCCTCAGGGTCTTGAATTTTGTTTTGTGTGACTGCATTTTACTGATATCTTATATGTGTAATGTTCCTTGTGCTCTGTATGATTGTCGGTACTGTGTGTTGCACCTTCGCCCCAGAGTAATGCAGTTTCATCTGGCTGTATTCACGTATGCTCAAGTGATAATTAAGACCATAAGACCATAAGACAAAGGAGCAGAAGTCAGCCATTCGGCCCATCGAGTCTGCTCCGCCATTTTATCATGAGCTGATCCATTCGCCCATTTAGTCCCACTCCCCTGCCTTCTCACCATAATCTTTGATGCTCTGGCTACTCAGATACCCATCAATCTCTGCCTTAAATACACCCAATGACTTGGCTTCCACTGCTGCCCATGGCAACAAATTCCATAGATTCCCCACCCTCTGGTTAAAAAAAATTTTTCGCATTTTTTTTCTGAATGGGCGCCCTTCAATCCTTAAGTCATGCCCTCTTGTACTAGACTCCCCCATCATGGGAAACAACTTTGCCACATTCACTCTGTCCATGCCTTTCAACATTTGAAATGTTTCTATGAGGTCTCCCCTCATTCTTCTAAACTCCAAGGAATACAGTCCAAGAGCGGACGAACGTTCCTCATATGTTAACCCTCTCATTCCCGGAATTATTCTAGTGAATCTTCTCTGTACCCTCTCCAATGTCAGCACATCCTTTCTTAAGTAAGGAGACCAAACCTGCCCACAGTACTCCAAGTGAGGTCTCACCAGCGCTTTATAGAGCCTCAATATCAGACCTCTACTCTATATTCTATTAAACATGGATTTGAACTTGAACTTGACTCATCTCAACTCTGAACTGATTCACTTTCAAGGACTCTATAACTCATGTTCCTGTTATTTATTTATTTATTAAAATTCTCTTTGCACAGTTTGTCTTCTTTTCACATTGTTTTTGTCAGCTTCGTTTATGTTATTTTTCATTAATTCTATCGTATTTCTCTGTTGTCCTCTAAGATAATGAATCTCAAGCTCGTATATGGTGACATATGCCTACTTTGATAACAAATTTACCTTGAACTTTGAGTGGACGAGAGTGGACATTCCACCTACCTACACCAGTGAGTATAAAAGTTTCCATTGGTAGCTGGTCCACAATAGAACTCCCAGCATCTCTGAATTGCTGGGAGGAGCACGAGATCTCATCGATCATTTACTTAAATACTACAAGCCGCCTCCTTAAGATTTTTGCCTTCCCAGGGGAGTGATATTTTATACCAACGTGATTATCCAAATTAATGAGCTCTAAGTTAATTAAGTTCCACAGTAGTCAAAATTACAACAATCTTTTTGATTAATCAGTATTTATTTTTCTCATGTGAAAGAGAAAGTAAACCAATAAATCAAGAAAATAATTGCATACAATATGTCAGCCCAAATGTACGTCAACTGGCTATTTTCTTTCCCTTTTATAAGATCATAAGGCAAAGAGTCAAATTAGGGCATTTCACCCATCGAATTTGCTCTGTCTTTCCATCATAGGTGATTTATTATCCCTTATAACACGTAGGTTCCAAAGGTTTTTTCTTTGCCAGCTATATTCATCTGAAGGTCAAACCTGAAACTCACTAAAGCTTTCTTGGCTGGGAAGTTTGGTTTCGATGTTTTAGAAAAGATAGAGAGGGAGGGAAAAGAGCTGGTGGAGTTTCACTGCCAGTCAGGGAAAATGTCAGAGCTTCACTCAGAGAGGATATAATGGGAGGGGGGGCAGAAACTGAGTCCATATGGGTAGAACTCAAATATTGGCAGAGTGCAGACTGCAATCACTTTGATGGGATTGTACCACAGACTCTCTCCCCCGCACCCTGCCAGTAACCACCAGAACATTGAGGAACAGATATACAGGCAGATTAAGGAAAGGTGTAAAAACAATGGCGTTGTTAACATGGGGGACTTCAATTTCCCTAAAATAAACTGGGACCTTCTGAGTGCACCAGGTTTAGTTGGGGCAGAGTTTGCTATGTGCATCCAGGAGAGTTTTTGACTCAATGTGTTAATTGTCTAACAAGAGGAGGGGTTGTACTGAGCCTGGTATTGGGTAATGAGTCTGGCCTGGTGACCGACCTTTCATTGGGTGAGCATTAGGGAACAGTGACCACAACCCCTTAAGCTTTAAGACAGCTACAGATAAGGGTAAGTGTGGACCTTGTGGGACAGTACTAAATTGGAGCAGGGCCAATTAACAGAGCATTAAGCCAGAACTAGGGAGAGTTCATTGGGAACACCTGTTCTTTAGACAAGTCCACATCTGACATGTGGAGGGTGTTTAACATCCAACAGCACGGAGTATGGGACAGGCATGCTCCAGTCAGAAGGAAAGACAAGGACGGCAAGGTAAGAGAATCTTGGATGCCAAGGGAGGTGATGAATGTAGCCAATAAGAAAAAGGAAAAAGTATGTATAGATTAGGAGGCTAGAATCAACAAAGCCCTTGAGGATTATGAAGAAGCCAGAAAAGTGCTCAAGGAATTAAGAAAGCCAGGAGGGTCCTAAAAAGTCCTTGACAAGTAGGATTAAAGAGAATCCTGAAACATTTTATACATACATCAAGAGCAAGAGGATAACTAGATAACTAGGGAGAGGGTAGGATCACTCAAGAACAAAGGAGGGAATATTTGCTTGGACATGGAGGATGTGAGTGAGGTCATTAATGAGTGCTTTACGTCAGTATTGACCATGGAAAAGGATATAGAGATCAGTGCGAACATATTGATATGCTAGGACATATTGAGGCAAAGAAAGAGATAGTGTTGGGTCTCTTAAACAGCACTAAGATGGATAATTCCCTAGAGCCTGATGAGATATATCCCAGGTTATTGAGAGAGGTAAGAGAAGAGATTGCTAAGACCTTGATCAATACCTTCATGTCCTCTCTAGCCACGGAGGACAGGTAATTAGCTAATATATTTCCATTATTTAAGAAGGGAACCAGTTATAAACCTGAATACTACAGAGCAGTAACTCTCTCATCAGTGGTAGGGAAATTACTGGAGAGAATTCTTACAGATAGGATTTTGGAAAACCATGGCCTGGTTAGGGAGAGCTAGCATGGTTTTGTGCAGGGAAAGTCATATCCTACTAACTTGATTGGGTTTTTTAACAAGGTAATAAGGGTGATTGATGAAGTTAGAGCTGCAGATGTTGTCAACATAGAACCATAGAAACTACAACACAGAAACAGGCCCTTTGGCCCTTCTTGGCTGTGCTGAACCATTTTCTGCCTAGTCCCACTGACCTGCACACAGACCATATCCCTCCATACACCTCCTATCCATGTATCTGTCCAATTTATTCTTAAATGTTAAAAAAGAACCCGCATTTACCACCTCGTCTGGTAGCTCATTCCATACTCCCACCACTCTCTGTGTGAAGAAGCCCCCCCCCCCATGTTCCCTTTAAACTTTTCCCCCCTCACCCTTAACCCATGTCCTCTGGTTTTTTTCTCCCCTTGCCTCAGTGGAAAAAGCCTGCTTGCATTCACTCTATCTATACCCATCATAATTTTATATACCTCTATCAAATCTCCCCTCATTCTTCTATGCTCTAGGGAATAAAGTCCCAACCTATCCGACCTTTCTCTGTAACTGCGTTTCTCAAGTCCCGGCAACATCCTTGTAAACCTTCTCTGCACTCTTTCAACCTTATTTATATCCTTCCTGTAATTTGGTGACCAAAACTGAACACAATACTCCAGATTCGGCCTTACCAATGCCTTATACAACCTCATCATAACATTCCAGCTCTTATACTCAATACTTCGATTAATAAAGGCCAATGTACCAAAAGCTCTCTTTACGACCCTATCTACCTGTGACGACACTTTTAGGGAATTTTGTATCTGTATTCCCAGATCCCTCTGTTCCACTGCACTCCTCAGTGCCTTACCATTAACCCTGTATGTTCTACGTTGGTTTGTCCTTCCAACGTGCAATACCTCACACTTGTCAGTATTAAACTCCATCTGCCATTTTTCAGCCCATTTTTCCAGCTGGTCCAAGTCCCTCTGCAGGCTCTGAAAACCTCCCTCACTGTCTACTACACCTCCAATCTTTGTATCATCAGCAAACTTGCTGATCCAATTTACCACATTATCATCCAGATCATTGATATAGATGACAAATAACAATGGACCCAGCACTGATCCCTGTGGCACACCACTAGTCACAGGCCTCCACTCAGAGAAGCAATTCTCTACTACCACTCTCTGGCTTTTTCCATTGTGCCAATGTCTAATCCAATTTATCACCTCTCCATGTATACCTAGCGACTGAATTTTCCTAACTAACCTCCCATGCGGGACCTTGTCAAAGGCCTTACTGAAGTCCATGTAGACAATATCCACTGCCTTCCCTTCATCCACTTTCCTGGTAACCTCCTCGAAAAACTCCAACAGATTGGTCAAACATGACCTACCATGCACAAAGCCATGTTGACTCTCCCTAATAAGCCCCTGTCTATCCAAATGCTTGTAGATTCTGTCTCTTAGTACTCCCTCCAATAACTTACCTACTACTGACGTTAAACTCACCGGCCTATAATTTCCCGGATTACTTTTCGATCCTTTTTTAACAACGGAACAACATGAGCCACTCTCCAATCCTCCGGCACTTTACCCGTAGACAGCGACATTTTAAATATTTCTGCCAGGGCTCCCGCAATTTCAACACTAGTCTCCTTCAAGGTCCGAGGGAACACTCTGGCAGGTCCTGGGGATTTATCCACTTTAATTTTCCTCAAGACTGCAAGCACCTCCTCCTTTTCAATCTGTACAGTTTCCATGGTCTCACTACTTGATTCCCTCAATTCCATAGATTTCATGCCAGCTTCCTTAGTAAATACAGATGCAAAAAACCTATTTAAGATCTCCCCCATTTCCTTTGGTTCCGCACAAAGCCGACCACTCTGATCTTCAAGAGGACCAATTTTATCCCTTACAGTCCTTTTGCTCTTAATATACTTGTAAAAGCTCTTTGGATTATCCTTCACTTTGACTGCCAAGGCAACCTCATGTCTTCTTTTTACCCTCCTGATTTCTTTCTTAAGTATTTTCTTCACTTCTTATACTCCTCAAGCACCTGATTTACCCCATAGGTTTTAGTAAGGTATTTGACAAGGTCCTTCTTGGGAGGCTCATCCAGAAGATTAAGATGCATGGGATCCATAGTGAACTTAGACCATGAGATAGGAACAGAATTAGGCTGCTTGTCCAATCGAGTCTGCTCTGCCATTTCATCATGGCTGATCCATTTCCCTCTCAACCCCATTTCCTGCCTTCTCCCATAACTTTTCACGTCCTGACTAATCAAGAACCTATCAACTTCTACCATAAATTTGCCCAGTGACCTGCCCATCACAGTCGCCTGTGGAAATGAATTCCACAGATCCACCACCCTCTGGCTAAAGAAAGTCCTGATCTCCATTCTAAATAGATGTCCCTCCATTTTGAGGCTGTGCTCTCTTGTCCTGTACTCCCCGCAAAAGGAAACATCCTCTCCTCATCCACTCTATCTAGGCCCTTCAACATTCCATAGGTCTTAATAAGATCCCCTCCCCCATTCTTCTAAATTCCCACAAGTACAGGCCATAAGACTTCAATCACTGTTCATGTGATAACTCTTCCGTTGCAAGAATTGTTCTTGTGAAGCCCCTCTGAATGCTCTCCAATGCCAGCATATCCCTTATTGCTGTTTGCATTCAGAACTGGTTTGCCCATAGAAAACAGAGTACTGGTTGAAGGGACTAATTCTAGCTGGAGGTGTGTAATTAGTGTATTCCTCAGGGGTCTGCACAGGGACCTCTGCTGTTCGTGATATCCTATATAAATTACCTGGATGAAAATGTAAATGGGTGGGTTAATAAGTTTGCAGATGATATTAAGCTTGGTGATGTTATGGATAGCATTGAAGACAGGCAAAGAATATAATGGGATATAGATCAGTTGCAGATAAGGGCAGAGAAATGGCAGATGGAGTTTAACCCAGCCAAATGTGAAGTGTTGGTAGATCAAATGTAAAGAGATAGTACTTTGTTAAAAGCAAGATCTTAATAAGGTGAAACGGAGACACCTCTTTCTCCCTTAGTAGGGAAAGTGAGAGCCTGTGGTATGTCAAATACCAGGTGAACAAGTAGTCTTTGGATCACTGCAAGTCTGTGTCTTTGTTGTTGCCTTGCTGCACGCTTGAGTGCTTGGTGGTGGGTGCCGATGCTTATTTGTGCTGGTGGGAAGAGGGGGGGATTGTTGCTTGCCGCCGCTTACACGTGGGAGGGAGAGAGCTGAGGGGGGGACTTTGGGGTTCTAACATTTAACTGTCAATCATACTTTGGGGGAGCTCCTCTGTTTTCATGGATGGTTGTGAAGAAAAAGCATTTCAGGATGTATATTGTATACATTTCTCTGATGTTAAATGTACCTTTGAAACCTTCGTTAATCAGCAGAGGGATCTTGGGGTCCAAGTTCAGAGCTCCCTGAAAATGGCTACACAATTTGATAGCGTGATTAAGAAAGCATATGCCATGCTTGCCTTTATGAATCGATGGAGTGATTTCAAAAACCATGAAGTAAATTTGCAGCTTTCTAAAACTCTAGTTAGGCCACCAATGGAGTATTGCATGCATTTCTGGTCACCCCATTATAGGAAGGATTTCGATGTTTTGGAGAGGGTGCAGAAGAGATTTACCAGGATGCTGCCTGGATTAGAGGGCATGTGCTACTAAAGGAGGTTGAACAAACTTGAATTGTTTCCATGGGAGCACCGGAGGTCGAGGGGAAATCTGATAGAAGTTTATAAAATTGCGGGAGGCATATGTAAAGTAGACAAGCAATACTTTTTTCCAAGGGTTGAAATGTCTAGTACCAGAAGTCATGTATTTAATGTGGAAAGGGAGCAATTTCAAAGGAGATTTGAGTGGCAAGTCTTTTTCACAGAAGTCGATGTCTGAAATGTGCTGTGTGGGGAAGAGGCAGAAACATTTAAGAGATGTTTAGATAGGCACATGAATGTGAGGGAAATGAGATGATATGGATATTGTGTCAGCAGAAGAGGTTAGGTTAGCTAATCCTTTGATTAATAATTTGATTGGCTCAGCACAACATTGTGGGCCAAACTGCCTGTTCTTGTGCTGGATTGTTCGATGTTCTGTGTTCGATGCATGGTGCCTGGGCATATCATGGGAGAAGACTACGCAGCAATTTTTTTCCTATTGTAATGCAATTATTACAATTGTACAGAATGATTCCTGTTCTCTGTACAGATCATGTAATTTGAAGTAACTGTTTTTCTCCAAATTCACTGATTTACCTTTGTTATCTGTGAAAATATTAATCAGAAATGTTATTATCATCATAGAATTACATTCTAATTTGAATGATACTCTTTGTAGAAATTTAGTTGCCAAATTTTAAATAATCTCTTAGAAAATAGACATGAAAGGATATCAGCAGGCAACAATACTTTTCCATAAAGGGAAATATTAATGGAATTTAATCAGATTGAAACTGGTGACTGAGAGACAGTAAGTTCAGCATTTTATTGCCTTTGTCTGTCCTTCAATGTCTAACAAAGGTCTCTATCACAGATCCTTCACTGCTTTTTGATTAACTGTATCACTGGATAAGCTAAGTGTCACACAGTCCACAGTGACACTAATGAGCCAGTTGTCTTCTGAATGCCAAGGGAAAGCTTTGTTTGCCAAGCTGACAGTCTCCAACTGTAGGTGAAATGCAATACCAACACTGTTAGCAAACAGGAGGCATTTTTTGACTGGACTCAAAGGACAGCTCACTGTTCGGATGGATTAGATGGATTAATCAAACTATTAGAAGAACCGGGAATAAGCATCTCGTCGATAATATGCAGAAATTTCAGGATTTATTTATTTATTGAGATTCAGCCCTTCAAGCCACACCACCCAACAAGCTCCAATTTAACCCTAGGCTAATCACAGGACAATTTACAATGACCTAATAACCTACAGGTACGTCTTTGGTTAAATCAGAGCACTCGGAGAGAACCCATACATTTCACAGGGAGGTTGTACAGTGACTCCTCACAGATGATGCTGGAAATGAACTCTGAACTCTGACACCTTGAGCAGTAGCAGCGTCATGTTAACCACTGTCTATTTAATAGATCTTGTTGTCCTAGGTATTTTTATGCAATTAAATATTAGTAACACATAATTCTTATGACAGATACTATTTAATTTGTATCTGATACTATTTAATTTGAATGATTCTTCAGTTTGTCCTTCTGATTGATAGGAATAACAAGAGAACATTAAAAAAGCTGTGGTGTGTAATTCAATAAAAAGTTGATTAAATTCACATTCTTTAATGCGGTACATTATAAAGAATTTACCCTGTTTTTTTGTTCAAATGGACAACCATGTAAGGATTAGAAATTCATCCCAGGCCAGTAGTATTATACACTAGACTGGAGATATATGAGCAGAATTAGGCCATTCAGCCCATTGAGGCTGCTTACCATACCATCATGGATGATTTTTTTCCAACCTCATTCTCCATCTACTTCCCATAATTCTTATCCCCCTCACCAATCAAGAATCCATCAATCTCTGCCTTAACTACGCCCAATGACTTAGCCCCTACGGCTGTCACAGGCAACAAATTCCACACCATTCTCCGACTGAAAAAATGTTTCCTCATCTAAGTTTTTAAGGTACATCTCTTTATTGTGAGGTTGTGTCCTCAGATTCAAGATGCTGCTACTGATGGAAATATCTTCTCCATGTCCACTCTATCCAGGCCATTTAGTATCTAGTAGGTTTCAATGAGATCCCCTCACATCCTTCTGAGCTCAGAGGCCCAGAGACATCAAATGCTTCTCATACCTCGAACAGCTTATTGCTGGGATCATTCTCGTGAACCCGCTTTGGATCCTCTTTATGGTCAGCACATCTTTCCTTAGATGCAGGACCCAAAATATTGTTCACAGTACTCCAAATGGGGTCTGACCAATGCCTTAGTATAGAGCAAAGAATATTACAGGCTTGGAACTGCACTGTTAATGCCTCTCAGAATCTTGCACACTTCTATCGAGTCACCTCTCATCTTCCTTCGCTACAAAAAGAAAAGCCCTAGCTTGCTCAACCTTTCCTCATAAAACAAGTTCTCTAATCTAATCCTCTGCACCCTCCATAACGTTTCTACATCTTTCGGTGACCAGAACTGAACCCAATAATCCCAGTGTGGTCTAGTCAAAGTTTCATAGGACTGCAACATTACCTCGTGGTTCTTGAACTCAGTACCCCAACTAATGAAGGCCAACACACCATCATCCTCCTTAGCCACCCTATCAATGTGCACAGCAACTTCTAGCAAAATATGCGTTTGGATCCCAAGGTTGCTCAGTTCCTCCAGAATGCTAAGAATCATGCCATTATCCCTGTATCCTGCTTTCAAGTTCAACCTTCCAAAGCGAATCACTCCACATTTTCCTGGACTGGGCAGCCATCTGCCATTCCTCAGCCCAGCTCTGCATCCTATCAATGTTGAACCATAGACCATAAGACATAGGAGCAAAATTAAGCCATTTGGTCCATTGAGTCTGCCATTCCATCATGCCTGGGTTTTTTTTTAATCACTCTCAATCCCATTCTTCTGTCTTCTCCCAGTAACTTTGATGCCCTAACTAACTAAGAACCTATCAGCCTCTGCTTTAAATATACCCAGTAACTTGGTCTCCAAAGGTTTCAGAGGTACATTTAATGGCAGAGAAATGTATACAATATGCGTCCTGAAATTCTTTTTCTTCGCAACCACCCATGAAAATAGAGGAGGGCCCCAAGAATGAATGACAGTTAAACATTAGAACTCCTATGTCCCCCCCCCAGCTCCCCCCTCCCACGCATAAGCAGCAGCAAAGCAACGACCCCCCCTTCCCCCACCAGGAAAAAAAAGCATCAGCGCCCCCCGCAGACCATTCAAGCATACAGCAAAGCATCAATAAAAACAGAGACTTGCAGTACCCCAAAGACTACTCGTTCACCCAGTAATTCAACATATCGCAGCCTCTCGCTCTCTCTCCCTAATAAGCGTAAAAGAGGTGTCTCCGTTTCACAGTGAAAAGAGAGACATAACAAAACAACTCACTGACTTATGATGTTAAAAGTCTGTTGCGTGCTTTTTCCGAGTTCTGTGCCCAAAGAACTCGGGTCTCTAGGCACACAGCCAGAGATCTTCCATTTCCCACGACGCACCGATTTCCTGCAAGGGCACTGACCTCGAGTCCGCCCGCCTCCAGAGCCAGGAAATCCCGAAACTCCAAAGGCGAGCTAATCTTCTAGGCTGCATGCTTGGTATATTGAATAACGGCCAGTCGTGAGACCCTGACAGCGGGTTCCATTCCTGCAAAGAACAGAGGTCAGCATGTAATTCCAGGTCAGGGACCTCAAAAGAGCCCTGAAAGGGAAAAATAGAGATATTAAAGATAGAAATAGAGCTGTTTCCGAAGATGCGAGCAAACAAGTCACCATTAGGCGCCATTGTCTCCTAAGCTCTACACCCAATAAGCTCCACAGATAAGCCATTCTCTGGCTAAAGAAATTCCTTCTCATCTCTGTTGCCTGTATTCTCAGACTGTGCTCTCTGCTCCTACACCTATGACAACCTTCTAGAAGACTATCATAGCTTGATTGTTTAATCCATTTTCTTATTTCTCATTGAGAATATTTGATGCAATAGTAACTTTGCATTAATTTCAAATACAGCTCTAATAATTTTGAGAAAATATCTGTGTAATTGTCAAGTTATTTGGGATTCCCATGCAAGTATGGGTAAATATGGAGGCCTTGAATTTCCTCATCTAACCACCACTCCTATTCTGACTCCATTTTCATGCTTGAGGCTTCATGGTGTTGGTTTGTAGATAATAAGTTCCTTAGAAGTTTTTCTAGATTTGGCACGTCATTCAAAACTTTGAGAAACTTCTATAAATGTGTGGTGGAGAGAATATTGATTGGTAGCATCAAGGCCTTGTAAGGAAACACTAATACCCTTGAACAGAAGGAAAACAGCTCAGTTTATCATGGGTAAAGCCCTTCCCATCATTGAGCACATCCATACTAAGCATTATAACAGGCAAGCAGCATCCATCATCAAGGAACCTCATCACCTGGGCTGTGCTCTCTTCTCACTACTGCCATGAGAATGAAGGTCAAGAGCCTCACAACCTATATCACCAAGATCAGGAACAGTTATTATACCTCAACCTTCAGGCTCTTGAAACAGTGAGGATAACTTCACTCGCCCCATCACTGAACTGTTCCACAGCCTATGGACTCTCTTTCAAGGACTCTTCATCTCATTTTCCTGATATATACTGCTTGTTTGTTTATTTATTTATTTATTTATTCTTTTGTATTTGCAGTTTGTTGTCTATTGCGCATTGGTTCTGTGCCCGTCCTGTTGGGTGCAGTGTTTCATTGATTCTGTTGTGTTTCTTGGATTTACTGTGTATGCCCACAAGAAAATGAATCTCAGGGTTGTATATGGTGACATATATGTACTTTGAGAATAAATTTACTTTGAACTTTGAAATTTTCATGGTCACCCAACATTTACTTTACTGTATTACAAAATAGTATCCATTTATATCAGGGATTCCCAACCTAGGGCCTATGGACCCTTCAGTTAATGGCAGGGGTCCATGGCCTAAAAAAGGTTAGGAACCTCTGACCTATGGCATACTTGATGCTTGGCTGAGGATAAAATCATAATGAAAAGAATCTTTGCTTTTGAACTTCCAATGAAGTAATTTCTATTTGGATAATTATGTAGACTAATAAATGTATCCATTGTGGTGTTTCAAGGTGATGTTCATGTACAGTTTTAATCTCATTTACATGTAATGGCCATTAGATCCTACGGAAAATTATAGACTGTAGGTAATAGGTCACAATTATAGCAACATCAATAGCTTTCCAGAATTAGCATCTCAGTATCTTTTTTATTTTTTCTCTAAGACACTACAAATGGAGGATTAAACCATCAAGAAAGGTTATAATGAAATCGAGTAAGAAAGCATCCCTGCCACTACCCCCTTCTGGAATTATTCAGCATACTTTATTACATTATTTTATTGCAGATGGTCTCATGAAACAACTCTACAAGGGAACAGTGCTAAAAGAGCAATTATTGTTCACAAAAACAGGAGATTCTGCAGATAATGGAAATCCAAGGTAACACACACAAAATGCTGGAGGAACTCAGCAGGTCAAAGTTCAAAGTACTTGCATTATCAAAGTATGTAGTGCATAGAATATATAACTTTGAGATTTGTCTCCTTACAGGCAGCCACAAAACAAAGAAACCCAATAGAACCCATTAAAAAGAAGACGGCCAAACTCCCAATAGTAGATTTGTTTGCTGCCTGTAAGGCGTTGTTGTATTTTACCAGCATCATCTTAAACCACATCTATGGAAGGGAATAAAGAGTAGATGTCTGGTTGCACTCCCAGCTTCTCAGTTCATCTCTCCTCCCCCAACAAAACTTCACCCTCACCTTGTCTCACCTGTCACCACCCACCTGTACTCCTTCCCCTTGCCCCCTACCTTCTTATTCTAGCTTATTACCCCTTCATTTCCAGTCCTGATGAAAGGTTTCAGCCCCTCTTCATAATTATTTTCCATGCTCTGATGTTACATATGAGATATATTTTAAATAATATAGGATAAAAATAAAGCAAATGATGTGTGGGCCTTTTTGATAGAGGATTTGATTACTAAAGACCTCTTGCTCTGTTTGTGTAACCATTAGTCATAGTCATACTTTATTGATCCCAGGAGAAATTGGCTTTCGTTACAGTTGCACCATAAATAATTAAATAGTAATAAAACCATAAATAGTTAAATAGTAATATGGAAATTATGCCAGGAAATAAGTCCAGGACCAGCCTATTGACTCAGGGTGTCTGACCCTCCAAGGAAGGAGTTGTAAGGTTGTAACGTTTGATGGCCACAGGCAGGAATGACTTCCTATGACGCTCTGTGTTGCATCTCGGTGGAATGAGTCTCTGGCTGAATGTACTCCTGTGCCCAACATTATGTAGTGGATGGGAGACATTGTCCAAGATGGCATGCAACTTGGACAGCATCCTCTTTTCAGACACCACCGTCAGAGTATTGTGAATACAGTTGGATATTAGTAAATTGGTTTATTATTGACACGTACCAAGTGCAGTGAAAATCTTCTATTGCATTGTTCATTAAGATCAATTCATTTCCCAGTGCATTGAGATAGTTAAAAGGATAGAGTGCAGAACATAGCTCTACAGTCACAGAGATAGTGCAGTGCGGGTCGACAATGAGGTAGACTATTAGATCAAAGTCCATCGTAATGTACTGGAGGTTCATTCAATAGTCACAGCATTGGGGTATCAGAATCAGAATCAGGTTTAATACAACTGGCATCTGTCATGAAATTTCTTGTTTTGTGGCAGCTGTATATTTCAATACATAATATTAAAAACCATAAATTTCATTAAGTATTACAAAAAATACTAAGGTGGTGTTCATGGATTTAGTTTCAGAAATCCATGAACAGATATCTGATGGTGGAGGGGAAGAAGCTGTTCCTGAATCATTGAGTGTGTGTCTTCAGGCTTCTGTACCTCCTCCTTGATGGTAGCGATGAGAACAAGGCATGTCCTGGGTGAAGAGGGTCCTTATTGATGGATACCATCTTCTTGAAGCATCAATTTTTAAAGCTCTCCTCAGTGCTGGGGAGGCTAGTGACCATGATGAGGTTGAGTTTATAATTTTCTGCAGCTTTTTCCAATCCTGCGCAGTGACCTCTCCATACCAGACGATGATGCAGCTAGTTATAATGCTCTCCATGGTGCATCTGTAGAAACTGGTGAGTGTTCTTGGTGACATGCCTGTACCAATTCTCCTCATACTCCTAATGAAATACAGCCACTGTTGGACCTTCTTTGTAAATACATCAAGATGTTGGGTTCAGCATAGATCCCGGAACATGAAACTGCTCACTTTTTCCACTTCTGATCCCTCGATGAGTATTGGTGTGTTTTTCCCCAATCTTCCCCTTCCTGAAGTCCAAAATCAATTCCTTAGTTGAGTGACGTTGAGTGCAAATTTGTTGTTACAACACCAGTCAACCAGCTGATCTATTTTGCTTCTGTACACCTTGTATTTTTCCTTGAGACTGGTGGTACAGTATGTGCTTTCAAGCTTTTATATCTTCTGCCCAGTGGGAGGGAGAAGAGAGAATGTTCAGGCCGGGTGGAGTCTTTGATATGCTGTTTGCATTACTGAGGAAGCAAGAAGTGTAGGTAAAATCTCTGGTGGGGAGGCTAGTTTCCATGATATCATTTACAGGCCTGCACACATTATGAATGGAAGAAAGGAACTACAACAAAGAGTTAGCAGATTGATTGGTTTAATAGGTTCAGAAAACATAAAAGCTAAGAAAAATAAGATGAGGAGAAGATTATTCGCAATACCTTGTACTTTGATCTTACACTCCAACTTTGCATGGGACACTTTACCAAAGGCTTTCTGAACGTCAGCATGAAAACTTTCCACTTGATTTTTAAAATCTGTTTTACCAGATACTTCAAAAACACTTGATTTTAATAAATCCAGCTCTTTTTAAATCCCATTGATAATTTTAAAATGACAAATTACCTGCCTGCAATATTTTTCCCCTTACTGATGTTATTCTCCCCCTCACTTTTTAATAAGGAGTTGCATAAAGCATGAGATCTATGGCATAGTTGCATAATCTATAAAGTTCATAAATTTTAACTAGAGAACTTAGTATTTCCACAGTGACCTTGAAACCCATTGAACTTGAAAGGCCTCGACACAAGTACCTGTGAAGAGGATGTTTCATATAGTGGGAGTGTCTAGCATCAGAAGCCATAGCCACAGAATAGAAACATGTCCCTTTAGACCAGAGATGAAGAATAATTTCTTTAGCCAGAGGGTGGAGAATCTGTGGAATTTATTGCCACAGATGGCAGTGGAGGCCTAATCTTTGGGTAGATTTAAAGCATGGATTGATGGTTTCTTAATTAGTAAGGGTGTCAATGATTACGGAGAGAAGGCAGGACAGTTGGGTTCAGAGGGTTAATAAATCAGACACAATGCAATAGCAGAGCAGACGTGATGGAACAAAGGGCCTAATTCTGCCTTTATGTCTTAGACTATAAGACATAGGAGTAGAATTAGGCCATTCAGCCCATTGAGTCTGCTCCACCATTCCATCATGGCTGATCCCGGATCCCACTCAACCCCATACAGTTGCCTTCTTGCCATATCCTTAAATGCCCTGACCAATCAGGAAACTATCAACTTCTGCTTTAAGTATATCCACGGACTTGGCCTCCTCCACAGTCTGTGGCAGAGTATTCCACAGATTCACTACTATCTGACTAAAAGAATCCCTCCTTACCACTGTTCTAAAAGGTCACCCCTCAATTTTGAGGTTTTTCCCTCTAGTTTTGGATACCCCCACCATGAGAAACATCCTCTCCCCATCCACCTTATTTAGTCCTTTCAACATATGGTAGGTTTCAATGAGATCACCCCGTATTCTTTAAATTCCAGTGAGTATAGGCACAAAGCAGCCAAACACTCCTCATGTGTTAACTCCTTCATTCCTGGAATCATCCTCGTGAACCTCCTCTGGACCCTCTCCAATGCCAATACATCCTTTCTGAGATATGGGACCCAAAACTGTTGACAATACTCCAAGGGCAGTCTGGCTGGTGTCTTATAAAGGCTCAGCATTAATTCCTTGCTTTTATATTCTACAGTATTCCCCTTGAAATAAATGCTAACATTGTATTTGCTTGCTTTATCACAGACTCAACCTGTTAATTAATCTTCTAGAAGTCTTGTACGAGGACTCCTAAGTACCTCTGCACCTCTGATGTTTGAATTTTCTCCTCATTTAGTTAATAGTCCACACTATTGTTCCTTTTAGCAAAATGCATTATTGTACATTTCACAACACTGTATTCCATCTGCCGATGTTTTGTCCATTCTTCCAATATGTCCAGGTCCTGCTGCAATTGCATTGCTTTCTCAGCACTACATACTCCTCCATCTATTTTCATATCATCTGCAAACTTTCCCACAAGGCCATCAATTCCGTTATCTAAATCATTGACTAACAATGTGAAAAGCAGTGGTCCCAATACTGACCCCAGAGGAACACCACTAGTCACTGGCAGCCAAACAAAGAAGGCCCCTGTCACCCAGTCCTCTTTCCATGCCAGTATCTGTCCTGTAATACCATAGGATTTTATCTTGTTAAGTAGCTTCATGTGTGACACCTTATCAAATGCCTTCTGAAAATCCAAGTAAATGACATCCACTACAGCTCCTTTGTCCACCCTGCTATTATTTTCTTGAAGAACTCTAACAGATTTGTCAGGCAAAATTTCCCTTTACAGAAACCATGCACACTTTAACTTATTTTTTCTTAAGTCTCCAAGTACCCCAACATTTCATCATTAGTAACAGAATCCAACACTTTCCCAACCACTGAGGTTAGGCTAAATGGCCTATAATTTCCTTTCTTTTGCCTCCCCCTGACCATCTTACAGCGTGGAGTGACATTTGCAATCTTCCAGTGCTTCGTACCAAGCAAGAATAATGTGATTCTTAAAAGATCATAACCAATACATCCGTATCCTCTTCAGTAACCTCTCTCAGGACTCTGGGATGTTGTCCACTTGGTCCAAGTGACTTACCCACTTCAAGACATTTGAGTTTGCCTGGCACTTTTTCCTTCGTAATAGCAATGGCACTCACTCCTGCTCACAGAAACTCACGGACATCTGGCTCACTGCTCGTGTCTTCCACAGTGAAAAAGGATACAAAGTACTTATTTAGTTAATTTGCCTTTTCTTTGTCCTCCATTACTAATTCACCAGCATAATTTTCCATTTGTCCAATGTCCACTCTCATCTCCTTTTATCTCTTAATATAACTGAAAACGTTTTGTAATTTTTTTTATATTATTGATTAGTTTGCCCTCATATCTTTTCCGTTCTTATAGCTTTTTTAGTTGTATTTTGTCGGATTTTAAAAGCTTCCCCATCATTCAACTTCTCACTCACTTTTGCTACCTTATATGCCCTTTCCTTGGTTTTTATGCAGTCCTTAACTTCCCATGTCAGCCACAGTTACCCACCCCTGCCCTTGAGAACTACTTTTTCTGTGGGACATATCTATCTTGTGCCTTGTGAATTATTCCCAGGAACTTCAGTCTTGTCTGCTCTGACATCATCACCACCAATATCCTCCTCCAGTCCACCTGGGCAAGCTCGTCTCTCAAGCCTCAGTTTATTCCTTTATTCCATTGTGATACTGATACATGTGCTTCTCCCTCTCAAATTGCAGTATGAATTCAATCGTATTATGATCACTGGCTCCTAAGGGTTCCTTTACATTAAGCTCCCTAATAATATCTGGGTTATTACACAACTCCCAATCTAAGACAGCCTTTCCCTGAGTAGGCTCAATCACAAGCTTCTCTAAAAAGTCATTTCACAGACATTCAACAAATTCCCGCTCTTTCGATCCGACACCAACCTGATTTTCCCAATCCTTTTGCATATTGAAGCCCCCATTACAATTTTGACATTACCCTTATTACATGCCTTTTCTATCTCCATTTGCAATCTCAACCCCACATCTTGGCTACTATTTGGAGGCCTATATATGATTCCCTTTCAGTTTCTTAACTCACTAAGATTCAATATTCTCTGATCCTATGTCACCTCTTTCTAAAGATGTCATTCCATCTCTTACCAACAGAGCCACACCAACGCCTATGCCTCCCTGCCTGACCTTTTGATACAAAGTATATCCTTTGGTGCTAAGCTCCCAACCATGACTCAGTGAAACCCACAATGTCATACCACCCAATCTCTAACTGCGCCACAAGTTCATCCACCTTATTACAAATGCCAAGTGTATTTAAGTACAACACCTTCATTCCTGCATTCTTTACTCTTCTAAATTTTGCCTGCATGGTACATTTTAACTCGTTGCTCCTGCCCTGCTTCCATCCTAACTCCCTATATTTTGTTTTCAGGACCTCCTCCCTCTTCCTACCATGTATCACGACTTCTTCCTCTGCCATCCGATTCCAAAATGGACATTGAACCCTTGGACACAATCTCAATTTTTTAAATGTACAGTATTTCTGTTTTTTTGCACATTTTTTATCTATTCAATATAGGTATACTGTAATTGATCGATTTATTATTTTTATTTAACTTATTTTTTTCTCTTATATATTAGGTATTGCATTGAACTGCTGCTGCTAAGTTAACAAATTTCATGTCACATGCCGGTGATGATAAACCTGATTCTGATTCTGATATTGTGGAATCATTCAGGAACATCCTGCACCCTGGCACCTGGGAGGCAAACTACCATCTGTGGTTCTTTTTCGCATCCACAGAGTCGCCTATCTGTCCCCTAACTATAGTCCCGTATTACTACAGCTCTCCTTTTCAGTTCCCTACCCTCTGAGCCACAGGACGCGGCTCTTGCTTCCCCCAGGTGGCCATCTTATGATCTATCACTCTGGAATCCAATCTCTCAGAAGCTGGAGATGTGTCAGATTCTTGGGGTCATTCATCTCTTCAGTGCCAAGTTCTTATAAATACTAACTTCATTTCATTTCTATGGACTGTACTTGTATTTTCTGTAACACAGGACCTCAAAGTACATTTATTATCAAAGTACATATGTACTGTACAACCCTGAGATTCGACTTCCTCACAGACGGTCACCAAACAGAACCATGGAACCCGTTCTATGAAAAACATCAACCCCGCACCCAAGCACAAAAAAATCATGCAAATGGCAACAAAAAGAAGTGAAAAACATAGAACATAAACCAGAAAAACAGAAGAATTCAGGCGTATTCAGTTCCGCTTAGTGTTCGTTATCTGCAGGCTGCTCCGATTCAAAAATTGCCAAAAATAGCAACAATAAAAGCAGTAACCCGGAACTGGAAATGCATCATAACATGAGCTCCAGAGTCCAATTCACAAAATGTGTCAGTTAAACCTTGCCCAAGGCCCAAGTCTGGCACCGTCCTCCGACAACAACGAGGGACAGTGAGACCATTTGAATGAAGGGACCTTCCTTCAGGAACAGCAAGCAAGAGGGAGAGACAAAGACACCGTCACGTGCAGACACTTTCCTCTGGCAGCGGTGAGTGAGGCTGGTTGACGGCACTGCCAGGCTGCTCACCTTCTGTACCCACCTCGATGATTTCCGTCTTCCTCGAACTTTACGCAGAGAGAAATGGAGTCGATCATGGGTTTGCGCCCTGTCTGCAGGCTTCGCGGCCTTGAGGCCACACAGTTCACTCAAAGCCTCACAGAAAACACTCAGAGATCACAAAGCCGCAGGTTGCTCAACTGGCCTGAAAACCCACCACCAAGATATAGATCATAGTCTCCAACAGTAGTAGAACCACATTTGCAAGAAAAAGAAGACAGCAAAGAAGTGAAAGAAGCAGTTTCATGAACTGTCTGGAGGATGTCGCCTTGGTCGCGTTGTTTGCTGGTGCCATCTCCTTCCCTACGCCCTCTCCTGTTCTCCATTCTTCCATTTCTGACTGTCATGGTTCTACATTTTTATCATTAATCTATTCCTTTTTAAATATTTCTAGTTTTTATACTCAACTTTAATGTTTTCAACTACTTACTCTTTGGTGTAGAAAACCTACCTCTCACATCCCCCTTATGTTTCCCTCCAATTATGCCCCCTCATGTTAGCCTTTTCCATCCAGATCGGGCATCATTTTTTGGAGGGAAATAAACAACCGCCATTTTAGATCGAGTGGACAGGAAAGGGTCACGACGGATTTTGAATCATTTTGGATTGAATGAACAATTTAGAATTCTTGCCTGCCATAAAAATACATTGTCAGCATTCTGTGATGTGTCAAATGATAATAGTCCCATGACTGTGATTGTTCTTGGCAAATTTTTCTACAGAAGTGCTGTTGTCTTTACAAAACCACAGCCATTATCGATACACCAGAGACTGTCTGCCTGGCGTCAATGGTCGTATAACCAGGACTTGTGATGTGCAGCAGCTGTCCATTCAACCATCCAACACCTGCTCCCATGGCTTCATAGTCATAGTCAGAGTCATACTTTATTGATCCCGGGGGAAATTGGTTTTCGTTACAGTTGCACCATAAATAATAAATAGTAATAGAACCATAAATAGTTCAATAGTAGAATGTAAATTATGTCAGTAAATTATGAAATAAGTCCAGGACCAGCCTATTGGCTCAGGGTGTCTGACCCTCCAAGGGAGGAGTTGTAAAGTTTGATGGCCACAGGCAGGAATGACTTCCTATGACACTCTGTGTTGCATCTCGGTGGAATGAGTCTCTGGCTGAATGTACTCCTGTACCCACCCAGTACATTATGTAGTGGATGGAAGACATTGACCAAGATGGCATGCAACTTAGACAGCATCCTCTTTTCAGACTGGAGGGGATCTAAGTGTGGCCTGACCATAGGCCGGAGCAGCTCCAGAACAAGTCTCTTCAGGGTCTTCATGATGTGGGAGGTCAATGCCACTGGTCTGTAGTCATTGAGGCCGCTGGGGCGCGGCGTTTTCGGCACAGGGACGAGTCAGGACATCTTCCACAGCACAGGAACCCTCCGGAGCCTCAGGCTCAGGTTGACTGTGGCTTTGATTGGGTGAGGCCTAAGAAGGTGCCACACTTTGCTCAAGGGTGACCTGCAGGCTGGTGGAGGGAAGGCGCGCCTTACATATCCTTTGGTAGAGACTTATCCCCACACTGTTATCCCAATACATCTGGAAAAAAACCTGTAATCTTTCTTTTAGCAGTTTTTGCCTCTCCATGGTCATGCATTTCAGCAAAGCTCCTTAATCTATGAAAGCAGATTCACTCTTCATATTTTCATTGTTTCCTTCGTTTAAAATCAGAACTTGACCTTTGGGTAGAACTACTTCATGTTCCATCAAAATGAAAAATTCTATCATGTTACGAATTGGAATTGGTTTATTATTTAATCATTGTCCAAGGCACAGTGGAATGCGTGCATTCTGTTCATACAGATCAGTTCATTGCACAGTATATTGAGGTAGTACAAATGAAAACAATAGCTGAGTGTGGAGTAAAGTGTATCAGTTACAGAGAAAGGGCATTTGAAATAGACCATAAGGTGCAAATTCATAACGGGGTAGATTGTGAAGTTAAGAGTCCATTTCATCGTACTGCGATTCAATAGGATACTCTTCCTTCATGGACATCACACAATAAGATCATTTGCTAACCACCTCTCATTATACAATACCTACAATAGGATAGCCTGTCTCTAACTTTAGTCCATAAAGCACTACACGTTTGTTCTTAGAATTCTTACTCCACAGCATTTTTGCTTAGTTATTTTGTAGATTGTTAATGTGTTGATATGATTGTATTGTGTGGTATGCGCTGTGTATGTAATGTGTTTTGCATCCTGGTCCCAGAGGGACAATGTTTCATTTAGCTGTATACATGTGTATGGGTGAATGACAATAAACTTGAACTTGTATGGAACAGGAAAATGACAGAGTAATTATAGAAATCCTTTGGTGCCACAGGGATGAAGCCTGAGGTGAACATAGAAGAAAGAACTTAGAACATAGAACAGTACTTATTCTGACTTCTCATCTTTGTTCCAGTCTTGATGAAGGGTCCTGGCACAAAACATTGTTTGCTCTTTTCCGTAGATGCTGGCTGTCCTGCTGAGTTCCTCCAGCGTTTTGAGTGTGTTGCTTTGGATTTCCAGCATCTGGAGACTTCTCGTGTTTGTGATAGAACAGTACTGCACTGTCCAGGCAGTACAGGGCATTTTGCCCACGATGTTGAAATAACCCTTTACCCTACTCCAAGATCAATCTAACGTTCTCCTTCCCACATTGCCCTCTGGTTGTTGTTCATTCTTGTGCCTAGCTAAGAGTCTACTAAATGACCCCAATGTATCTGCCTCTGCTATCACCCTTAGCAGCCTATTCCACCCACCCACTACTCCCTGTGTGTGTAAATAAATAAATAATAAGTACAAATTATTTATCTATAGTACAGGTGTGGGTCAATGGGACCAGACAGAATAACAATTCAGCACGATGGGCTGTTTCTGCGCTGTGGTGCTCTATGATTTGATGACTCTATATAATTTGTTGACCTGACAGGAACTAGCTCAGCATGGGGGGGGGGAGGGGGATGACAGCAGGCAAGTGCTCAGACTGGCATGATGTGACTACAGGGTTCCGACAAACATCTGTGTTGGCGCTGTCAGTTTCCTCGCATTCATAAATGACTCCAGTGAGGGGATCGCGAACAGCTTATTGAGTTTTGCCTGAGGTTGAGTGAGACTAGAACCTAAGGGTAGAAGGTGAAACATTTAAGGGGAACCTCAGGGGGAACTTCTTAGGTGGTGAGGGTGTGGAGTGAGCTGCCAACAGAAGTGGTGGATGCAGGATTGATTGCAACTTTAAAGAGAAAGTTGGATAAGTACACGGATAAGACGGTATGGAAGGTGACATGGCAGTATGGACGAGCAGTCCAAGGCACTGGATTAAGGCTCCAGTCTTCTGGTAGGTATGTGTTTGAGTCATACCACTGCCATCTGAGTGGATGCATGTTCCTTGTTTTTCAAAGTTTAGATTGATCTTACAGTAGGTTGAAAGGTTGGCACAACATTGTGGACTGAAAGGGCCTGTAATGCATTGTAACATTTGATATTCTATAACCATAGACAGCATTTTAAACAATAGGGATGGATACAATTACGAGGGGATATTTATAGACTGAGAAAGTAGACAAGACTACACGTAGATTTGGTGGCAAGGAAAAGGCAAATTCAATATTAGCATTCATTTTGAGAGGATGTGAACGTAAAAGCAAAGATGTGATGCTAAGGCTTTATAAGACATTGGTCAGACGACACCTGGAGTATTGTGAGCAATTTTGGGCACCTTAGAACAGAGATGAGGAGGAATTTCTTTAGCCAGACAGTGGTGAAACTCTGGAATTAATTGCTGGAGATGGCGGTGGAGGCCAAGTCATTAGGTATATTTAACGCAGAGGTTGATCAATTCTTGATTATTAAGTGTGCCAATGGTTATGGGGAGAAGGCAGAAGAATGGGATTGAGATAATATATCAGTCATATTTGGATGATAGAACAGAATCTATAGGCTGAATGGCCTAATTTTACTTCTACGCGTTATGGTCTTATGCCTCGTCTAGTCCACGCCAGCCTGGCTTCCTGCCTAGTTCCATCTATCTGCACCTGGACCACAGCCTTCCATATCCTTCCCATCCATGTACATATTCAATCTTCTTTCAAATGCTACAGTTGAACCTGCATCTAACAAACTTCTGCTGCTAGATCATTCTATACTCATACCCTGCTGTGAGTGAAATCATTCCTGTCTTGTTATGTGTGTTTCTTACAGTTAAAATATAGGACCTCCAAGATTGTGATCTCAGGAGTGCTATGCAGCTCATGTACTAGTGGGGTCAGAAATAGGAAAATAATGCAGTTTAACACGTGGCTAAGGAGATGGTGCAGGAAGGAGGGCTTCAAAGTTTTGGAACTTTGGACTCTCTTCCAGGGAAGTTGAGACCTATACAGATGGGACATTTTGCACCTGAACCGAAGGGGCTGACAACCTTTAGAGAAGGCGTACCGCAGGAAGGAGTTTAAACGAGAGTTGCAGGGGGATGTGAACCAGACTGCTAGAACAGATAGTGAAGTGGTTGTTGGGAAAGGTGTTATTATGTCATGGTCCGGATCGGGGTCTCTTTAAATTTACTTTGTTTATGTTACGATCTGGACCGTTGACTCCCTGTTTCCCTTTGGTTCCCTGTTTTCCTGTGTCCCTCGGCCTTGGTGATTAGAGGCAATTTACTCACCATTGTGACATGTTAAGCCTACAAGCCAAGCTCCCAATTCAAGAATTGAAAGATTGAGTATGCTGGGACTAATCTTCCGAGCTGTATATATTTCAATGCACGGAGTATTGCAGGAAAGGCAAATAAACTTAGGGCATGGATCAGCACGTGGATTTATGACATTACAGCAATTAGCGATACTTGGTTGCCAGAGGAACAGACTGGCAGCTCAATATTCCAGGGGTCTGTTGCTTTGGTGGGGGGGGGCAGGGGAGGGGAGGGGGAGAGAGAGAGAGACAGACAGAAAGGGGAGCACACTAAGATTACTAGTCAGGGAAAATATCACGGCAGTGCTCAAACAGATAGACTGGAGAGCTCACCTACTGGGGCTGTATGGGTGGGAGTGAGAAATAAAAAAAGGGCTGAGCATGACAATTGGACTATTTCATAGACCACCCAAATATCAGCATTATTTAGGGGAGCAAATCTGAAAAGTGATTGTAGACTATTGCAAAAAGTATAAGGCTGTGACAGTAGGTGATTTTAACATTCTGTGCATTGATTGGGATTCCCATTCTGTAAAGGGCTGCATGGGAAGGAATTTGTTAAATGTGTTCAGGTAAATTTCCTTAATCAGTACAAAGAGGACAAAACTAGAGAGAGTGTGATACAAGATCTCGTATTAAGGTAGGAGATAGAAGTTTGTGTAGGGGAACACTTTATCTCTAGTGATCAGAATACCATTAGTTTCAATACAATTATGGAGGAAGGTGGGTCTGGTACTCAGGAGAAAAGCCAATTTCGATGTTATCAGAAAAGATCTGATAAGTGGAAAAACAGCAAGTTTTTCTACGGGAGTCGTTCATTGAAGTACTATGCAGACGGAACAGGAGTGTTCCCACGCAGGTCCAACAAAGCTTTTTAAAAAAAAAAACAGTTTCTATAAGAGAGAGGTGTCGGCTAGCGGAGCAGTCATCATGGGAGTGGACGTCTCTGGAGAGAATAGGGGATATGTCTATAGAGCCAGTGTCCTGTTCTGGGTGTCAGATGTGGAATTTCCAGGAGACTCCCAGACTCCCCGATGACCACAGCTGCAACAGGTGTATTGAGATGGAGCTCCTTAGTGACCGTGTTAGGGAACTGGAGCTGCAGCTCGATGATCTTTGGCTTGTTAGGGAAAGTGAGGAGATGATAGATGGGAGATACAGGGAGGTAATCACCCCAAGGCTGCAGGAGACAGAAGAAGGAAGCAAGAACATCAGATAGTGGAGAGCACCCCTGTGGCCGTCCCCTCAACAATTAGTACTCTATTTTGAGTACTTTTGGTGGGGGAGGAAGGGGCGGCGACCTACCTGGGGGAAGCAACAGTGGCCCTGTCTCTGGCACTGAGTCTGATCCTATGGCTCAGAAGGGTAGGGAATGGAAGAGGAGGACTGCAATAATAGAGGACTCTATTGTTAGGGGGACAGATAGGTGATTCTGTGGACATGAAAAGGAAACACAGATGGTAGTTTGTCTCCCATGTGCCAGTGTCCAAAATATTTCTGGATGCTTCCACAGTATCCTGAAAAGGGAAGGTGAACAGCCAGAAGTTATGGTAAATATTGGTACCAACGATATAGTAAGAAAAAGGAAGGAGATCCTGAAAAAAGAATACAGGGAGTTAGGAACGAAGCTGAGGAGCAGGACTCGGAGGTAATACTCTTGGGGTTGCTGCCTGTGCCACTTGACAGTGAGGATAGGAATAGGATGAGGTGGCAGATAAATGTGTGGTTGAAGAATAGGAGTAGGGGGCAGGGATGCAGATTTGTGGATAACTGGGACCTCTTCTGGGCAGGTGGGACCGGTACAAAAGGGACAGGTTGCACTTGAATCCAAGGGGGACCAATAATCCTGTGGGAAGATTTACCATAGCTTTTGGGAGTGGTTTAAACTAATATGGCAGGGGGATGAAAATGAGTATGTTAGAGCTCTGGATTAGCCAGCAGGTTTACAAGTAGATGACGGTTCTGATATGAATATAAGGAAGGACAATGCAAATGATTGGGTATAAATGGAGACAGAGCAAAGAGTTATTATACCACAGAGCCAAAATTCAAAAGGGTGAAGAAGGCAGGACTGAAGGTATTGTATTCAAATATGCGTAGCATTTGGAATAAGGTGGATGAACTTGTGGCGCAATTAGAGATTGGTCGGTTTGACGTTGTGGGCATCACTGAGTCGTGGCTGAAAGAAGGCCTTGGTCGAGAGCTTAACATCAAAGGATATTCTTTCTATTGAAAGGACAGACAGGAGGGCATAGATGGTGGTGTGGCTTGCTAGTAAGGGAGGGAATTACATTTTTAGAAAGAGGTGACATAGGGTCAGACAATGTTGAATCTTTGTGGGTGGAATTAAGAAATTGCAAGAATGGAAAAAAACGTTAGGGAATCATAGGGGTTGAGATTCCAAAGGGAATTGGAAAAGGCATTTTATAAGGGTAATTACACAATTGTAATGGGGACTTCAATATGCATTCATATCAGGATGGTGTTGGAACACAAGAGAAGGAATTTGTTGAATGGCTACGAGATGGCTTTTTAGAGCAGCTTGTGCTTGAGCCCACTTGGAAAAAGCTATCTTAGACTGGGTGTTGTGTAATAACCCAGATATTATTAGGGAGCTTAATGTAAAAGAACCCTTAGGGGACAGTGATCATAGTATGATCGAATTCATACTGCAATTTGAGAGGGAGAAGCATAACTCACATGTATCACTATCACAATGGAATAAAGGAAATTATAGAGGCATGAAAGAGAAGCTTGCCCAGGTGGATTGGAGAAGGATACTGGTGGGGACAATGTCAGAGCAGAGATGGCTGAAGTTTCTGGGAATAATTCACAAGACACAGGATAGATATGCCACAGAGGAAGAAGTTCTCAAATGGTGGCTGACAAAAGAAGTTAAGGACTGCATAAAAGGCAAGGAAAGGGCACATAAGGTAACAAAAGTGAGTGGGAAGTTGGATGATTGGAATGCTTTTAAAAACCAACAAAAAGCAACCTAAAAATCTATAGAAGGGAAGAGCTGAGATATGAGGGCAGACTAGCTAATAATTTAAAGCAGGATACCAAAGTTTTTTTCAGTTATATAAAGAGTAAAAGGGAGGTGAGAGTTGATATTGGACCACTGGAAAATGATGCTGATGAGGGAGTAATAGGGGAGAAAGAAATGGCAGATGACATAATGGGTACTTTGCATCTGTCTTCACTGTGATAGACAATAGCAGTGTACCAGTGGTCTATGAGTGTTAGGGAGCAGGAATGAGTGCCATTGCTTTTACAAAGGAAAAAGTGCTAGACAAACTCAAAGGTCTTAAGGTAGATAAGTCACTGGGACCAGATGGACTATATTCCAGAGTCCTGAGAGAGGTTGCTGAAGAGATAACAGATGGATTGGTCATGATCTTTCAAGAATTACTTGACTCTGGCATGTTTCCAGAGCACTGGAAGATTTGGAAGATTGCAAATGTCACTCCACCCTTTAAGAAGTGAAGAAGGCAAAAGAAGGGAAATTGTAGGCTAGTTAGCCTAACCTGAATGGTTGGAAAAGTGCTGGAGTCTATTATTAAAGACGGTGTTTTGGGATACTTGGAGACTAATGACAAAATAAGTCAAAGTCATCATGGTTTCTGTAAAGAGAAATCTTGCCTGATAAATCTGTTAGAGTTCTTCAGGGAAGTAACAAGCAGTGAATGTTGAATGGACTAGTTATGTTGGATGGGGAAATGATGTTTCGTGTGGTGGGGGTACCCAGAACTTGAGGGCACAGCCTCAAAATTGAGGGGTGACATTTTAGAACAGAGGTAAAGAGGAATTTGTTTAGCTAGAGAGTAGTAAAACTGTGGTATGCTCTGCCACAGACTGCATATATTTAGGGCGGAAGTTGATTGTTTCCTGATCGGTCAGGGCATCAAATGATATGGTGGGAAGGCAGGTATAGGGGTTTGAGTGGGATCAGCCATGATAGAATGGTAGAGAAGACTTGATGGGCTGAATGGCCCACTGCTGCTGCTATGTCTTATGGTCTAAGTGTGGATTGGGACATGACGTTTTCTGTCATAGGTGTACTTGTTAAGTGGGAAGCCTTCAAAAGTGAAATTTTGAGAATACAGAATTTATACATTCCTGTCAGAATAAAATGCAAGGATGACATGTTTAAGAATCCTTGGTTATACTGAGGTTCCAGTTAAGAAGAAGAAAGAGGTACATTGCAAGTATAGGTAGGAAGGAAGAAATGAAGTACCTGAGCAGTATAAGAAATGAAAGAGAACATGTAATAAGGAATCCAGGAGGGCTAAAAGAAGGCATGAGGTTGCTCTTGCATGCAAGATGAAGGAGAATCACAGGGGCTTCTACAGATATATTAAGAGCAAATGGATAACAAGGGATAAAATTGGTCCTCTTAAGATCAGCGTGGTCCTCTATGCATGGAGCCAAAAAAGAAGGGGGTGAACTTAAATAGACTTTTCCTATCTATATTCACAAAGGAGATGGACATCGAGTCTATTGATGTGTGGCAATGCAACAATGAGGTTATGGACCCTTTACAAATTGCAGAGAAGGGGTGTTTTCAGTCTTGGGGTAAATTTGGATGGCTAAATCCCCAGGGCCTGACAAGATGTTCCCTGAGACCTTGTGAGAGGCTAGAGCTGAAATTGCAGGGGCCATAGCAGAGATATTTAAAACGTCCTTAGCTATAGGTGAAGTGCCAGAGGACTAGAAGACAGCTAATGTTCTGCTATTTAAGAAATACTTTAAGAATAAGCCATGAAGTTATAGGCAGGTGAGGCTGACATTAAGTTATAGTAAGGTATTCTACGGGACGGATATACAAGTATTTAGATAGATAGGGACTGATTAGGGATAGTCAACATAGCTTTGTGCATGGTAATTAGTGCCTAACAAAACTAACAATTTTTCGAGGAAGTTACCAGGAAAGTTGATGAAGGCAAGACAGTGGATGTTATCTGCATAGACTTTAGCAAGGCCTTTGACAAGGTCCCATATGGGAGGTTATTCAAGAAGGTTGAGTCACTTGACATTTGATATGAGGTAGTAAATTGGATTAGACATTGGCTTCGCAGCGGGTCAGAGAGTGGTAGTAGATAGTTGTCTGACGGGAGACTTGTTATAACTGGTGGTGTGCCACGAGGACTGATGCAGAGTCTGTTGTTGTTTGTCATCTATATCAATGATCTGGATGATAATGTAGTAAACTGGATCAGTAAATTTGCCCATGACACCAAATTTGGGGGTGTAGTGCTCAGCGAGGAAGGTTATCAGGATCTGGATTAGCTGAAAAATTGGGTTGAAGAATGACAGATGGAATTTAATGGAGACATGTGTACGGTCCAACCAGGGTGCACTTGCATGCTGAGAGGTAGAACAGAGGGAACTGGGAATACAGATCCACAATTCCTTGAAAGTGCTATCACATTAGATAGGATCATAAAGAGAGCTTCTGGCACATTGGCCTTTATATATCAAAGTATTGAGTACAGGAGTTGGGCGATAAGTATAAAACATTGTTGAGGACTAATTTGGAGTATAGAGTACAATTCTTGTCATCTACCTACAGCAACAATCTCAAGATTGAAAGAATGCAGACAAAATTTACAAGATGTTGCCAAGATGTGAGGACTTGAATTATAGAGAAAGGTAGAATAGGTTAGGACTGCGGGCAGATTTGATAGAGAGAGAGAAAATTGAGAGGCATAGATACTGTAAATGTATGCAGGTTTTTTTCCCACTGAGGTTGGGTGAAACTAAATCCTAGAGGTTATGGGTAAAGGGTAAAAGGTGAAATGTTTAAGGGGAACGTGATGGGGAACAACTTCACTCAGAGGGTGGTCAGTGTGTGGAATGAACTGCCAGCAGAAGTGGTGGATTTGAGTTTGATTTCACTATTTAAGAGGAATTTGGGTAGGTACTTGGATGGGAGGAGAATGGAGAGTAATAGCCTGGGTGCAGGTTGATGGGGTTAGGCAGATAAATAGATTAGGTGGGCCAAAGAACATGTTTCTCTGCTGCAGTGTTCTATGATTCAATGACTACAGGGTTTTCCTCTACTGTCTGGGTTAAACGAGGAAGCACCTCCATTGTTGTCATAGTTTACCATCCCAGGGGTCCTCATGAGTGGCAACAGTCCTATTGGTTTTAAAGAGTGCAGCAGATCAATACAGAAAGCATTGACTATGAATGTAATGAATGAAAAAGCATTTATTCTTGTAAAAAAAAATTGTATTATGAATGAAGTTTATATTGATTAAAATCTGCTCATTTCAATGCAACCCTGCTTTTTACCCTGAGAGTGTCTGGTTAATTTCTTCAGAAAATGAGTTGACATAGAAACTTAATGGGATGGGAGTAAGTAATTAATGTCACTTTAATGCCCCTCCACCCATCTTTAATTAGGAGTGGACAGATATCTTGGGTGTCTAGTGTTCCAAACCATTTTCTTTGCAAGGACCCTGTTAATCTAAGAGATCATGCCCTTTTTGTTCAGGTGAGGAATATTTATTTTCTACTTCATTAGCTGCAGAATTATCATTTGAACTTAACACCCCTTTTCCACATAGTGCAACGCATGCAAAATGCTCAAGGAACTCATCAGGTCTATAGAGAGGAATAAACAGTCAATGTTTCAGGCTGAAACCCTTCACCAGGACAAGAAATGAAGGGGGATGAAACCAGAATAAGGAAGTGGAGGGAATCAATGGGGTACAAGTTGGCAAATGGTAGGTGAGGCAAGGTGTGATGAGGTGAGGGAGGAATGCAAACACAAAAAATTCTGCAGATGCTGGAAATCCAGAGTAACACACATAAAATGCTAGTGGAACTCAGCAGGTCAGGGAGCATCTGTGAAAATGAATAAACAGACAATGTATTGGGCCAAGACCCTTCACCAGGTCTGGAAAGGAAGGGGGAAATCGCCAGAATTGAAGGGTAGGAAGAGAAGAAGGAAGAGCTAGAAGGTGATAGGTAAAGCCAGGTGGGTGGGAAAGGTAAAGGGCTGAAGAAGGAATATGATAAGAGAGGAGAGTGGACCAAGGGAGAAAGGGAAGGAGGAGGGGCAGCAGGGGAAGGTGATAGGCAGCTGAGAGGAAGTAAGAGGCCAGAGTGGGCAATAGACGAAGAGGGGAGGGAGAGGGATTTATTTTTTAACCAGAAGGAGAAATTGATATTCATGCCATCAAGTTGGAGGCTAACCATACAGAATATCAAGTGTTGTTCTTACACCATGAGAGTGGCCACATTTTACCAGAATGAGGTGGGTGTTACGAGAAGCTGGGAGGTGATCGATGAAAGGTAAAGGTTTGAAGAAGAAAAAATCTGACAGGAGATGACAGTGAGCCATAGTTAAGGAGGAGTTAAGTTAAGGAGGAGGGACAGCAGAGGGAGGGCAATGGAGAAAAAAGGGAGTAAGAGGAGATGCAGAATGGAGAATGGAAAAAGAGAGGAAGAGGAGGGGGGAGAAAACAGAAGCTACAGAAATATTGCTCGATATTTATTATGGGAATATATGGTCTCCCATAATCTTTACCAATTACCAGAACCGTCCCTTTTAAAAGGCAACAATTCCAAACTGTTTTCTGTTTTGGTTTTCTGATGATAGCATTTTATTCAGAGAGGTAACTTGCATACTTTGTCCACATTTTCTTTTGCATGCTATCTTGTTTATTGCAAAGAATGTCATTACTGACCTCCACTAAGTTGAAGTCGGTGCAAAAGAAAACCAATCAATCAAGCAGAACATCTCTAGATGTTTGCATGATATCTCTGTGATGACCATTGTTCCCTCAAAGCTGCACAGATGCATGGCCACACAGTAACTGAAATGCTCCTGTGCACGTTGCCTTTTTTTGCTGAGCAGCTAGAATTTTATTTTATATAATATTATATGAATTTGAAATCCTATATTAAGATAATTGTGAAATGCCCTGTCATTATTAAGACCATAAGACAAAGGAGCAGAAGTCAGCCATTCGGCCCATCGAGTCTGCTCCGCTATTTTATCATGAGCTGATCCATTCTCCTATTTAGTTCCACTCATCCGCCTTCTCACCATAACCTTTGATGTCCTGGCTACTCAGATACCTATCAATCTCTGCCTGAAATACACCCAATGACTTGGCCTCCACTGCCGCCCATGGCAACAAATTCCGTAGATTCACCACCCTCTGGCTAAAAAAATTTCTTCGCATCTCTGTTCTGAGTGGGCACCCTTCAATCATTAAGTCATGCCCTCTCGTACTAGACTCCCCCATCATGGGAAACAACTTTGCCACATCCACTCTGTCCATGCCTTTTAACATTCGAAATGTTTCTATGAGGTCTCCCCTCATTCTTCTAAACTCTAAGGAATACAGTCCAAGAGCAGATAAACGTTCCTCATGTGTTAAGCCTTTCATTCCCGGAATCATTTTAATGAATCTTCTCTGTACTCTCTCCAATGTCAGCACATCCTTTCTTAAATAAGGAGCCCAAAACTGCCCACAGTACTCCAAGTGAGGTCTCACCAGTGCCTTATAGAGCCTCAACATCACATCCCTGCTTCTATACTCTATTCCTCTAGAAATGAATGCCAACATTGCATTCGCCTTCTTCATTAATTATGCATTAATAACTATAATCCATAAATTTTCTAAATAATAAACATACCACAACCTTTACTTTGAAACTTTTTAGAGCTTCAGTGTATTTATATTGTCAGTGTTTCAAGTTAAAATACTGTTACAAATTGTAACAATAAACACAATGGAAGTTGATAGCTCATTATTAATAAACCGGAAGCCTGTTGAATGCTGACACCATCTAGTCAAAACATTTTACTTTTGCTATTGTGCCTGATAGTTATTTTGACTGCCTGACTTCATTTACTTGTGGTGAGAGTTATGGTCTGTATTTGTTCTACTTTATTATACTCATCAATTAATAAATAAAGTAAAAAGTATGTGATTTTTTTTGATTTTCTTTATGAAAATCTCTTTCTAAACAGTGCAATAATTGGTCCATGCAGCTTTAAAAAAAAAATTAGAGGAAACTTTGGATGTGGCCATTACATTAGACTCAGATAAAATAATCTTTTGCTAATTTATGAGGTAAAACATTTCATCAGTGATGAGGTAATTGAAATGACTCAGATGAAGCTGAATTTTCTATTTGTTTTTTTGTCATGGGCAATGACAGTGAAATAAATTGAAAAGTTTTTCACATTGTGTCTTATGACAGCGTCGAGGTTCTCCAAGGCCGGTTTGTGTCTGGTACTACAAGTTGGATTGGTAAGCTTCAACAGTGTTTTCTCAGTCGAAGCTTCAGACTACATTATTCATGATAAAACTGTCATTTTGTGCTTGTTCAAGTGAAGGATGACAGAGTCATGGAACATTTTTTTCCCCATTTTGCAACTGGTAGCACTGAATTCTTAAGTTATTATGGTGTTGTCAGCATCGCCCGTGATCTTCAATAGTGTGACCTCAGTCACAGTTTCCAAAGGATACAGACTTTTCAGTGTTTTCACTATTCACTATACTTTGTATCTGACTGATCTGAGAACTATGATAACCACACTGAGGATACTTCTTTGTGGTTATACACACACACACACACACACACACACACACACACACACACACACACACACACACACACACACACACCCCAGGCCATTTGTGGACCTTGACAGCTGCAATTATGGGATGGTGTTCTGAGCTGTAATTGAACATTGGTCTCTAAAATTAAAGGACATGATCACAATGGTAATTTCTTTCAGAATGCTGTACTCTTAAATGTGGCTTCAAGAATATTTGTAAAAAGGTAGGGCATTTTCTGCAGAGTTCATTCATCTCAAGTAATAAAAAAACATTTTGTCCCTCCTGAAACTGATGTCATGGCTCACCAGCTACCTTAGGAAACTAAAGAAATTCAGTATGTCTCCATTGATTCTTACTAGTTTTTATTGACCCACCATTGAAAATATTCTGTCTGGATGCATAACTGCTTAGTCCAGCAACCAAAGAAAGTGCAGAGAATTCTGGACATAGCTCAGCAGATCCCAGGAGCCAGAATCCCTCTAACACAGAGGTTCCCAACTTGTTGTCTATTGGCCTGTCGGTTAATGGTAGGGATCCATGGCATAACAAAGGTCAGGAAACCCTGATCTAAGGACCATGTCCATACTCCTCATAGTCTCAATAAAGCAGCCATCCTAGTTATTCTTTCTTCTCCCTTCCATCAGACAGAAGATACAAATGCCTGTAAGCTTGTACCATTAGGTTCAAGAAATCACTCTATCCCACACTTACCAGATTTTTGAACAGGCCTCTTGTATAATAAGATGTACTCTGGGCCTCACAATCTACCATGTTATGATATCGCATGTTATCATTTATGTGCAATGCAGTCTTACAACTTGGTAGCTTTTACACTTTACTCCACATTGGCATTGTCTGACCTTATTCCAGTTCAGTCCACCATAGAATGATCCGATCTGGATGAGCATAATGCAAGATAAGCTTTTCACTCCATCTCAGTACATATGGCAATAATAAAACAATTCCAATACCAACATCAAATTGTCACTAGTTAAGAGTAACTGTTGGAGGAACTCAGCAGGTCAGGCAGCATCTATGAAGAGAAAAAAGAGTCAACGTTTTAGGCTGAGGCTCTTCATTGGGATTTAGATGGTCCAACATTGTTCCAGCTATGGATAATACATACTCACTGATCTGCTTTAAAAGAATGCTAATTAAAAATGGAAATTCATCTGAAGCTCTTCTTAACCGTCTCTTGTATAAGGATCTAGTTATAAATAAATATCAGCTAGACACTGTTGAATTATATTTTCAGTACTGTGCAAAAGTCTTAGGCACAAATACAGTGTCTATAAAAAGTATTCACCCCTCCTTGCAAGTTTCTTTGTTTTATTGTTTTACAACATAGAATTACAGTGGAATTAATTTGGGTTTTTTGACACTGATCAACAGAAAAGTCTGTGCCAATGTGAATGCAAATTTCTATAAATTGATCTAAATTTATTACAATTATTAAAGACAAAATAATTGATTGCATAATTACCCCTTTCAAGTCAATATTTAGAAGATGCACGTTTGGCAGCAATTACAGTCTTGAGTCTATGTGGTTAGGTGTCTATCAGCTTTGCACATTTGTACACTGCAATTTTTCCCCATTCTTCTTTACAAAACTGTTCAAATTCTGTCAGACTGCACGGAGATCATGAGTGAACAGCCCTTTTCAAGTCCAGCCACAAATTCTCAATTGGGCTGAGGTCTGGACTCTGACTTGGTCACTCCAGGACATTAACTTTGTTGTTTTTAAGCTATCCCTGTGTAGCTTTGGCCTTTGCTTGAGGTCATTGTCTTGTTGGAAAACAAATCTCCCAAGTCATAGTCTTCTTGCAGACTGCATCAAGTTTTTCTCCAGAATTTCCCTGTATTTTGCTACTTTCATTCTACCCTCTACCTTCACAAGCTTTACAGGTCTTGCTGCAGTGAAGCATCCCCACAGCATGATGCTGACACCATCATGCTTCACGGTAGGGCTGGTGTGTTTTTGATGATGTGCAGTGTTTGCCTTGTGCAAAACATAGTGATTAGACTGACAGCCGAAAAGCTCAATGTTGGTTTTATCAGACCAGAGAATTTTCTTCCATCTGACTTCAGAGTCTCCCACGTACCTTCTGGCAAACTCGAGAAGATTTCATATGAGTTTTTTTTTTCAATCGTGGCTTTCTCTTTGCTCCTCTCCCATAAAGCTGCAACTGGTGAGGCACCTGGGCAATAGTTGTTGCATGAGCAGTCTCTCCCATCTCAGCCACTGAAGCTTGTAACTCCTCCAGAGCTGTCATAGGTCTCTTAGTGACCTCCTTCACTAGTTCCCTTTTTCACAGTCACTCAGTTTTTGAGGACAGCCTGCCCTAGGCAGCTTTACAACTGTGTTGTATTTTTTTCAATTTCCTGATGATTGACTTAACTGTACTCCAAAGGATATTCAGTGACTTGAAAATTTACTTGTGCTCATCCACTGACTTGAGAATTCCAATAATGTTTTTGTGGAGTTGCTTGGAGTGCTCCTTTGTCTTCATGGTGTAGATTTTGCCAGGTTACTGACTCACCAGCAGTTGGACCTTCCAGATCCAGGTGTATATTTCCTACAGTCTATTGAAACTCCTTGATTACGCCCAGGTCCCCCAAAACAGATATCCATTTACCAAATTATGTGACTTCTAAAACCAATTGGCTACACCAGTAATGATTTGGTGTGTCATATTAAAGAGTGGTGAATACATATGCAATCAATTGTATTGTGTCTACTGTGATTCAATGTTGTAAAACAATGAAATATGAAAACTTCCAAGGAGGGGGAATACATTTTATAGGCACTGTATGTAACTAGGGTGCCTAAGACTTTTTCACAGTACTGTAGTAATCTTGTGTGTTGCACTGTACTGCTGTTGCAAAAAAAAAACTCATGGCATATGTAAGTGATGATAAACCTGATTCTGATATAGATCTCTACTGTGTCTCTACAAAAGGAGGTGTAAGATGCTCCTTCCCTCTGATAGCCGGCAGGTCACCCCTGGATAAGGTGTGGTACCTGCTTAGCCCCCCCGATCAGGGTCATGTGAAGCCATGGGAGCAGGTGCGGATAGTCGTATGAGTAGCTGGTACTCAAGTCCTGGTTATGCGACCACTGATGCCAGGCAGACAACCTCTGAAGACTATTGATAATGGCTGGGCTCACATATCTTGTAAAGACACTGTCCAGAAGAAGGCATTGGCAAATCACTTTGGTAGAAAAAATTGCCACGAACAATCACGGTCATGGAAAGACCATGATCGCCTGTCTACACTATACAATACAGCACATAATGATGATGAAGAATTTATGATTACGAAGACATGAAGTCCTCTATTATTGTCATTTAGTAATGCATGCATTAAGAAATGATACATTATTTCCTCCGGTGTGATATCACAAAAGACAGGACAGACCAAGACTGAAACAAATGACAAAACCACATAATTATAACATATAGTTACAAACAGTGTAACAAATACCATAACTTGATGAAGAAGTCCATGAGCACAGTAAAGTTCCAAAGTTTCTCAAATGTCCCACATCTCACGCAGACGGGAGAAGGAAGAAAAACTCTCCCTGCCATGCTGACCACAATCCGACTCTGAGTCTCTGAAAACTTCGAGCTCTGATCAGCTCTCTGACACCGAGTACTGAGCGCCATCACTATCCGAACGATTCGATCTCCTTCTCGGTCACCAAAAGCAGGCAAGGCCGGTGATTTTGAGGCCTACCCTCCGAAAGGTTCCCGACCACACAGTAACGACAGCAGCGAACGGGCATTTCAGAAATTTCTCCAGATGTTCCTCTGTGCTTCATGCCCATTCTCCATCAAATCAGGAGAATATCAAAGTTGGGGAGGTTGCAGAGGAAGAAATAAGAGAGGCAAAGAAAGTGACTGAAAACAGAAGTGAAGCATGAGACTGAAATAAGTTTACCCAATGCTCTCAGTTTTTTTTTTAGCCTTTTCTTCTTCCATAATCAAAAATGCAGCTATCTTGAAATCAATGTTACTAATTGGTGTAGAATTGATTGCCATTGTTAAAGAGATTTTCCAGATTTCTGCAAATTTCTGCATGTAGGTCTATTTCCCAGAAGATATAGAACATCAAACTGTACAGCCCTTCAACCCACAATGTTGTGAAGAATTAATTAAACTCAAAATGAAAGTAAAATTACTTATCGAAGTATATGCATGTTACATCTACTACCTTGAGATTCACATCCTTGCAGAGATTTACAGGAGCATAGAGAAATACAATAGAATTTATGAAAAAGCTATACTCAAACAAAGACTGACAAACAACTAATTTACAAAAGAAGAAAAATGGTGCAAATAAAAAATATAATACTGAGAACATGAGTTGCATAGTCCTAGTAATCAAAAACCCAACTAAACTAATGCCTGGTTATAACTTATAGGCTACATTTTCTAATTGTATGCTTATTATCTGAGGAAGGGGAACAAACTTGAAACACTTACTCTTTCTCTGTCCGTCGCTGCCGCCTGATTTGGTGAGTGCGTGACAGAGCGCATTCAGTAAATACACTGCACGCACAGAAACATTACCTTGTCATTCTGCTGTTGTTGTTCTAAGTGGGTGTACTTCAATGTCCCCCCCCCCCACCCAATATATTCTCATAATGGATCCTAAAGGGTTTGGCTTTACGGTTGCTTTCCAGCCATACATGATGGAGTATTCCATTTGTTTAGTAATGGAGATGTGTAAATATGGTCTGTTTACTGTATTTAAAAAAGATACTTCTGTTTATTTTGCAATATGATTGCAACTACTTTGTAGGGTGTATCATATTCCAATTCATATATAGTCTTAAGTTAACTTTGTGGGTAATTAAAGATGGAATGTCCTGGTGCCTAAAACAAAATGGGGTGGATGGCTCAATGTAACAGAGTGCTTTCAGCATGTCTTGTTTTAGTTTACAATCACTGCACCTAATAAGATATAGACTCTTTGGAAGTTTGGTTGATCACTAAGCACGGCAGAATGTTTGCAGACATTTCAGCCCCAATTGAGAAGCCATCATTCTGACAAGACAACACCCTCAACTGCGCACTGATCATGGCTTCTCAACTGGAGCCAAAATGTCTGCAAACATTTTGCCAAGCTTGGAGATCATCCAAACAGCCAACCAGAGCTACCAATATTCTGTAGTATTTCAAACATCTTCTCTGTTCTAAAAGGACACCCTGTTCTGAGGTTGTGTCCTCTAGTCCTAGACTCTCTGTAAACAGGAAACATCTTCTCCACATCCACTCTATCTAGGCCTTCCAATATTCGATAGATTTCAATGAGATACCCCCTCATTCTTCTAAACTCCAGTGAATACAGGCCCAGTGCCATCAGATGCTTCTCATATGTTAACCCTTTCATTCCTAGGATAGTTCTCATAAACCTCCTCTGGACTCTCTCCAATGACAGCATTTCTTTACTTAGATGTGAGATCGAAACCTGTTTGCAATACTGCGAGTGTGGTCTAACCAATGCATTATAAAGCCTCAGTACTATTCTTGCTTTATATTCTAGTTAATAGAAGCCAGTGATCCATTTGTAGCACAAGCTGCCCACATCCTGGATACCGGGAGGAAATGGACTCTATCAGAAGCAACCAAACAAGCAGAGGCGACACTCAAGCACAGGGATATCGTGGGCTGAGTGCAGCAAGGGAGGAACGGTCTTGGCCTTAGTACACCAGCTGGAACAAGGCTGCTCCGTCTCAGAGACGCAGGCTCGTGATGCAGGAGATATGTCGGCAGGAGGAGGTGGCAAGTTGTACAAAGGCCATCGCTCAGGCAAGGCAGGGGCAATGGATGAGATGGGAGGGAGTGGAGAAAGGAAAGATCTCCTGGAAAGAGCTGTGGGAGATGGGGACATTCAGAGTGAGCTTCACCATCATGAATCTCAGCCAGTGGTATGGAGAGGACCCCACATGCTCCCTCTGCCTGACTTCAGCAACACTAAAACACATTCTGGTGGGCTGCAAGACCAGCCTTACTCAAGGCCGATACACCTGGCAGCACAACCAGGTCTTGTAGCAGTGCTGGAAAGTCGGCGGATGAGCGTCAATGCCCTCCCTCCCGCTTCATCCCGCTGGCTGTTAACAGCATTTGTCTGGGAAGGTGAGGGTCAAGCCAGACTCGATACATTGAAACCAGACACTGGGCGGCTAGGAGGGGCTCGTGATTGGAAGATGGTGGCAGACTTAGGCTAGAGGCTCTGTTTCCCAACTGAAATCGCGGAAACCAACCTCAGACCAGACCTTGTGCTATGGTTGGCCTCACTCCATCTCGTTTACATCATCGAGCTTACAGTGCCCTGGGAGGATGCAGTGGAGGAGGCCTACGAGCGCAAGAAGCTGAGGTATGCTTAGCTTGCAGATGATGTGCAACAACGTGGCTGGAAAGCAAGGGTCCGACCGGTCGAGGTAGGCCGCAGAGGATTTGTAGCCACATCAACACCAAGGCTACTCTGGGAGTTGGGAGTGCGAGGGAAGACACACCGACAAGCAGTCAAAGACCTCTCCAGAGCTGCTGAAAAGGGTAGGCAGTGGCTCTGGATGAAGAGAAAGGATACCATCTGGGGCCCCCAGGTGAGTGAAAGGCATCTAGGGGTTGAGCCCGGGACGCCGGGATTCACTGTTGAACCATCCGGAGGTGTCGTGGGCCTATCAGCAAAAGACTGAGGAAAGAGGGTGCCCACTTGATAACCCAGAAGATGCCACCTCTCACTTGTCCGCCCTACAGTCTAGGCAGCAGGTCTCAGAAGCGCAAATAAGGGATGTTAACATCTACTCCTACATAACATACCTAGTCCTCTTGAAATGAATGCTAACATTGCTTTTGCCTTCCTCTGGCATTCTGTTCAACATTCTAAAATCGTAGAAAACCAGAAAACTTTTTGTGTAAATGACATCATATAATCTTGAGTCTTGTAGATGCTGCCGGACTTGGTGAGTCCCTCCAGCATTTGATATGTGTTACTTTGGCCTTTCAAGTCTGCCTTGCCATTCAGTGATAGATGCCATGTGGTCCTATACTTTCCCATTCTTCTTGCTATCTAGAAATCTAACCAGTTGTCTGAAATATACTCATCATTAAACACATCTACATGAAATGCTGTCAAAGGAAAGCCACATCCATGATCAGGGACTCCCATCCCCAGAGCATGGTCTCTTTTTGCTGCTGCCATTGGGAAGGAGGTACTAGAGCCTCAGGACTCATACCACCAGGTTCAGGAACAGTTATTACAAGAAGGGTCAGAGCCGGTCTCTATTTCCTGAGGAGACTGAGGTCCTTTAACATCTGCTGGACGATGCTGAGGATGTTCTACGAGTCTGTGGTGGCCAGTGCGATCATGTTTGCTGTTGTGTGCTGGGGCAGCAGGCTGAGGGTAGCAGACACCAACAGAATCTACAAACTCATTTGTAAGGCCAGTGATGTTGTGGGGATGGAACTGGACTCTCTGACGGTGGTGTCTGAAAAGAGGATGCTGTCTAAGTTGCATACCATCTTGGTCAAGGTCCCCCATCCACTACATAATGTACTGGTTGGGCACAGGAGTACATTCAGCCAGAGACTCATTCCACTGAGATGCAGCACGGAGCGTCATAGGAAGTCATTCCTGCCTGTGGCCATCAAACTTTACAACTCCTCCCTTGGAGGGACAGACACCCTGAGCCAATAGGCTGGTCCTGGACTTATTTTTAATTTACTGGCATAATTTACATATTACTGTTTAACTATTTATGGTTCTATTACTATTTATTATTTATGGTGCAACTGTAATGAAAACCAATTTCCCCTGGATCAATAAAGTATGACTATGACTATTACCCTTCAGCTATCAAGCTCTTGAACAAAAGGGGATAATTTCACTCGATATCACTTGACCAATCACTGAAATGGTCTGTCAAACACTGGACTCACTTTCAAGGACTCTTCATCTCATGTTCTCAATGTTTATTTATTGTATATTATTGTTTCTTCTCTTCATTTGCACAGATTGTTGTTTTCTGCACTCTGCTCGAACACCCTAGTTGGGTGTTTTTTTCATTGATTCTGTTATGGTTATTATTCTACAGATTTGTTGAGTATGCCCACAAGACAATGAACCTCAGGGTAGTATATAGTGACATATATGTATTTTGATAATAAAATTTACTTTGAACTTTGAATTTTGGTCCTTCTATGACAGAGAATTCAACAGGTTTGCCAGTGAAGAAATTCCAACTAATCTCAGTCCTAAACAACTTATTCCACGTGTCCATTTCCACGCGCCCCACCCAGCTCATGTCCTACTCCCGCAGTTCCGGAACCCCGTGAGAGAAGTGTCCTCCGTAGTTTTTCACTGACTCTGGCCTGAACCCATCCAGCAGAGCAGGAGTAGTCAAGATTGACAGAGCAGCACAATTCATTTAAAATATTTATTAAGACATAACCAAATTCCATGAATAATATAACATACAAGATGGTAATAGACATAAAATCGAGTTGATAGCTGGGGATCTATTTCCCAGGACAGAAATGCCTAATACTCAGGTGCATAATTTTAAAGTGATTGGAGGAAAGTGTAGGGGAATGTCAGAGGTAAGTTTTAGTACATAGAAAGTACATGGAATGCACTGGCTGTGGTGGTAGTAGAGGCAGATACATTAGGGACAAGTAAGAACTTTTAGATAAGTACATGTATGATAGAAGAGTGAGGGCTATGTAAAAAGGAAGAATTATATTGATCTTAGAGTAGCTTAAGAAGTCAGCACAGCATTGTGGGCCAAAGCTCCTGCACTGTTCTGCTGTATTCTATGTTCTTCAATACAAAGTCTACAAATAATATGACATAGGCCTCCTGCCAACTTCTTACTCTAACTTCTCATCCTTTTTTCCAATCCTAATGAAAGGTCTTGACTCAAATGCTCTTGTCGACCATTTACTCTTTTCTATGGATGCTGCCTAGCCTGCTGAGTTCCTCCAGCATTTTGTGTGTAAGGATACATTTGGAGCATTGGATTATTTAATACAGAGGGATACGAAGGGCTGTGGGCCAGGTGTGGGTCGATGGGACTAGGCAGAATAACAGTTCAGCATGAACTAGATGGGCCAAAGGGCCTGTTTCTGTGCTGTGGTGCTCTATAATTCTATGACTCGATCAACACTGATTCATGCCTCCTTCCATTTTCCCTATCTTTCCTGTAGACCTTCAAAGTTCAAAGTAAATATATTATCAAAGCGCATATACTGTATGTCACCAAATACTACTATTTCTTGCAGGCATGCACAGTAGAACAAAGAAATACAAAAGAATCAATAAAAAAAACTACACACAAAGACTGACAAGCAACCAATATGAATGAAAAGACAAACTGTGTAAATACAATAAATAATACTGAGAACATGAGATGTAGAGTCCTCGAAAGTGAGTCTATAGGTTGAGGTGAGTGGAATTGCTCCTGATGGTTGTAGGGTAATAGCTGTTCCTGAACCTGGAGGTGTAGGACTTAAGGCTCCTGTAACTCCTTCCTGATGATACAAGTGAAAAGAGAATATATTCTGGATGGTGGGGGTTCTTGATGACGGCTGCTACTTTTTTGAGTCATCGCTCCTTGTAGATATGCGCAATATTGGGGAGTGCTTTTCCTGTGATGACCTTACAACCTGCCATTTTTGCCAGCAGATTCAACTTCTTTGCACCCTTACTTTAGTGATTGCTAGTCAACATTTCACAACACCTGAGCTGAATTTACACCTGCACTTCATTTCATGTGTTCCTAACGCACCATGTGTTTGCATAAACCAACTTTATATCATGACCCCGTAATGTCTTACCTTGACATTAGATTTAGCATATATCTCTATGTTTTTCGTATCTTTATGTCTGCAAAAAGTATTGATATGGCTCAGTCCTTCATGGGTCTTGCTCTTCCCAACATTGAGCACGTCTACAAGGAGACTAGTCACACAAAAGCCACATCCATCATCAGCAACCTCCACGATCCAGGTCATGTTCTCTTCTTTCTGCTTCCATCAAGAAGGAGGTACAGAGGCCTCAAGACTCACAACTCCAGGTTCAGGAACAATTATTACTCTTTGAAGTTTGAAGTTCAATGTAAATTTATTATCAAAGTGAAAATATGTCACCATATACAATCATGAGATTTGTTTTCTTGCAGCATGCTCAATGCTATCAGGCTCCTGAACCAGTGTGGGCAACCATATTGATTAGCACAATGCTCTGCAGTACTAGTGACCCTGGTTCAATTCTTGCCGCTGTTTGTAAGGAGTTTGTACATTCTTATTGTTTCTGGGTGTGTTTCCTCTGGGCGCTCTGGTTTCCTCCTACAGTCCAAAGACGTACCGATTGGTAGGCTAAATGGTCATTGTAACTTGTCCCATGATTAGGCTAGGGTTAAATTAGGGATTGCTGGGTGGTGTGGCTTGAAGGGCCAGAAGGCCCTTTTCCACACTGTGTCTCAATAAAATAAATAAAATTCAATTCAATTCACTTCAAGTTTAATTGTCATTCAACCATACATGAATACTCATGAATTCAACCAAACAAGACAGCATTACTGTGGGGTCAAGGCACAATACTAACTGTCACACACAAGAACACATTCACGGAATAAGAGTCCTGACGTCCCCCCACTGCTGGGGTTTAATGCTCAGTCCTCACAAATACAAGCCCACATAGAATGTCAGTAAAAAAAATCAGCCCACCAATACCAGCTGATGCCCCACCCCGGAACCCTCTTGGCCACACTGTGGTTTAGAGGCCCAACACTCACATATAAATATAAGTAAAAATACAATGCTGCAGAATGTGCAAGTATATATTCCAGATGTCCCAGGCCACTGAGATCATCCCTGGACTCTCCCTGGCACATGCGAGGTGATACCATGGCTTAGAGGCCCAGTCTTTGCACAGGCAGACACATATTAGATTAGATTCAACTTTACTGTCATTGGGCCGAGTACAGATACAAAGCCAATGAAATGCAGTTAGCATCTAACCAGAAATGCAAAGAATAGTGTTATTTACAAAATAACTATGAATAGAATATTAGTAAAAACACAACCAGACATGTATATAGCCCTGACCCGTCAGTCGGCCGCAACTGCACCACGCCGTCTCTGGTGGAGCACAGTGGCTCAGACGCCTCCCCCCCCCCACAGTTGAAAAGCAAGCGAGCGGCCCCGCAGTTTGAAGCCCGAGTCTACCGAAATATTTGCAGGGCTTGTGTTCTGCCGAGCAAAATCCTGGGAGGGCACAGCGTCGCCTCTGTTCTGGACACCACACCACACCACACCACCCCCAGGGAAGGGCAATGGCTTTGCCTCCTCTCTCCAGCAGCTGCAAACAGGTGACACTGTGGCTTCAGGCCTAATCCTCACCATGACCAAGACCAGTGAGATCCCCCCTTCATCCGCCTGGTCTCATCACATAAATCAGCGAGTCGCTCCTGCAGCGTACCAGGTTAACAATATCCAAAGGGGTCCTGCTGTCAGAAGAAAAGCGACCGTGACGACCACTTGCCAATTGACTGTGGGCCTTCATCGACTTGGGCAGCAGCGTGTTGCACAGCTCCTTCACCATCTCCGCCAGCGAGCAGCTCGCTGCGGTGCGGACCTACAGTACTTCAAGCTCTTCATGTACAGTAGCGCAGGAACTTGCCATCATTAGAAGTGCATTTAAGTAGAATGGCAGCACCACTTGTTGACCCCATAGAAGCCGCTGCCTCCAGTTACGTCGCCATCTAGCCAGAAAGCACAAATAAAAAGAAACTTCACTCAACTTCACTCACCCCAACACTGAACTGTTCTCACACCAATGGACTCATTTTCAAGGACTTCATCTTACCTTCTCGATATTTATTGCTTATTTATTTATTGGTACAGTATTATTCTGTTAGTATTTTTTGTTTTTTTACAGATAGTTGTCTTTTGCACATTGGCGTTTCGTTTTGACTACGATTCTCTTGTGTTTCTTCGCATTACTTGCCTGCAAGAAAATGAAATTCGATGCTATATCTGTGTATGGTAACATATGTGTACTTTGATAATAAATTTACTTTGAACTTTGGTTTAATTACTTCTGATGCTTGTTTGCACTCCCTGACACAAGCCATGCTGTCGGTCTCGTTCACTATCAGACTAAGGACTGAAGCGTTTTATTTAAATGAGGCAGCACTATGACTGAAAGGACATTACACCCAGGCACCCCTGTGTTTTTAACACATTATCATGTTAGCCACTACCTTAGCCACCTCATCATTAATTTCAGGCCATGGTTCCCACTTGATAAATTAACTGAATTCCCCAACCCTGCAAAGAAACATTAATTATTTTTGGTGAGGCATGAAATAGCTAGGGACTATGTTTCCTTTATGCATCTGTTTATGCATCAGTGTTGCATGATTTGCATATTAAATAGGGATCTTGAGTAGCCTTTCTCTTGCATGTATTACTGTTTCCAAGAAGTTTCCTTGCAATTGAAATTTAATCTTTGATTCACTATTTCCTTAGCAGTCATGGTAGGATCATTCAGATAATTTGGCAGCTGCAAATGAGATACTGTATTGGCGATGATAATTTCTTTCTGTTGGTTCCAAATAATAGAGATGCCAGCTTTGAAAAAAATAGAATTTTAGCCCTGAATAAGTGTCCAGTTGTAGGAGAAACAAAGATGTTTTTTATGATAACTACATTCTCCTTTTTAAAGAGGTTTCAGGAAAAGCCAAGACTTTATTCAGATTCAGATTTATTTATCAGATATATATCAAAACATACAATGAAATGCATTGTTCACATTAAAAACTAACACACCTGAGGATGTGCTGAGGGAAGCCCGCAAGTGTCACCACACATTCCAACGACAACACAGCCTACCCAAAACGTTCAGCAGAACAACATCAGCAACAACAACAAAACAAATCAAGACACTGACAGCAAAACAAGCCCCTTTCCAACCATACCACTCACACACACAGACACCAGCCCGTGACCCTAGACTCTTAGACTGACAGACATTGGGCTTCCAACATTGAGTCCTTGTCCCAGATACACGGGCAGCGGGCTTCTGGACTCTGGATGGAAGCCTTGAGCCTTTACATTTGGACATGCCAACTTTAGTTGTCAACCTCCGGGCTTTTTAAGTTCAAAGTAAATTTATTATCAAGTTATGTACATTCCCTCTGGAGTCATCAGGCTTTGGACTTCAACATTTGGCTTTACCTTCTGGTCTTCACTGACCTCCAGGTATCGAACAGAGAACTTTCAGTTCACAGGTTTGTCCAATACTTCTCTCAGAGAATATCTCTCTAGAAAAGAACTATGATTGAAGCAGAGCTCTTAAGTAACCACTGCAATTGTGAAAGTCTTATTTTAAAACTGCAGTGGTGATTACCAAAACTCAGTCACCTACAGTACTGTGTAAGAGTCTTTGGCACGTGTATATAGCTAGTGTCGCTAACACTTTTGCACAGGTCTGTATTTGACAATGAGGAGCGGAGGATGAGTTTGTAAATCTGGCAGGAGCAAAAGATGCTGATAATGGCGAAGGTGGAGCGTCACAGGACAGGTGGCAGAGGAGTGCCGGGATGGGGATTGGCATGGGTGAAGATTCACCCAGCCTTGAGATACCAGACCAGCAAACAGTTGTTTTGTTAATCATTACTCTGGTACTTCCCTCTCCCTTCCACCTTTCCCAACCATGACTCCCCTCTCACTATCCCCTTCCTATTTTCAGCACACAACAGAAACCCATATCAGAATGAGATTTATCATCACTCACAAAATTTGTTATTTTTGTTTTGCAGTAGCAATACAGAGCAATACATAAAATTACTACAGTGTTGTGCAAAAATCTGAGGCACCCTAGCTATATATAGAGTGTATACAACAGCTTACCACTGGATCTATGCCATTGGGAGATCTCAATAAAAAGTTTAGGCACTGAGCACAGTGGTCTCTACAGCACTTACGTAATTCATTGAGCTCTCTGACCCTTTGCGTACAAACTCTCGCTATGTCCGAAGTTCAAAGTTAATTTATTATCGAAGCACGTACATGTCACCATGAGATCCATTTTCTTGCAAGCATTTACAGTAGAACAGAGAAAAGCAATAGAATTCACAAGGAGCTATACACACAAAAATGACTGACAACCAACTAAGTGCAAAAGAAGACAAAGTGTGCAGAATAAACAAATCAAGTGAAGAATATGAGGACTATGTGGAATGAAAGGGTTAGACTGATGTTAAGGTAGCTGAACAGTTCAGCATGAGATTGTGGGCTGAAGGGCCTGTACGGTACTGTATCTATGTTCTAAAATGATGCTAGATTGGATAAACCTTTGAAAACTCTAAAACCATGTTGCTACAAAGTCACAGAAAACCAAACACAAGGACAAATAGACTGGGTACCATAATAAAGCTAATTGTAGAGTCAGGTAAAATAGGGACTTCTAAGAGACATTTAGATAGGCATTTAGAGATAAATTTGAGGGAAATAGAAGGATATGGTTATGATGAAGCGTCTCAGCCCGAAATGTATTCCTTCCCATACATGCTGCCTGACCTGCTGAGTGTCACAATGTGTGCTGCCAATATTGGAAACCAAGGACAGAGGAAAGACAGACTCAGATGTAGAGATGGTGACTACAGTTCATTCATCATAATTCCAACAGAAGATCGGTGGCTTAGCCGAGCAACACCCCGAGAAGTAACATTCTCAAAACTAGGACCCTGCGATTAGTGCAAATCAGGCATCCACTTAATTAATGCAAGTAACACAGAATCCATGAGCCTATTAAAATAAACTTAACAAACTTTAGCAGAAAACACCAGGAGACCACATTACTAACAGCGAGTTGCTCGAGTAAAACACAAGGAACTCTAAATGATTAGCAATTCTGGTTAACGAACAATAAATCAATTCAGGTACTAGCAAAGCTTTGGAGCCCATCACTCTACAAGACCCCACAGAAGCCCAAAAATCTCATTACACTTGAGTTCCTCCAGCAATATGTGTGCGTGTGTTGCTCTAGATCTCCAGCATCTGCAGACTCTCTTGTGCTTAGGATATGGGCGTTATTTAGGCAGAAGAGATTTATTTAGTTCAGCATTTGATTACTAATTTAATTGCTTCGACACAATGTTGTAGGCCGAAAGGCTTGCTCCTGTACTGTATTTTTCCATGTTCTATGTTCCAATAGGGGTTGAGATTAAATTAAAAAAGCTACATGTGTAAACCAGCTGGAGTTGTGTGTCAGAGACAACAGAGAACACTAGAGGACCCATATGTTATCAGTAGTAAGGTTGAATAATGATAATAGTGGTAGCTGAGAGTGTGCCAGGAGAAGAAAATTTGACAATGCTTTCTCCATGGTGCAAATTGACACTCTGTGTCCTTGATACAGGTAACAAGGTAAGTGACATAGGAAAAACTAAGTCAACTTATCTTGTTTATGGTTAGTTGGATGCATTGATATGAAGAGTCTTTCTCTTGATGTTGGATGGGAGGGATCCATAGAAACCATAGAAACTACAGCAAAGAAACAGGCCTTTTGGCCCTTCTTGGCTGTGCCGAACCACTTTCTGCCTAGTCCCACTGACCTGCACATGGACCATATCCCTCCATAAACCTCCCATCCATGTATCTGTCCAATTTATTCTTAAATGTTAATAAAGAACCCGCATTTACCACCTCATCTGGCAGCTCATTCCATACTCCCACCACTCTCTGTGTGAAGAAGCCCCCCCTAATGAAGAAGCCCACCCTTAACCCATGTCCTCTGGTTTTTTTCTCCCCCTGCTTCAGTGGAAAAAGCCTGCTTGCATTCACTCTATCTATACCCATCATAATCTTATATACCTCTATCAAATCTCCCCTCATTCTTCTACGCTCCAGGGAATAAAGTCCTAACCTATTCAACCTTTCTCTGTAACTGAGTTTCTCAAGTCCTGGCAACATCCTTGTAAACCTTCTCTGCACTCTTTCAACCTTATTTATATCCTTCCTGTAAATTGGTGACCAAAACTGAACACAATACTCCAGATTCGGCCTTACCAATGCCTTATACAACCTCATCATAACATTCCAGCTCTTATACTCAATACTTTGATTAATAAAGGCCAATGTACCAAAAGCTCTCTTTACGACCCTATCTACTTGTGATGCCACTTTTAGGGAATTTTGTATCTGTATTCCCAGATCCCTCTGTTCTACTGCACTCCTCAGTGCCTTACCATTAACCCTGTATGTTCTACCTTGGTTTGTCCTTCCAACGTGCAATATCTCACACTTGTCTGTATTAAACTCCGTCTGCCATTTTTCAGCCCATTTTTCCGCCCATTTTTCCAGCTGGTCCAAGTCCCTCTGCAGGCTCTGAAAACCTTCTTCACTGTCTACTACACCTCCAATCTTTCTATCATCAGCAAATTTGTTGATCCAATTTACCACATTATCATCCAGATCATTGATTTAGATGACAAATAACAATGGACCCAGCACACCACAAGTCACAGGCCTCCAGTCAGAGAAGCAATTCTCTACCACCACTCTCTGGCTTCTTCCATTGAGCCAATGTCTAATCCAATTTACCACCTCTCCATGTATACCTAGCGACTGAATTTTCCTAACTAACCTCCCATGCGGGACCTTGTCAAAGGCCTTACTGAAATCCATGTAGGCAATATCCACTGCCTTCCCTTCATCCACTTTCTTGGTAACCTCCTCGAAAAACTCCAATAGATTGGTCAAACATGACCTACCCCGCACAAAGCCATGTTGACTCTCCCTAATAAGTCCATGTCTATCCAAATGCTTGTAGATTCTGTCTCTTAGTACTCCCTCCAATAACTTACCTACTACTGACGTTAAACTCACCGGCCTATAATTTCCCGGATTACTTTTCCATCCTTTTTTAAACAACGGAACAACATGAGCCACTCTCCAATCCTCCGGCACTTCACCCGTAGACAGCGACATTTTAAATATTTCTGCCAGGGCCCCTGCAATTTCAACACTAGTCTCCTTCAAGGTCCGAGGGAACACTCTGTCAGGTCCCGGGGATTTATCCACTTTAATTTTCCTCAAGACAGCAAGCACCTCCTCCTTTTCAATCTGTACAGTTTCCATGGTCTCACTACTTGATTCCCTTCATTCCATAGACTTCATGCCAGTTTCCTTAGTAAATACAGATGCAAAAAACCTATTTAATATCTCCCCATTTCCTTTGGTTCCGCACATAGCCGACCACTCTGATCTTCAAGAGGACCAATTTTATCCCTTACAATCCTTTTGCTCTTAATATACCTGTAAAAGCTCTTTGGATTATCCTTCACTTTGACTGCCAAGGCAACCTCATGTCTTCTTTTTGCCCTCCTGATTTATTTCTTAAGTATTTTCTTGCACTTCTTATACTCCTCAAGCACCTGACTTTCTCCCTGTTTCCTATACATTTCATACAACTCCCTCTTCTTCTTTATCAGAGTTGCAATATCCCTTGAGAACCAAGGTTCCTTATTCCTATTCAATTTGCCTTTAATCCTGACAGGAACATACAAACTCTGCACTCTCAAAATTTCCCCTTTGAAGGCTTCCCACCTACCAATCACATCTTTGCCAGAGAACAACCTGTCCCGATCCACGCTTTTTAGATCCTTTCTCATTTCTTCAAATTTGGCCTTCTTCCAGTTCAGAACCTCAACCCTAGGACCAGATCTATCCTTGTCCATGATCAAATTGAAACTAATGGTGTTATGATCACTGGAACCAAAGTGCTCCCCTACACAGACTTCCGTCACTTGTCCTAACTCGTTTCCTAACAGGAGATCCGATATTGCATCCCCTCTAGTTGGTCCCTCTATATATTGATTTAGAAAACTTTCCTGAACATATTTTACAAACTCTAAACCATCTTGACCCCTAACAGTATGGGAGTCCCAATCAATGTATGGAAAATTAAAATCCCCTACCACCACAACTTTATGTTTCCTGCAGTTGCCTACTATCTCTCTGCAGATTTGCTCTTCCAAGTCTCGTTGACTATTGGGTAGTCTGTAATACAATCCCACTAATGTGGCCATACCTTTCCTGTTTCTCAGCTCCACCCATAAGGACTCAGTAGACAAGCCCTCTAATCTGTCCTTTCTGAGCACTGTTGTAATATTTTCCCTAACAAGCAGTGCTTGCTCCTTGGCCCTTTGCATTGTCAACGATACTTCCCATCCATTCAACAATCTCTTTGACCCCTTACCATCAGGCAGGAGGTACTGTAGCATTAGGACAAGAACTGTTAGGATGGGAAACAGGTTTCTTCCACTCAGACCGTAATACTACTGAACTCTCTGCCATCACCCAGGTCTCATCATATAATACCAGTAACATTGTATTATTTACTTTCTGACTTGTATCATAAATACATCTCATTATTATTTAATTTATTTATGGTAATACGTCCTTGTGGGTTGTACTATGGGTACGTACTGTGTTATGCACCTTGGTCCAGAGGAACATTGTTTCATTTGGCGGTATGCATACTTACTGCTATACAGTTGAATGATAATAAACCAGTAGCATGGTGGTTAACACCACGCTTTACAGTACAGATGAGCTGGGTTCAATTCCTGCCACTGCATGTAAGGAGTTTGTACGTTCCTCCTGTGACCACATGGGTTTCCTCCAGGTGCTCCAGTTTCCTCCCACAGTCCAAAAATTACTAACTAGTAGGTTAATTGGTCATTGTAAATTATCCCATGAATGGGTTAAAGTTAGATCAGGATATTGCTGGGTGCCACAGCTCGAAGGATGAAAAGGGACTATTCCATGCTGGTATAAATAATTAGTTGGACAGAACTAAAGGCTCATTTACTCTTCCTATGAAAAGATTACAAATTACAATGTGTTGATTATTGACTTAAAAGCTCCCCACGTCTGGTCTGATAAATGTTTATTGTCACAAGTTTCCTCTTGAATCATGTTATCCATGAATTACCTGCGTTTCAGTTTTGCATTCTGATTTTGAATGCAAATATTACAAGGTATTTACAAGGATCTGGCTGAGACTTGAGGACCTGAGTTGTAGGGAAAGGTTAAATAGATCAGGACTTTTAACCCTGTAGTATAGAGGAATGAGGGGAGATTTGATAGAGGTATACAAAATTCTGGGTGGCAGGGTGGTGATACGTCTCTACCAAAGGAGGTGTAAGGTGTTCCTTCCCTCTCCTGGTCTGCAGGTCACCCTTGGACAAGATGTAGCACCTGCTTAGCCCTCGATCCAGGTCACGTGAAGCAACAGGAGCAGGTGGTGGATGGTTGTATGAGCAGCTGGTGCATATCACATGTCCTAGTTATGTGACCACTGATGCCAGCATATAATCTCTGAAGAGTATTGACAATGGCTAGGGTCACCTTTCTTGTAAAGAGACTGCCCCATAAGAAGGACAATGGTAAACAACTTCCTGAGAAAAAAAATTGCCAAAAATAATCATGATCATCTCCGTCATATGACATGGCACATAATGAATGGACGATAAACAAGCAGGCTTTTTTCCACTGAGTTTGAGTGATACTACAACTAGAGGACATAGGTTAAAGGTGAAAGGTGGAATATTTATGGAGAATATGAGAGGAAAAGGCTTCACTCAGAGGGCGATGAGGGAGTGGAATGAGCTGTCAGCAGGAGTGGTGGATGCTGATTCAGATTCAACATTTGAGAAGGATTTGAATAAGTATATGGATAGTAGACTATAGAAGGATATTGTCCAGGTGTGCGTCAATGGGACTAGGCAAAATTTGTCAGGGACTAGATTGGCCGAGGGGCATGCTTGGCGATGTAGTACTCTATGACTCTATGTCTCTAAGGTTGAACATAAAGGAGGTGTTGCCCATTTTTCTTATTAGTTTTACAGTTTAATTTTTGGAAAACTATAATCCTGAAAGCCAGAGCCCCTATATAAAAGCCTCATAAACATATGCAAGTAAATCCCATTTAAACCCCACAGCTAATTGTCCACCATCTCTAATCGATTTGAAGAGACTTCTCATAAAATGTAAGGGGATTTTTTTTTAAACCCCAGCTGGCTGTTAATGAAATCTTCAGGTCAACCCACACACTCGCCTCTTCAAGAAATTACTTAAAAGAAACAGAAGGTTAAGTGTCAGACATCGGCAATATCACCAGGCACTTAGAGGAATCAGGAGATGGAACATACTGACAACACCAGACAAATCAGAATTTTAAAAAAATGAAAAATGCATCTCGTTCATTAAGAATTCATTTGTGCAAAGTGAGACATCTAGACATGCTCTCTTCTCGTCACTGCCATCAGGAAGGAGGTGCAGAGCTTCAAGTCCCACACCACCAGGTTCAGGAACAGCTATTTCCGCTCATCCACCAAGCTCTGGAACCAGAGGGGATAACTTCACCCAGCTTCAGAATCAGAATCAGGTTTATTATCATCCGCATGTGACGTGGTTTGTTAACTTAGTAGCAACAGTTCAATGCAATGCATAATATAGAAGAGAAAAAAAATAATAATTAAAAAATAAGTAAATCAATTACGGTATACGTATCTTGAATTGATTAAAAAATGTGCAAAAACAGAAATACTGTATATTTTTAAAAAGTGAGGTAGTGTCCAAGGGTTGAATGTCCATTTAGGAATCGGATGGCAGAGGGGAAGAAGCTGTTCCTGAACCACTGAGTGTTTGGATTCTGTACCTCCTACCTGATAGTAACAGTGAGTAAAGGGCCCTGGGTGCTGAAGGTCCTTAATAATGGACATTGCCTTTCTGAGACACCGCTCCCTGAAGATGTCCTGGGTACTTCGTAGGCTAGAACCCAAAATGGAGCTGACTAGATTTACAATCATCTCTGGTAATTGGTAGAGGAGTATGGAAGAACAATTACTTCAGGACACACATTCCCATAATCAATTGTTGGCAATATTTCTCTACCTTCTATTAATTTTTCTTCACTTCCCCTTCTCTCTTTTTCCATTCCCCATTCTGTCTCCATTTGCACCCTTCTCTTCTTCTTACCTGCCCACCTCCTCCCTCCTCCTTCCCTTTCTCCCATGGGCCACTGTCCTCTCCTATCAGATTACTTCTTCTACTGTCCTTTACATCTTCCACCTATCACCTCTCAGCTCCTTACTTCACCCCTTCCCTCCCCACGCACCCACCTCCCCCCTCACATGGTCTCACCTATCACCTTGTACTCCTTCCCATCCCCCACCTTCATGTTCTGGCTTCTTCTGCCTTCATTTCCAACTCTGAAGAACAGTCTTGTCCCGAGACATTGACTCTTTATTCCTCTCCATAGATGATGCTGCTGAGTTCCTTCAGCATTTTATGTGTGTTCTTCAATGCGAACCTTTTTTTGAAACACACAGTGTATCAAAAATTCATGTTTCATCTTTAGGGGCATCAAATCCGTGTTTCAACAAACAATTTCTTGTGGTCATTTATGGTAAATACAAATAAGCACAGTAGAATCAGTAAGTTCAAGAGCCGTGAGGTAATGTTACAGCTACATAAGTCCCTAGTTAGACCCAACTTGGAGTACTGTGTTCAGTTCTGGTCATTTCACTACAGGAAGGATGCGGATACTATAGAGAGAGTGCAGAGGAGATTTACAAGGATTCTGCCTGCTTTGGAGAGCATGCCTTATGAGAATAGGTTGAGTGAACTTGGACTTTTCTCCTTGGAGTGACAGAGGATGAGAGGTGACCTGATAGAGGTGTAAAAGATGATGAGAGGCATTGATCGTGTGGATAGCCACAGGTTCTGCATGGTTCTTGTTGTATTCACATTGGGGAAATGTTCATGGTCATTGTGAATGTATTATTAGCCAAAGGTAAAATAACCATCATCCAGTAACCATCCTTCCTATTCAGTAACATAAACAAAATCAAGCATTCTGGATTGCAGTGCTGTGCAAAAGTCTTAGGCACATATATGTAGCTAGCAACATACACAAAAGGCTGGAGGAACTCAGCAGTCAGACAGCATCTATGGAAATGAATGTACAGTTGATGGTTTGGACTCGGACCCTTCTTCAGGACTGGAAAGGAAGAGGGAAGTCAGAATAAGAATACGGGATAAAGGATACGATGATAGCTAGAAGGTGATAGGTGAAGTCGGGTGGGTAGGGAAGATATGGCAGCAAGTCTGGGTGAGTATATGTTAATGCTTTGTTGATCCACTGTGAAATCTCTTTGAGGTATGTCAACCCTGAAGAAGTTTAAATCTTCACTTCATGGGGAGTTCAGTGAGACCCTTACTCATTGCTCCCCCTCTGTGATCTCCACTGCCCTCCAACTCTTCAATCATGCATTCACCCTGAATCACTACCACAGACATGTATATCTTTTCCACCCTCCTGTCTTTACCTGTCACCATCAAGCTATTCTCCTTCCCCTCTGATCTCTTCCCTCTTCCTTTCCAGTCCTGAAGAAGGGTCGTGGCCTGAAACGTTGACAGTTTATTCATTTCCATAGATGCTGCCTGACCTGCTGAGTTCCTCCAGTATTTTTTGTGTGTTGCTTTGGATTTCTAGCATCTGCAGACTTTCTCGCTGTTATATATAGCTAGGGTGCCTAAGACTTTTGCACAGTACTATAGTAATTTTCTTTATTGCACTGCACTGCCACAGAAAAGACAAATGTCATAGCATATATGAGTGATGATAAACCTTATTCTGATATGGGTCTCTATTATGGATTGAGGCAGGGAAGGGACAGTGAGAGGGGAATCATGGATAGGGAAAGGGGAAGGGAGAGGTGAGGGAGCAGGAAGCATCAGAGAGAAATTCTGTACTGATCAATAGGCCAATTGTTCGGAATCAAATTACCTTGCCTGGAGTCTCTGGGCTGGGTGTGTCTACATCCACACCACTCTCCCGTCCCTGACACTCTTTCTCTGCCAACTGGTCCACACTGCTCTTGTGGTGCTCCACGCTCACCATTCCCAACATTGTTTACTCCCGCTAGATTTACAATTTCACTCTCTGCTCCATGTTGACAAATACACTACTGTGCAAAAGTTTTAGGCACCCTAGCTATATATATGTACCTAAGACTGTTAATTGCACAGATATGCCTGAGCTTGTGATTTAACTGGTTACAGGTACAGAGGGTTACCCAATGAGACCAGTATCCATTTCTGGGTAGACTTCCTCTGCTAACCTTTCTGGGTAATTCAACTGGTCACTAAGAGTATTCCCACGCACCCAAATGATATTGAATATTGCTGACAGTTATCATCCCTGTAAAAATTATTGTTAACTGCTACTCCATGGTTAAAGTGTAATATAAAAAAATTATCACATTACAAACATGATGCATGAATATAGCCTAATGATATAAATTTTCCATTATAGTCTTCAGCAGTTCATTCACAATAGGTAGATTCATTTTTGTTTTGCTCAAGACACAGTTCAGGATCAATAAACCAATGAAATCACATCTATTAATTTAATGTTTCACTGTATCTTTGGAGTTTTGAAGATCCAATTATTATTATGCTTTATGGAAAAGATTATCATCTATGACTATTGCTTATAGGATTTCCCTTTCTCTTTCTGTTCCATCTTTTATTGTCAGAATCAGAAGCAGGTTCAGGTTTTAATAATGTCGTAAAATTTCTGTTTTGCAGCAGCAGTAAATAATAACTTAAAATATTATAAATGACAATAAGAAATATATAGATATATAAAATTAAATAAGCAGTGCAAAGAGGGAGCGAATAAATAGTGAGGTAGTGTACATGGGTTCATTCTCCATTCAGAAATCTGATGGTGGATGAGAAGATGCTGTTACTGAAACACTAAGTGTGTGTCTTCAGGTTCCTGTACCTCCTCCTAGGACGTTAGCAATGAGAAGAGGACGCGTACTGGATGATGGGGGTACTTTATGATGGATGGTACCTTTTTGAGGTATTGTCTTTTAAAAGTGCCATGGATGCTGGTGAGGCTATTGGCCATGATGGAGCTGGGTGGATTTACAACCCTCCATAGCTTTTTCCCATCCTGTGCACTAGCCCGTCCATACCAGTCAATGGGACAACCAGTCAGAATACTCTCCCCAATACATCTGTAGAAATTCGGAAGAGTGTTTGGTGACATACCATGTATCCTCAAATTCTTAATGAAATATAGCCACTTCACTTGATTGCATCAATATGCTGTGCCCAGGATAGATCTTCAGAAATGCTGACATTCAGGAACTTGAAACTGCTCATCCTTTCTACTGCTGATCCTTCAATGAGGACTGATGCGTGTTCCCCTGACTTTTCCTTTCTGAGGTCCACAATCAATTCCTTGGTCTTACTGGCACTGAGTGCAAGGATGTTGCTGGATCACCACTCAACCAGGTGATCAATCCCACTCCTGTATGCTTCCTCATCATCATTTGAGATCCTGCCAACAACTATTGTGTCATCAGCATTTCTTGGCCATTGTGGATGAATGTGATGCTGGGATCAAGTGCAAGTTCAAGTCTATTGTCATTCAGCAGCATACATGCATACAGCAAAGCAAAATTATGTTCCTCCCAACCAAAATGTACAACAGAATATGTATAACTCACACACAACACAAAGTATTATTACCTCAAATAAATTAACAAATAAGAAAATATATTCCAGAAGATTGACATGTAGCAAAAGGTGTATTTACAATACAAGTCAAAAAGAAAACAGCATAACGCTGCTGGCACTTGATGAGACATGAAAGATGGGTGGTGGCAGGGAGTTCCATAGCCACACAGCCTGGAAGACAAAGCTGTGCCCCATCCTAACATTCCTTGTCCCAAAGCTGTGGTACCTCCTGCCTGATGGAAGGTGGTCAAAGAGATTGTGGATTGAGAAATGGAGTAATTTAGATGCTAAACATCTAATCAAGAAGTAATTTTATTTTAAAGAGGCCAATTTCACATTTATTGCCTCCAGCTGTGTCTCATTGTTATGATCATTATAGGCAAAAATATTTCTACTGTGTAAAGTTGGTAATCAATTGTTTCCTTGTTTCTATATTACACATTGTAAAATATAACGTCAGAAATCACAGGAGCAGAGGTACTGATTATGCATATTTAATCAAATATACTTTGTACAATAAAGTGTTTCATTGACCTGAACAAATGTGCAGATAGCTTGTAGATTTATTTTCAAATTTTATTTTACTACTACCTCCCCTCACACTACAATACCCCTAGAGTGAAATGGCTGCATTCCACACTTAGGGTCTACAACTTTAATACACTGGAAGCATTCCAATGGTGATAATGGAAAATCAAGTCTCTACAAAAGCATGGCAGATTGCAATGTATTCCTTTTAAATGTAGTTGCTTCAATTAGTAATCTAGAGGCAGTGTCAGGTTCTAAAATACAGCTTCCCACTAGCTCAATGTGACTGTGGTGTTTCAAGATAATTTCCAACAAGTTATTGAGGTCACAGTTCTGCAGACTCTATATGAATGAATGAATCTGTATGCAGATGAGAAGCTATATCAAAGAAAATTTATTCTAACTGCAATGTTACAATAATGAGACAAGTACTGAGAAAGACGGGTGGCGGAGGTGAGTTATGTCTCTACCGAAAAAGATGTAAGGCTCTCCTTTCCTCCACTAGTCTGAAGGTCACCCTTGGGCAAGGTGTGTCACCTGCTTAGCCCCCTGGTCAGGGCCATTTGAAGCCATTGCAGGAGATGGTGGATGGTCGTATGAGCAGCTGGTACCCATCACAAGTGTTAGTTATGTGACCACTGACAGCAGGCAGACAATCTCTGATGAGAATTGATAATGGCAGGGGTCACCCATCTTGTAAAGACACTGCCCAGAAGAGGGCAATGGCAAAACACTTCTGTAGAAAAAATTTGCCAAAAACTATCATGGTCATACGACACAGCACATGATGATGATTAGGAGAGAAAGAGACAGACAGACTCTGATAGAGACAGAAGAAAAAGAGAAAGAGAAGGAAAGGAAGTTTTGACGTTGGTTCGATATGTGTAGAGAGCATGTCCCAGATGATAAGGGTCCTTAATGATGTGCACCTCCTTCTTGAGGCATTGTCTATTGAAGATGTCCCTAGTGGTGGGGAGGTTAGTGTCCATGATGGAGCTAGCTAAGTTTACAACCCTCACAGCTTTCTCTAATCCTGTGTTGTGGCCCCTGCATATCTGATGGTGATGCAACCTGTCAGAATGTACTCCAAAGTTTATCTGTAGAAATTTGCTAGATTCTTTGGTGCATACCAAATCTCCTCAAACTCTTACTGAAGTATAGCCATTGGCGTGCATTCTTTGTAATTGCATCAATATATTAGAATCATAGAGCATAGAAACAAGCCCATCAGCTCATCCAGTCAGTGCCAAACTGTTATTCTATCTAGTCCCGTCGACCTGCACCTGGACCATAGCCCTCCACACTATTGTCAAGTTTTGGGCCCCATGTCTCAGAAAGGATGTATTGTCATTGGAGAGAGTCCAGAGGAGGTTCACAAGGATGATTCCAGGAATGAAGGAGTTAACACGTGAGGAGCTTTTGGCAGCTTTGGGTGAATCTGTGAAATGCTCTGCCACAGACTGCGGTGGAGGCCAAATCCAGGGGTATATTCAAAAGTGGATTGATAGGTTTCTGATTGGTTGGGCATCAAGGGATATGGTAAAAGGGCAGGTGTATGGGGTTGAATGGGATCCGGGATCAGCCATGATGGAATAGCGAGTGAACTCAATAGGCTGAATGGTCTAATTTAGAACCTATATCTTATGGTCTTATACCTCACCCCTGCCCATGTACTTATCCAAACTTCTCTTAAAAGTTGACATCAAACCAGCAACCACACTCACACTATCCTCTGAGTGAAGAAGTTTCCCCTCAGGTTCCCCTTAAATATTTCACATTTCACTTTTAACTTATAACCTCTGGTAATAGTTTCACCCTTTTTCATCCTTTCTAAATCTATATGTAATTATAATGGCTATAGATAGGGTTATTACTGGTCCCAGGGTAGACCTTTTAGAGATGTTGCACCTAGGGACTTGAAACTCCTCACCCTTTCCACTGCTGATCTCCTGATGAGAACTGTTGTGTGTTCTCCCAAATTCCTCTTCCCAAAGTCCACAATCAATTCCTTGGTCTTAGTGATGTTGAGTGCAATGTTATCGTTGATGGTGAATGCGTTACAATGTTGGAAAATGCATGCTTCTGCACTTTGGTAGTAGAAATAAATGTGCAGACTATTTTCTAAACGGGGAGAAAATCAAGGAAACTGAGATGCAGAGGGAGTTGGGAGTCCTTGTACAGAACACCCTGAAGGTTAACTTGTAGGTTGAGTTGGTGGTGAGGAAGGCAAATGCCATGTTAACATTCAATTCAAGAGGTCCAGAATACAAGAGCAAAAATGTGATGCTGAGGATTTATAAGGCATTGGTGAGGCCTCAGCTTCAGTATTGTGAACAGTTTTGGGTCTCTCAGCTTAGAAAAGATGTGCTGGCATTGGAGAGGGTCTAGAGGAGGTTCACAGGGATGACTCCAGGACTGAAAGGGTTATCATTTGAGGAACATTTGATAGCTCTGCATCTATACTCCCTGGAATTCAGAAGGATGAGGGAGGATCTCATTGAAATCTTTCGAATGTTGAAAGGCCTAGACAGAGTAGATGTGAAAAGGATGTTTCCCATGGTGGGAGAGTCTAGGACAAGAGAGCACAGTCTCAGGATAGAGGGACACCCTTTCAAAACAGAGATGCGGAGAAATTTCTTTAGCCAAAGGGTGGTGAATTTGTGGAATTGCAGCTGTAGAGGCCAGGTCATTGGGTGTATTTAAGGCAGAGATTGATAGGTTCTTAATTGGACATGGCACCAAAGGTTACGGGGTGAAGGCCGGGAACTGGGGTTGAGGAGGAGATAGAAGAAAAGAATCAGCCATGGTTGAATGGTGGAGGAGACTCGATGGGCCAGATGGCCTAATTCTGCTCCTATGTCTTATGGTCTTATGCAAACATGAGGAAATCTGCAGATGCTGGAAATTCAAGCAGCAAACACAAAAAATGCTGGTGAATGCAGCAGGCCAGGCAGCATCTGTAGGAAGAGGTACAGTCGACGTTTTGGGCCGAGACCCTTCGTCAGGACTAATGGTCCATTTCACCTGGAGAGGATTACATTCTGGGTCTGCTCAAAGTTAAGTTGATTTCTCATGAGTGCCTCAGAGAGAATGCTAATCAATCCATTTTCCAGCAGTCTTTCAGACACAAAATACATTACTGCTGTTCAAGGGAACACAGAAGCGACATTCATGTCACCTTCCCTCTGATCGCTTATTTAAATAGAGTCAGGTACGATCATTACAAGGATTGGAGACCAGCTGAGGGTACGATATGGACTAGGCTTGCACGAAGTTCAAGGTACTTAATGTTATTATCAAAGTACATACATGTCACCATATAAAACCTTGAGATTTAATTCCAGGATCAGAATTAGAATCAGGTTTATTATCACCAGCATGTGTTGTGAAATTTGTTAACTTAGCAGCAGCAATTCTATGCAATACATTACATTATAGAAAGAAAAATAATGAATAAGTAAATCAATTATTGTAAGTATGTATATTATATCATTAGATTAAAACGAGTGCAAAGCAGATATAATATAAAAAAAAGGGAGGTAGTGTTTATGGATTCACTACCTATTTAGGATCTGGATGACTTACTCAGCAAGTCTAGAGAATAGTAACTATAACAGGATCAGTGAAAGATGTACCAGGGTGTATGCGACAACAAATTGTGTAGATGCAAATATAAATAAGTAGCAATAAATAATGAGGGCATGAGATATCAAGATAAAGCATCTAAAGTGAGATTATTGGTTGTGGGAATATCTCAACGGATGGAGAAGTGAGAGGATTTTTTCCCTTTTGTTCAAGAGCCTGATAATTAAAGGGTAGTAACTGTTCTTGAACCTGGTGGTGCGAGTCCTGAGGCTCTTTTACCTTCTATCTGATGGCAGCAGTTAAAAAAGGAGCATGGGCTGGGTGGTGGGGATCTCTGATGATGGAAAGACTAAGGAAAGAGAGTACGATGTGCAGTGGTCTTGATGACTGAGGAAAAAGATGCTCCAACTTGAAGGCCCTCAATAAAGAATCCAATCACATTGCCAATGTGAATCTTACAAATTGTGGTTTGATCTCTCTGACACTGCAGATTAACTACTACAAGAGTGGAATCTTTTTAAATTGCTGATACAAAGCATCTTACAAGATGCGTTTAAATATTTTGTTAGATTTCTGCATTTCCCCTTTGTTGATCGATCTAAATTTGCTTCCCCACTTTTTTTCCTGTTTCTGGTCCTGGTGAATATTTCTTGATTACACTGATTACACATGGATGTGATGATGTGATAAGACTGCCTGTGACTACAGGAAGCTACAGAGAGTTGTGGACACGGCTCTGCACATCACAGAAAGCACCTTCTACTTCCTGGACTGTCTACACTTCCCTCTGCCTCAATAAAGCAGCCAGTGTAATTAAAGAGCCCACCTGCCCCAGATATTCCCTCTGTCCTCCTTCCCCATTGGGCAGAGAATACAAAAGCCAGAAAGCATGGACCACCGGGCTCAAGGATGGCTTCCATCTACTGTGGCAAGATTATTGAACAGTCCCATCGCACACTAAAATGAACTCCTGACATCACAATCTACCCTGTTATGATCTTGCTCTGTATTGTCTACTGGCACTGCACTTTCTCTGTAACTCTACCTCCTTATCTGCTCGAGTTTTACCTTGTTCTATCTCAATACACTCCTGTAATAAATTGATCTGCATAGACAGTATGCAAGACAGGATTTTCACTGAGTCATAAGACTATAAGACATAGGAGCATAATTAGGCCAACTCTGCCACACCAGCCCAACATTGCTGATTTATTATCCCTCTCAACCTCATTTGCCTGCCTTCTCCCCATAACCTTTGATGCCCTGTCTAATCAAAAACTTATTAACCTTCACTTTAAATATACCCAGTAACTTCTCCACAGGCTCACCACTCTCTGACAAAATAAATTCCCCCTCTTCTCTGTTCTAAATGGACATTCTTCTATTCTGAGACTGTGTCCTCTGATCTGAGACTCCCAAGCTAATGAAAGCATCCTCTCCATATCCACTCCATTCAGACATTTCAATATTTGTAGGTTTCAATGAGATCCACCCCTCATTCTTCTGAACTCCAGCAAGTACAGGCCCAGAGGTATCAAACGCTCCTCATACATTAACCATTTCATTCCCAGAGTCATTCTCACGAACCTCTTCTGAACCCTCTCCAATGCCAGCATGTTTTTTTTCAATAAGGGGCCCAAGAAGAGTATCCTGGTACATGTTGCAATAATAAACCAATTTGCCAATTTAAATGAATTGTATGGATGACAGGCAAAACCATTTTTTCACTGTTATTCAGTATATGAATTATTAAAATTAATTTACCAATTTACCAATTCTTTTTCGGACTTTGCAGTATTATTTCCAAAATTCTTCAATCTCCTTTGATCACCAGCTTCTTAAATAATATTAGAAAATGCCCGAGCCACCCAGCAGGTATGAAAAGCATCTGTGGAAGGTGAAACAAGAGTTCATGTTACTTTTTCACTCAGGTTCCAGATGCCAAGTACATGTGATGTTTTTATTTCACACAAGTGGCAATTCTCCGTGTAAAGGATGGTTAATGCATTCTGGTTAAGTTGATTTCACTTGACTCTTCACAGCTGGTACAGCACATTAAAGCACTGAAATTAAGAACCTGCAGCGAGTACTGATACATAACGGGCACATCCCTCCCCAACGTCAGTATGTACAGGAGGCACTGCCTGAAGAGAACAACATTTAACACCAAAGATCCCCACACCCTGCTGTGCCATGGGCTACACTGTCTTCTCACGGCTACCATCAGGCAGGAGGTACAAAGAGCAGATGTTCCACACCAGCAGTTCAAAAACAGCCATTGTACTTCCCTTCAACCATTCCATTCTTGAACAAACCAAAGGTCTAAAGTTCACATTACAGTTATTAACAAAGTATGTATAAATTGCACAACCTTGAGATTTGTCTCCTTACAGGCAGCCACGAAACAAGAAACCCATGAAAATAAAAACATTTTAAAAAGACCAACAAACACCCAATGCGCAGAGAAAGAGAAAAAAAAAAACTCAAAATGTGCAAATAATAAAAGCATTCAGAACAAAAGAGAGTCTGTCGAATCAAAGCCCGGAGCATTCAGAGAAGGACTACAGCCTCAGCCTCAGATTATCACACAGCGGAGCAAAACGGAGCCCACAGGCTCAAAGCCCGGAGCAGCTGGAGTAGGCCACAGCCTCAGAGAGTGGAGTAAATCTCGCGGAGCAGCGAGCTGAACCAGCCCAACTCGCTGACACCCTTCCTTTTCAGTCCAAACCCCAAACTAGGACCCGGGCCCTGTCGCAGCAAAACTTTAAATGCCACTTCAGTTTAGGAACGCCGTGATAATTTTGATCACTTTGCATAAAAATGGATATTGTTGCTTTTTTCTAATTGCGTTTAATTCATTATTTCCCTTCTTATTTGATGCTACGTGCCTGTGATGCTGTTGCAAGTAAGATTTTTCATTACATCTATGTTTACATGTGCTTATGACAATAAATTCAACTACTGGCTTTTTTTAACAGCAAATATGTGTCAAGCTATTCAGACAAGCTATACTTATATTGTTGAGAAAACAATTTTCAATTAACATATTAATTACCTTATGTTAGCTTGTTCTTTCAACTGTAATGCAGATGCAAATTACTTAAAAAAAAAACAAGTTTAAAAAAAGTATCTTGTGCTCTTCCAGCATATATGATGAATAAACTCTTCCCGGGCTTCCAGCCAGCTACAAGTATCAATTGTAACCAGTGTTTCAATGACAAACTCTGCCATCTTCATCAGAGATGATGCCTGGGTGTGAATCGACCAGTGTTATTTATATCCCCGTAGTCCGCCCTCCTGTTTGGATAGTCCTCTTCCAAACAGGTTACCACTGTCCCATCTTGTTTACAATCGAATCCCAGTTCTCACTAAGAGAAATGTTTGTTACAATTTTTTTCTTCTAGTTTTATTTCAGTGGCTTTCTTTACCAGGCTGCCCCAAAAGCCATTGGTACGGCATAGTAGTTTTGTGCTGTCAAAGTCAGTCTTATGACCATTGGGAATAGGGTTGCCAACTGTCCCGTATTAGCCGGGACATCCCATATATTGGGCTAAATTGGTTTGGCCCATATGGGACCGCCCTTGTCCCATATTTTCCCCCTAAGGTAGAGTGTTCCTATGAAACCGTTTGTAAGCCGAAATGGCGTAAAGCAAAGAAGCAATTGCCATTAATTTATATGCGAAAAACTTTTGAGCATTCCCAGACCCAAAAAGTAACCTACCAAATCATACCAAATAACACATAAAACACAGGCTTTTTCCACTGAGGCAAGGGGAGAAAAAACCAGAGGACATGGGTTAAGGGTGAAGGCGGAAAAGTTTAAAGGGAACATTAGGGGGGGCTTCTTCACACAGAGAGTGGTGTGAATGTGGAATGAGCTGCCAGACGAGGTGGTAAATGCAGGTTCTTTTTTAACATTTAAGAATAAATTGGACAGATACGTGGATGGGAGGTGTGTGAAGGGATATGGTCCGTGTGCGGGTCAGTGGGACTAGGCAGAAAATGGTTCGGCACAGCCAAGAAGGGCCAAAAGGCCTGTTTCTGTGCTGTAGTTTTTCTATGGTTTCTATAAAACCAAAAATAACACTAACATATAGTAAAAGCAGAATCAGGAAGATGAAGCCAAAACCGATTTGTAGAAAAAAATCAGCACGTACACGCATGCACATTTAATGCGTGCGCACACAGGTGCCTGTGCAAGGCCTCATGGTCATGGTAGTCTTTCTCGGGCTAAACACAAGTGTCCAGTATTTGACTGCAACTTTCGTCCCTTATTTGGGAGTGAGAAAGTTGGCAACCCTAATTGGGAATGCAATGTTCTGCTACCACTGATTTCTCCAGGTAACCCAGATATGCCTCCTGTGCTCCCTGATGTGGGTTTCCACCATACATCCCCTCTGGCTGAAATACGCTGCACCATATTCACAGGGAATCCTGCAAGCACCTGAGTCCCAGGTCATATTTGATCCGCATAAACTGTGATTTGAGCTTCTACGGGTTTGTTGATGGTATTAATCCGATATTTCTTCCGGATCCTGGTGATCCTTCCAGAAACCATGGAAGTATAGGGAAGACAGGTGGTAGCGATGGGTTCCTCCTCATTGCTACAAGATGAAAGAAATCAATCAGGCCCTTAAAAGGGGTTGACAGAAAAAAAAATACAACAAGGTGAAACTGTTGATACCACCTGTCTTCCCTACATTTCCAGTTTCTGGGAGGATCACCAGGATCCTGAAGAAATACCAGATTAATACCACGCACAAACCTGTAAGGAAGCTCAAATCACAGTTTATGCGGGTCAAAGATGACCTGGGACTGAGGTCGGATGGCGTTTACAGGATTCCCTGTGAATGCGGAGCAGCATGTATCAGCCAGACGGGATGCACAGTGGAAACATGTACCAAGGAGCACAGGAGGTGTATCCGTTTGGATTATCCATTTGAAATCAGTGGTAGCAGAGCATTGCATTCCCAATGGTCATAGGATTGACTTCGACTGCACAAAACTACTGCGCAGCACCGATGGCTTTTGGGACCACCTGGTAAAGAAAGCAAACTGAAATAAAACTAAAGGAAAAGAATTTTAACAAAGACAAAGGTCTCACTCTAAGTAAGAACTGGAATTTAATTGTAACAAGGTGGGACAGCGGAAACCTGATTGGATGAGGATCAGTCAATCAGAAGGGATGTATTACGGGGGGTATAAGTACCATCGAAATTGACTTGCCCGGGCATCATCCCTGATGAAGATGGCAGAGTTTGTCATTGAAATGTTAGTTATAATTGATACTTGCACCCGGCTGGAAGCCCGAAAAGAGTTTATTCATCAAGTTAAGACAAGTATGCATACATTATACAACCTTGAGATTTATCTCCTAACAGGCAGCCATGAAACAAAGAAACCCCAAAACAACGCATATATATGAAAAAAAGCCTGTCTAATACCCGATGTGCAGAAAATAAAAAAACACATCATGTCCATAATACATGATACAGCGTGGAACAGGCCATCTTGGCAACTTCTGATTTAACCTTAGCCTAAAGGCAAGATGAATCACAATGAACAATTGATCCTATACATCTTTGGACTGTGGGAGGAAACAGGAGCGGCCAGGGGAAAATCCACATGGTGATGGGGAGAATGTACAAACCCTTTCAGAGAGCGCTGGAATTAAATCCTGAACTCCAGAATATAATAGCTGCTTGAAATTTCAAATTAAATGCTACAGAATTTGAGTCAATCTAAATCAAAAAAGAATATGCTTACTAATTTTTGACAATTACTTCATTGATCATCAGTTAGAATAGGCAATAGCAAAGTGATAAATTTGGCTCAGCTATTTGTAAAATGGGTGTCGGGGTGGAGATACATCTCTACCAAAGGAGGTGTAAGGCAATCTTTCCCTCTGCTAGTCAGCAGGTCACACTTGGGCAGGGGGTAGCACCTGCTTAGCCCCCCAGTCAAGGTCACATGAAGCCATGGGAGCAGGTGGGGGATGTTTATATGAACAACTAGTGGATACACAACAGTATTGATAACAGCTGGGGTCACCCACCTTGTAAAGACACAGCCCAGAAGAAGACTTCTGTGGAAAAATTTGTCAAGAACAATCATGGTCATAAGGCACGGCAGATAATGATGATATGATGATGGTGACTTGCAAGATGTGTTTCAACTTTTTCTAAAGCCAAATTGCAACTTACTTCCAACATCTAGAAACTTGTTTCTGTGTCAACTAATTGTTCTACTGCAAAGATTATCATCATTATTTAAAAAGGAAGCATATTTATTTAAAAAGATGATATTATTATTTAAAAGGACGATACTACATTGATTGGCCTAATCTGAAATAATAATGAGGCAGCCTACAGAGAAGAAGCCATCACCATGACACAGAGGTGTCAAGAAAACAACCTCTCCCTCAATGTCGGAAAAATAAAGGAGCTGGTTGTGGACTACAGGAGGAATGGAGACAGACTAACCCCAATTGATATCGATGGATCTGGGTTTGAGAGGGTGAGTAGCTTTAATTTCCTCGGCATACACATCACCGAGGACCTCACGTGGTCTGTAAATACCGGCTGTGTGGTGAAAAAGGCACAACAGTGCTTCTTTCACTTCAGACGGTTGAAGAAGTTTGGTATGGGCCCCCAAATCCTAAGAACTTCCTACAGGTGCAAAATTGAGAGCATCCTGACTGGCTGCATCATTGCCTGTGATGGGAACTGTACCTCCCTTAATCGCAGGACTCTGCAGAGAGTGGTGCAGACAGCCCAGCGCATCTGTAGATGTGAACTTCCCACTGTTCAGGACATTTACAAGGACTGGTGTGTAAAAAGGACCCGTAGGATCAGTGAGGACCCAAGTCACCCCAACTACAATCTATTCCAGCTGCTACCATCCGGGAAGCCGTACTGCAGCATAAAAGCCAGGACCAACAGGCTCTGGGACAACTTCTTCCACCAGGCCATCAGACTGATGAACTCATGCTGATTTGAGTGTACTCTATATTACATTGACTGTTCTATTTATTGTAAATTATTATAAATTACTATGATTGCACATTGCACATTTAGAAGGAGATTTAACGTAAAGATTTTTACTCCTCATGCGTGTGAAGGATGTAAGAAATAAAGTCAATTCTATTCAATTCCTACCTATTCCACTGATTAATTCACGCTGACATAATTGTATTTCTATGTTATATTGACTGGCCTGTTGTACATACTATTTATTATAAATTACTATAAATTTCACATTGCTCATTTAGATGGAAATGTAACATAAAGATTTTTACTCCTCATGTATATGAAGAATGTAAGTAATAAAATCAATTCAAATTCAACATAAAAAACAGGGATTGGAAACAGCACAGAAGCCATTCGCGTGCCCCCTAGAATTTTCTGCAATCACCTTAAAAATTATGCCACTTCATATCAGCCGTTTCTGCCCTGGTAAAAAGCCTCTGGATTTTCACTCTATTTATGCCTCTTATCATTTTGTATACCCCTATCAAGTCAGATCTCATCCTCCTTCACTTCAGAGAGAAAAACCCGAGCTTCTTCAACTTTTGACTGTCACCCAGTAGCACTCACATCTACAGAGATGAAATGCTTTGAGAGGTTGGTCATGGCTAGAATGAACTCCTGCCTCAGCAAGGACCTCGACCCAATGCAGTCTGCCTATCGCCACAATAGATCAACAGCAGATGCAATCTCAATGGCCCTTCATCACGGCTTTAGATCACCTGAACAATACAAACATCTATGTCAGGATGCTGTTCATTGACCATAGCTCAGCATTTAACACCATCATTTTCACAATCGTGATCAAAAAACTACAAAACCAGGGCTTCTGTATCTCCCTCTGCAATTTATCCTTGTCTTTCTAACCAAAAAACAACAATCTGTGCAGATTGGTGATAATATCTCCTCATTGCTGATGATCAACACTGGTGCACCTCAGGTGTGTGTGCATATCCCACTGCTCTACTCTCGCTATACCCATAACTGTGTGGCAATGTATAGATCAAATATCATCTATAAATTTGCTGATGACACAGCCATTGTTGGTAGAATCTCAGATGGAGACGAGAGGCCGTACAGGGCGAGATATGCCAACTAGTGGAGTGGTGTCACAGCAAAATCCTTGCACTCAATGTCAGTGAAACAAAAGAGCTGATTGTGGACTTCAGGAAGGGTAAGATGAGGGAATATGAACCAATCCTCACAGAGGGATAAGTGGAGTGGGTGAGTAATTTCAAGTTCCTGGGTGTCAAGATCTCTGAGGATCGAACCTGGTCCCAACATATCGATACAGCTATAAAGAAGGCAAGACAGTAGTTATACTTCATTAGGAGTTTGAAGAGATTCACCTTGTCACCTAAAACACTTGAGAACTTCTATAGATGCACCATGACAGCTTTCTGACTGGCTGCATCCCTGTCTGGTATGGGGAGGCTACTGCACAGGACTGAAAAAAAGCTACAGAAAGTGGTAAAATTATTCAGTTCCATCTTGGGTACTAGCCTTTGTAGTATCCAAGATTTCTTCAAAGAGCTGTGACGTCCATCATTAAGGACCCCCATCACCCAGGGCATGCCCTCTTCTCACTGTTACCATCAGGAAGGAGGTACAGAAGCCTGAAGGCACACACTCAGTGATTCAAAAACAGCTTCTTCCCCTCTGCCATCCGATTCCTAAATGGACATTGAACCCTTGGACACTAACTCACTTTTTTTTCTTTTTTTTTGCTATATATTATTTCTGTTTTTTCACTATTTTTAATCAATTCAAAATACATGTATATACACTGTCATTGTTTTACTTAGTTGTTAACTTATTTATTTTTTCTTTCTATATTTTCATCTATTGCATTGTACTGCTGCTGCTAAGTTAACAAATTTCACAACACATGCCGGTGATAGTAAACCTGATTCTGATTCCTTCCTCATAATTTATGCTCTCTAATCCAGGCAGCGTCCTGGTAAAACACCTATGCGCATCCTTCTTACAATAAGGCAACCAGAATAGAAGACAACCTGAAAGACTGAAGATTTCTTTCCTCCACAGATGTTTCTCTAGCAGATTGTTGCTTCCAGATATCAACATCTGCAGTCTCATGTGTCTACTGTTACAGATCTTGCCTTTGTTTCTGAGGTACTGGTATAACATACATTTTGTAATCTTTGTCATCCTGTACTGCACTGTTCCATTCTGTGTTCTGTATTCTGTATTCGATGTTCTTAAATCCTTTATCTGGGTTTCAGGGATCTGCATCCTAATGCAGGATTTTGACCGAAAACATTGACAATCCCTTTTGTTCCACAAGTGTTCTTCAACCTGCTGACTTCTTCCAGCAGGCGGGTTGTTGCTCTGGAAATGAAAGGAGATGAAGTTAAGCCAATAAAGATGGAAAGAAAACAAAGAAAAAATGAAAAAATAATGTGGCCTTGGGCAAAGACAGAAACTTGGCAGTATTGCTCTTTTGTTTGTTTTGGAAATCTAAACACTGGAAGTGTCTTTGAAACTGATAAGTATAGCTCAGGAACAAAAGAAACTAGGAGCAGGAATGAACCATCTGGCCACAAGCCCAACTTCACATTCAATATCATTATAAGATCATAAGACCATAGGATATAGGAGCAGAATTATGCCATTTGGTTCATTGAGTTGCTCTGCCAATTTTTCCTCTCAGCCCCAATCTCCTACCTTCTCCCCGTAACCTTTCATCTCTGACTAATCATGAATCTATCAACCTCTGCATTAAATATACCCAAAACCTTGACCTCCACAGTTTCACCAGTCTCTGGCTAAATAAATTTCTTCTCATCTCCATTCTAAATGGACATCCCTCTATTCTGAGGCCATGTCGTTACTTTGCTCCTGTCTGTAACAGTGCATTCAATGGATGCAGCACTGTAGCAATGTTTGGGAGAAACTGGTGGTAGGAGTTTACAAGGCCCAAGTCTGACCTGAGTTGTGACACATCTTCCAGTTTGGGTGCCTGAGGCACTACTTCAATCTTCTCTTGTGGTTTATGTAAGCCTTGCTTGTCAATGAGATGTCCACAATGTGAGATTTCATTCTTCAAAAACTCACATTTCTCCCTCTTTGCTTGCAGACCTTGTTCACTCAGCCTGGTAAGCACTTACCAAGGTTCTGGAGGTGCTCTTCATCATTCTTGCAGGTCACAACGATGTCATCAAGGTAACATTATGTTCCTGGGATATCTTGGAGCACATGGTCCATTGCTCTTTGACAAATTGCTGGAGCTGATGCGACACCAAAGATGAGATGATTATATTGGAACAGTCCCTTGTGAGTGTTGATTGTGAGGGTCTTCTTGCTTGACTCTTTAATCTCCATTTGCAAACAAACTTGTGAAAGTCAATCTTTGACAACCTCTCCCCGCCTGCCAAAGGTGCAAAAATACCTTCTATTCGTGGCAGGGGAAACTGCACAGTATATAGCACCAGGTTGATGTGCACCTTGAAATCCCCATATATGCGAACTGCTCCAGCCTTCCCTATCTAGATCACTGGGACAGTGGGTGTGGCCCAATCACTCCACTCAACCTTGGAGAGAATGCCAGACACCTCCAAGCTCTGAAGTTCAGCATCCAGTTTAGGACACAGTGTGTAAGCCACTGGCTGCACTTTATGTAATCTTGGTGTTGCTGTTACATCCAGTTCAATTGTGGCCATCATACCTTTGAGTTTACCAATCCCCTTCTCATTAGCATTAAGCAGTTGTGCCAGTCTCTGGTTAGTGTTACCATTTGGGCTGCTGTTGCCTGTTGATTCACACTGAGAGCTTTGATTGAGTGCCAATCTAGTAGGATATTTCTCAATCGTTCTTGTTCAAAAAGTGCTAACTCTGTACTATCCAAAACATAAATCTCTAACTGTTGTGTTTGGTCTTCATACATCACAATTAATTTCAGTTTGCCTTTGGGAGATACTTTTTTGCCTGTGTAAGTCTTCAGCATCACTCAAGACTTCTCTATTGGTATCTTAGAAAACAGTCTGTTGTCAGCCTGTAGAATTATGGACCAAGCTGACCCTGTATCCAGCTCCATTTTCAGTTTTACACCAGACACATCTACTGTGATCTAGATTTTATTGTGATTTGCTTCAGTTATATTATGCAGTTCTCGGCATGACAGTCAGACTCTATATCACCTGGTTCTATTTTACACTCAGTAATTTTATGCATTTGCTTAGTTTTGTATTTGAGATTTTTCTCTCAGTTGTGCTCTCTGTCTGCCTTGCACATTCTCTCTATGTGACTTTGTGCCAGTTTCTACAGACTTTTTCATGGGAGGATTTACCACATCAATAACATCCTTGGCTTTTTACACCATTCAGGGACATTTTGTGCATTTCACATTCTAACCTCCTTTTCTGCAGTTCTGCTGCATCCTTTACTGCAGACTTTAATGGTATTGCAATGGTTAATGCCCATTCTAAGGTTAGGTCTCTTTCAAATAGTAGCCTCTTTTGAGTGCTCTGACTATGCATGACACATATAAGCCTGTCACTTAATGCATCAGAAAGTTAATCTCTAACATCACAGTACTGGGAAAGTTTGCACTGTTCTGCAATGTATTCAGAAATGCCTTCCTCCTTTGACTGGTTCCTTTAGTAAAATCTAAATCATCCAGCTATTACCAGCAGTTTAGAGTTCAAATGATTTTGTAAAATTGTAACATTTTCATTGAATGTCTTGATTGCTGGCTTTTCAGGGGTTACTAGGTTGTGTAAGCGATTATACATTCTTACACCCATTAAGCTAAGAAGCATAGGGGCTTTCTTTAGCTCCTCCATGTTGTTCACGTTACAATACCATTCCACCCTCTCGATATATGACTCCCAACCTTCATTACCGCTAATAAGTTTGTCAACTTTTCCAACTGAAGCCATCACCAGGTTATTTTCACTTTAAATTCAGTGCGTATTTCACAATTACTCATGTGTCCTTTGGCTTTCTTGTGCTGTTTAACTCTCACTGTTGTGTCCCATAACTGTCAGTGCAGTTTGTGATGTTCTCAGACATTTAGGGTGGTATTCGTCACCAATTTGCTGCGTCTGTGCACAACTATGTATATATTAAGTAAAAGCACGCACACGGGATGTGGCTTTAACTGGTGTATTCACATTGCAGCGAGATAGAGAGATCAATGTAGACAACAAATCAATACATTGTGCTAAGGTGGGGGACGTGTCATTGCTCTAAAATAAATAGATCCATACATTACAGTTGTTGGTAAATTGTTCCACAGAAGTGATTTGCCATTGTCTTCTTCTGGGCAGTGGTTTACAAGATGGATTACCCCTGGCATTATCAGTACTCTTTAGAGATTGCTTGGTGTTGGTAATTGCATAACCAGGATTTGTGATATGCACCAGCTGCTCATATAGTCCAGGGTGAACTGTTATTCTGCCTAGTCCCATCAATTTTCACATGGAACATAGACCCTTTATATGCCTCCCATCCAGGTTCCTGTCCAAACTTCTCTGAAATTTTGAAATTAAACTTGCATCCAGCGTTTGCACTGGCAACTCACAAACATCTTATACATCTTTAACATAACATGCCTACTCCTGTGCTCAGTGCCTATACTTATGAAGGCAAATCTACTTGTGATGCCACTTTCAAGGAGCTATGAATCTATATTCCCAGATATGCTACAGTGGACAAATGACCTCATGCCCAGCATAATCGTTGGGATGTAAGAGGAAACTGGAGTATCTGGGATCAACACGTGCACTCACAGGGAATCATTAAAACTCTACACAAACAGCACCACAGGTCTGGCTCACACTGCAGCTGTGGCCACTGTCCCTATGGTCTTACTGAGACAGTCACACTGAAGAACTTAATGGTGCTTGGAAGGACCTGACAGTTTTCAAAGAACAAAGTTCAAAGTAAATTTATTATCAATATATACATTTATGTCACCATATACAACCCTGAGATTCATTTCCTGGCTGGCATTCATAGTGGAACAAAGAAACACAATGGAATCACTGAAGAAATACACACAAGAACAGTCAGTGTGACAATTTAAAAAAAACATAAATAAATAATACCGAGAACGAGTTGTAGAGATCTTCTAAGTAAGTCTCCCCCCCGCCTCCCACTTTCAAATCTCTTACTAGCTGTTCTCTCAGTTAGTCCTGACGAAGGGTCTCGGCCAGAAACGTCGACTGTACCTCTTCCTATAGATGCTGCCTGGCCTGCTGCGTTCACCAGTAACTTTTATATGAGTTGCTATAGGTCGTAGAATCAGTTCAGAGTAGTGGTGAGGAAGTTACCTACGCTGGTTCAGGAGCCAGATGACGGTGGGGTAATAATTGTTCCTGAACCTGGTGGTGTTACACTATAATATTAAATAAAATAACAGATTCATTATAATTTTTAGACCCAATCTATTTTGAAGAATTGCACATTGAACTGAAACATAACAGAAGTCTCTTTTAATGTTTAAGTGAGCTGGGAGGAAAAATTAAGATTTGTTAAGGTTATCTTTAGATACAGAAAAATTACTGGAATCTATCCTTTGGATGTGGTCGATCATTGTCTACATGACCATGATTGTTCTTGGCAATGTTTTCTATGGAAGTAGTTTGCCGTTGCCTTCTTCTGGACAGTGTTTTTACAAAATGGGTGACTGCAGCCATTATCAATATTCTCCAGAGATGGTCTGCCTGGCGTCAGTGGTTGCATAAGCAGGACTTGTGATATGCAACAGATGTTCATATGACCATCCACCTCCTGCTCCCATGGCTTTATAAGGACACAGCATATAGTGATGATGATGATAACACTTTGGAGCCAATCTAGCAAACAGCCAAAAGTCATGCTCCATACTGGGGCCAATGTCATGGGTAGAAAGAGGAATGTGGTCCCACAGACAGTTTTTTAACAGTTGAAGTCAAGATCTAACAGTCTCAATTCCACGCTGTGATGTTGTATTAAAACTTCCAAACTTCTAAGGTAAGATTAGCATTATTTGTCAAATACAGGGAAATCATGGGCAAGAGCTCCCCAGCATCGAAGACATCTACAAAATAAAATGCCTCAAAAAGGTGGCATTTGCCCATCATTAAGGACCCCACCATACAGGATATGCCGTCTTCTCATTACTACCATCACAGAAGAGGTACAGAAACCTGAAAACAGACACTCAGCATTTTAGGGACAGCTTCTTCCCCTCCACGTTAGGTTTCTGAACAAACAACAAACTCATGAACTCCTTCTTACTCTTTGTGCTCTCTTTTTATACTAGTTATTTTCTATACACACACACACACACACACACACACATATATATTGTTACGTACCCCGTAACTGGGTTGCCAAACCAGCAGAAATGGATCACTCAGTTGGAGTCTGGAGTACTAGAACTAAGAAAGTTTTATTAAAGAAACAAGCAACACAGTAATCGAAAGGATAATAAATGCAACAGTTCAGCGATGATAAACACACATGTGCACAGAATTAAGATAACAGCATCAATCAAGCTCTATCGTTGTCTAGGGGTAAATGACCAAATTTCAAAGTGACTCAAAGTTCAGTTCAGTTTAGTAGTTCAGTTCGCAGTAATCGTTGCCATGGCGATGGACAACGTGGGGGAAGAGAGAGAGAGAGAACAGGAACAACTGATCATTCAGACACGGCTTCACTCACAGACCGGCAAGATTTCTCACAAGCAGCTTTTGGGCAGGTCCTTGGTGATGTCACCTGAGGTCACCGACTGTGACCCCTCCTCCAGATGCGGTCGATCCTCTGCAGTGAACCCGGCACCCAGGCAAGGGCGGACACACACCGGGTTCCCGCTGATCGTACCTTTCCACCCTGGCCGTTGTCTGATACTTCCCACCGACTCGTGAGAAGCGTACTGCTTCCAGGGTCTCGTTACCTCGGGTGACGTGTGTGTCCTGCCTTAGCGAACCTGTCCCTTTTTATCCCCCTGCTGGGGCATCGCCTGTCCACCACTTCAAACAGTTCAGGGTTCAAAGGGGGAGCCGCTCCAGACAGCTCTCTACACATCTCCAGGTGCTGTTTCATTGTGTCCCTTATCTCTCTTTCCCCTGAGGGCAGGTGGCAGACCACTTGCTGATGTCACTGATGCTGACCCAGCCCAGCAAACATCTTAATTTTATGTGTATTCTCGTCACAATATACATGCAGCTAGGGATCCCAAAACTTTTACACAGTACTGTAGTAATTTGATGTATTACACTCCACTGTTGCCATAAAAGACACATTTCATAACATACTGTATCTGAGTGTGAATAAACCTGATAGAGTTCTCTGTTGTGAAGTGAGAGTGGGAAGGTGGCAGGGAGAAGGACATCATGGTTGGGAAAAGGGAGAGGAGAGAAAGTGGGAAGCACAAGAAAGATATTCTTTAATGATCAATAAACCAGTTTTTGGAATCAAATGACCTTGCTTAGTATCTCAGAGCTGTCTGTGTCTGCACCCTAGTTATATATCCAGTATATGGGCCTAAGCCTTTTGCACTGTACTGTATATCAGTGAAAATTAATCTGATTCTGATTTTGATCCTGAACATGGTTGCTTCTGTATTGAATGTAAGTCAGCAACCTTGAATTCCAATATGTTTTATTTCAGGTGTTTTAAATTTCTCCCGCAACTCGCCTGCCATCCACTCAATCACTTGTCTTCACTTCTCTCTTACCTTCACCCTAAAGCCTATTCCTCCCACTGAACATGGTGATCAATCTGTGGCCCTTACACAGTTCGGTCTTCACAGATATTGCCTGACTTACTGAGAAACCCCAGATTTTCTGCTATTACAGATTCATAAAGGCTGGTAAGTGATAAATGGTTTTATTATTGTCACATGTACCAGAGGACAGTGACAAACCTGTCTTGCATACCATCCCTACAGAGCAATTCATTACAACAGTACATATAGGTAGCACAAGGTGAGACAATAACAGAATGCAGAATATAGTGCGATATTCTGATTGTGGTTCCATTTGGGCAAAAAAAAGACCATCGCATGGCAGAATTTCAAATCCAGTCTGTATGTAAGAGAGTAGGAACCAAGAGTAATGCTCATGGCTTAAATAAAGGCAATTCCGGTGAAGGGAGAACAGAGTTAGTTGGAAAACAGATTAGGGGGAGATCGGCAGTGGCAGATTTTTAAGGAGATGCTTTGTAATCCTCAGCAAAGGTATATTACGCTGTCGAAGAATAGCACTGCGAGAATGATGCATTATCTGTGGCCAATTGAGAAACTGAAGGACAGTATCAAATTACAGAAAAAAAAAGCGTTGAAGGCAATATCACAATGACTGGCAATAAACTGTTGGGGAGGTGTTTAGAAACAAGCGAAGAATCACAATCAGGTTAATTATCGCACTGAGATATGTCATGAAATTTATAGTTTTGTGACAGCATAAGATATAAAAATCACTAAGTTACAGTAAATAATTAAATAGCGCAAAAGAGGAGTAGTGAGGTCGTGTTCACTGGTTCATGAACCATTCAGAAATTTGAAGGCGGAAGTGAGAACCTGTTCCTAAAATGTTGAGTGTGGTTCTTCAGGCATTTGGACCTCCTCCTGATACCAGACACGAGGCAACTAATGGAATTTTGGCTTTACTTGTAAAGGATATAAAACATATTCCTGATCAGGGCTGCAACAGTAGCACAGTGGTTAACAGAATAGTATTATGGCACCAGTGATCACCGATCAGGATTTAATTCTCACTGCCTTCAGGAAGGAGTTTGTTCCTTCTCACCATGACCATGTGGATTTCCTCCCACAGTAGGGTAAGCATTAGTCAGGTATGGGCATGCTATGTTGATGCCAGAAGCTTGGCGACACTTGTGGGCTTCTCCAAGTGCATCCTGAGTCTGTGTTGGCCATTGATGCAAACGGTGCATTTCCAGAATCACGTTTGCTATCAATGGCATGTGTCATGAAATTTGTTGTTTTGCCGCAGCAGTACAGTACGATACATACAATATACTATTGATTATAATAAGAAATCTGAAATATATATTCAAATAGTACCTTACAAAAGTTTTTAGCACATATGTATAGCTCGGGAGCCTAAGACTTTTGTACAGTGTTGTATTTTTCAATGTGGTGCAGAAAACGAGTTTGTAAATCTGTCAGGAGCAAAGGATGTGGTGATTGGCGAGAGTGGTGTGCTGTGGGAGGGGTGTGGGACAAGTGGCAGTGAAGGAGTGGCTGGGAAAGAGGGTAGCCAAATGCAGCCCTGAGACACAAGGCAAGGTCATTTGATTCCAAACAATTGTTCTATTGATCATTACAGAATGTATCTCTAGTGCTTCCCTCTCTCTCCCCTCTCCCTACCCCCTTCTCTCTTTCAGTCCACAACAGAGACCCATATCAGAATCAGGTTTATCATCACTCACATACGTCATGAAATTTATTTGTCTTTTTTTGTGGCACATTATAAATAATATAAATAACATTATACTTGTTCATTTATTTACTGAGAAAAATGATCCAATATTATTTGTATTTGTTGGAAAAAGTATGTGAACCTCTGGGATAATGCCTTCTACAAAAGCTATTTGGAGCCAGGAGTTCCAAGCAATCAGATGAGATTGGAGGTGTGGGCTGTAGAGGTGCCCTGCCCTATAAGAAAACTGAAACTCAGGTTACTGACAGATCCTGCTCTTCTCAAGAAAGATCCATTTATTTGCATCGTGCCTCAATCACAACAACTTTCAGAGGACCTTAGAAGAAGAATTGTAGAGATGGATGAATCTGGAAAAAGCTACAAAAGTATTCCTAAAGATCTGAGCGTTCATCAGTCCACCGTCAGAGAAATTGTCTACAAATGGAGGAAACCCAGTATTGTTGCTACTCTCCCTAGTAGTGGACATCATGCAAAGATCACACCAAGAGCACAACGTGCAATGCTGAAGGAGGTGAAAAAGAACCTGAGGGTAACAGCAAAAGACCTGCAGAAATCTGTTCATGTGTCCTCTATAAGAAAAACACTGAAGAAGAATGGTGCTCATGGAAGGACATCATGGAGGAAACCACTGCTCTCCAAAAAAAAATCTTTGCTGCACATCTCAAGTTTGCAAAAGACCACCTGGATGTTCTACAATGCTTCTGGGACAATTTTCTATGACCAGATGAAACACAAGTTGAATGTTTTGGCAGAAATGCACATTGCTATGTTTGGAGGGAAAAGGGCACTGCACACCAACACCAAAACCTCATCCCAACTGTGAAGCACGGTGGAAGGAGCATCATGGTTTGGGGCTGCTTTGCTGCCTCAGGGCCTGGTCAGCTTGAGGGAACAATTAATTCAAAATCGTATCAAGACATTTTACAGGAGAATGTCAGGGTAGCTGCCTGCCACCTGAAGCTTAATAGAAGTTGGATAATGCAACAAGACAATGAGCTGAAAGACAAGAGTAAATCAACAACAAAATGATTTAAAAAGAAGAAAATTTGTATTTTAGAAAGCTGAGTCAAAGTCCTGACCATAATCCTATAGAAATGTTGTACAAGTAGTTCATGCAAGGAAGCCCACAAATATCCCAGAGTTGAAGCAGTTTTGTAAGGGGGAATGGCGTAAAATTCCTCAAAGACAATGTGCAGGACTATTCAACAATTACCAGAAATATTCGGTTGAAGTCACACCACTTACTGAAAGCAAAGGTTCACATACTTTTTCCAACAAATACATGTAATATTGAATAATTTTTCTCAACAAATAAATTAACAAGTACAATGTTTTTTGTGTTATTTACTTAATTGAGTTCTCTTTATCTTATTTTCAGGACTTACATGAAGGTCTGATCACATTTTAGGTCATATTTATTCAGAAAAAGAGAAAATTCTGCAGCGTTCACAAACTTTCTCACCTCACTGTGTGTATATATAGCTAGAGTACGGAAAACTTTTACACAATATTGTAGTTACATATATCAAATACTTTCATGAAATTTGTTGTTTTGAGATAGCAGGTATACAGAGCAATACATAAAGTATACTATACATTACAATAAAAGATATACAATAAAAGATTTAAAAAAGTAGTGCAAAAGTAATGAGGTAGTGTTCATGGGTTAATGGACTAGCAGAGGGGAGGAAGCCATTCCTAAAGCACTGAGTGGGTAGCTTCAGGCTTCTGAAACTCCTCCCTGCTGGTAGCAATGGAAAAAGAGCATGTCTTGGCTGGTGGGTGCCCTTAATAATGTCCTTTCTGAGGCATCGCCATTTGAAGATGCCCTCAATGCTGGAAAGGCTAGTGCCCCTCATGGAGCTGCTGAGTTTACAACTTTCTGCATCTTCTTCTGATCGTGTGCAATTACCCCTTCATACCAGATGTTAATGCAACCAGTCAGGATGTTCTCCACAGTACACCTGTAGAAATGTGGTAGGTTTTTTAGTGATGTACCAAATCTTCTCAATCTCCTGCTGAACTAAAGCTGCTGTTGTGCCTTCTTTGTAATTGCGTTGATATGTTGGGCCCAGGATAGATCAGCAAATATTTTGGCACCATAGAACCATAAAACCATAGAAACTGCAGCACAGAAACAGGCCCTTTGGCCCTTCTTGGCTGTGCTGAATCATTTTCTGCCTAGTCCCACTGACCTGCACATGGACCATATCCCTCCATACACCTCCTATCCATGTATCTGTCCAATTTATTCTTAAATGTTAAAAAAGAACCCGCATTTACCACCTCATCTGGCAGCTCATTCCATACTCCCACCACTCTCTGTGTGAAGAAGCCCCCCCTAATGTTCCCTTTAAACTTTTCCCCCCTCACCCTTAACCCATGTCCTCTGGTTTTTTTCTCCCCTTGCCTCAGTGGAAAAAGCCTGCTTGCATTCACTCTATCTATACCCATCATAATTTTATATACCTCTATCAAATCTCTCCTCATTCTTCTACGCTCCAGGGAATAAAGTCCCAACCTATTCAACCTTTCTCTGTAACTGAGTTTCTCAAGTCCCGGCAACATCCTTGTAAACCTTCTCTGCACTCTTTCAACCTTATTTATATCCTTCCTGTAATTTGGTGACCAAAACTGAACACAATACTCCAGATTCGGCCTTACCAATGCCTTATACAACCTCATCATAACATTCCAGCTCTTATACTCAATACTTTGATTAATAAAGGCCAATGTACCAAAAGCTCTCTTTACGACCCTATCTACCTGTGACGACACTTTTAGGGAATTTTGCATCTGTATTCCCAGATCCCTCTGTTCCACTGCACTCCTCAGTGCCTTACCATTAACCCTGTATGTTCTATGTTGGTTTGTCCTACCAACGTGCAATACCTCACACTTCTCAGTATTAAACTCCATCTGCCATTTTTCAGCCCATTTTTCCAGCTGGCCCAAGTCCCTCTGCAGGCTCTGAAAACCTTCCTCACTGTCTACTACACCTCCAATCTTTGTATCATCAGCAAACTTGCTGATCCAATTTACCACATTATCATCCAGATCATTGATATAGATGACAAATAACAATGGACCCAGCACTGATCCCTGTGGCACACCACTAGTCACAGGCCTCCACTCAGAGAAGCAATTCTCTACCACCACTCTCTGGCTTCTTCCATTGAGCCAATGTCTAATCCAATTTACCACCTCTCCATGTATACCTAGCGACTGAATTTTCCTAACTAACCTCCCATGAGGGACCTTGTCAAAGGCCTTACTGAAGTCCATGTAGACAATATCCACTGCCTTCCCTTCATCCACTTTCCTGGTAACCTCCTTGAAAAACTCCAACAGATTGGTCAAACGTGACCTACCACGCACAAAGCCATGTTGACTCTCCCTAATAAGCCCCTGTCTATCCAAATGCTTGTAGATTCTGTCTCTTAGTACTCCCTCCAATAACTTACCTACTACTGACGTTAAACTCACTGGCCTATAATTTCCTGGATTACTTTCCAATCCTTTTTTAAACAACGGAACAATATGAGCCACTCTCCAATCCTCCGTAACTTCACCCGTAGACAGCGACATTTTAAATATTTCAGCCAGGGCCCCGCAATTTCAACACTAGTCTCCTTCAAGGTCCGAGGGAACACTCTGTCAGGTCCCGGGGATTTATCCACTTTAATTTTCCTCAAGACAGCAAGCACCTCCTCCTTTTCAATCTGTACAGTTTCCATGGTCTCACTACTTGATTCCTTCAATTTCATAGATTTCATGCCAGCTTCCTTAGTAAATACAGATGCAAAAAACCTATTTAAGATCTCCCCCATTTCCTTTGGTTCCGCATAAAGCCGACCACTCTGATCTTCAAGAGGACCAATTTTATCCCTTACAATCCTTTTGCTCTTAATATACTTGTAAAAGCTCTTTGGATTATCTTTCACTTTGACTGCCAAGGCAACCTCATGTCTTCTTTTTGCCCTCCTGATTTCTTTCTTAAGTATTTTCTTGCACTTCTTATACTCCTCAAGCACCTGATTTACCCCCTGTTTCCTATACATTTCATACAACTCCCTCTTCTTCTTTATCAGAGTTGCAATATCTCTTGAGAACCAAGGTTCCTTATTCCTATTCAATTTGCCTTTAATCCTGACAGGAACATACAAGCTCTGCACTCTCAAAATTTCCCCTTTGAAGGCTTCCCACCTACCAATCACATCTTTGCCAGAGAACAACCTGTCCCAATCCACGCTTTTTAGATCCTTTCTCATTTCTTCAAATTTGGCCTTCTTCCAGTTCAGAACCTCAACCCTAGGACCAGATCTATCCTTGTCCACGATCAAATTGAAACTAATGGTGTTATGATCACTGGAACCAAAGTGCTCCCCTACACAGACTTCTGTCACTTGCCCTAATTTGTTTCCTAACAGGAGATCCAATATTGCATCCCCTCTAGTTGGTCCCTCTATATACTGATATACTATATACTCCCTGAAACTTCAAACAGCTCACCTTTTCCACTGCTGACCCTTCGCTGAGGACTGTGTCTGTTCCATGGAGCAGTGGAGGGGGAGCAGAGCAGAGCGTCAGAGTTACAGTTCCATGGAGAATTACAGCGTCTGGCAAATGAAGCCAGCAACTAATTTGCACAGTGTGTGAAAGTGTTTTATGTCATCCAGAAATAGCTGCAGCTTCTGAAATCTCAGATTCAAGATTCAAGACTGTTTATTTTCATTCGTGATTTCACGCGTGTAAAGAAGAACAAAATGATTGTTACTCCTGATCCTTTGCAGCATAAAAAAGCACAATAAGCACCAAAACACAGTAAGTATACATACATAAGATTAGCTTACATACACAGACTGATTGTGTGGACATAAAGTGACACGAGGCACAGAAGTATTGGTACATAAGGTGATTGACAGGAAATTATAAAGTTGTGGTGATGGTTGGGGGTGTGTGGAGACTGGGCTAGTGGGTAAAGATGTTGATTAGCTTTACTGGTTGGGGAAAGCAATTGTTTTTGTATTTGATGGCTCTGGCATGGATGCTACATAGCCTCTTCCCTGATGGGAGTGGGACAAACAATGCATGAGCAGGTGGTTGGGATCCTTCTTGATGGTACTGGCCCTTTCCCACCATCTCTCTGCATGTGTGTCCCTGAAAGCAGGTAGACTGGCACCGTTGATGCATTGGGTAGTTTTAACTACCCATTACAGAACCCTCTAAATGTGTTATCCATTCCTTTGGCGATGGGATTCAGTCATGTTGCTAATTAAGTTAAGACTGCTTTGTTTCGATTCGAGACTATCAATGCAGAATGGAGTGTGTTGCTATTACTAAGCAGAAAGGTGCTTAGGAAGCTGAAATGTCTGAAAGCAGATAAGTCACCTGGACCAGATGGATTACACGCTAGGGTTCTGAAGTAGGTAGCTGATGAGATTGTGGAGACATTAGTCATGATCTTTCAAGAATCACTTGATCCAGGAATGGTTTCAGAGGACTGGAAAATTGTAAATGTCACTCGAATCTTTAAAAAGGAAGAGAGGCAAAAAGACACAAAATTATAGGCCAGCTAGCCTGACTTTAGTGGTGCAGTGCTTTATTAAGGGTAAGGTTTCAGTGTACTTGGAGGAACATGATACAGTAGACCAAAGTCAGCATGGTTTCCTTATGGGGAAGTTTTGCCTGACAAATCTGTTGGAATTCTTGGTGGAAATAATAGGCAGGATAGACAAAGGAGTCATTGGAAGTTTTTTATTTAGATTTTCAGAAGGGCTCTGACGCACATGATACTGCTGAACAAGATAAGAGCCTTTGGTATTACAGGAAAGATACTAGCATGGGATAGAAGATTGGGTGTATGGCCATTCAGACTGAAGCTTCCACACTTTTGTGACTGAAATGGAAATATGGCCCTCCTTTAATACAACTAAATGGGTTCTGGGGCAGAGGAGACAGTAATGGGTGATATTGAAAACCACTGGACCATAATTTTCAGTCCATCAACTTCAACTGATGAAAATTCATGGGCTGGGAGGTTCATAGCATCAGCAGCATGAAAGCAGAAAACTTACTGAAGCGTAGACAAGTTACTTAACAAGAAAATAAATAAGTATCAAGTGGGATAACTGGGAGTGAAGTGAGAAAGCCCTGAAGTCTATCACATGGATGTGAATCTCTAAATAATTAGCATAGATATTCTCACCGCAATAAAAAAACCACGAAGAATACGTTTGAATTCAGAAGATTTTTAAAAATTTGAAAGATTTTCTTCTGGTCTCTAAGTGCCAAAATCTGCCAAGTCCTCCTAAAGGCATTTCAAATGCATCCATATTGTGTTATTTAATTAAACGCTGCATTGAACTTATCAAATTTCTTCCCATTAATACTCAAGGCATCTTACACTCACAGTCCTGTTTCTATTGCTGGCAAGATATTAATGCATTTGTTAAAAGAAACAAACTGAAGAATATCTCACTAAATTATTTGACAACATGAGTGAGAAAGTGTGAGGATCGAAGTCAAATCAAGTTTATTGTCATCTGCACAAGTACACATATTCACAGGTGCAATGAAAAAGTTACTTCAGCGACACAGGTGCAGAGTATCATAAGAAACATTCAGAAGAAAAATATAAATTAAACATAAATTTCGGAATCAGTGTCAGGGAGCAATGAAATGAAAATGTCACTATGTAGCTGCAGGGCATAGATGGTAAATCACTAAAAACACGCAGTTTAAAGAAGACGAACAAAATTAATTGAACAATTTACACATAATAGAACAAAAACTAAAAATGCATATCTTACAATTCCACCATGATGCAAGTTCTTGTTAGCATAGTTCAGTAAAAGATCAAAGTGCAAAGTAAATGTTATTTTCATTGTACATATATGTCACCGTATACAACCCCGAGGTTAATTTTCTAGTGGGCATACTCAGCAAATCTATAGAATAGTGACTACAACAGGATCAGTGAAAGATCAACCAGAGTGCAGAAGACAACAAGATATGAAATTGCAAATATAAAAAAGCAATAAATAAAGACAACATGAAATAAAGAGACCTTACAGTAAGATCCTCAGTTGTAGTAACATTTCAATGTTGGGACAAGTCAGTCTGTTTTTATTCAAGATCCTGGTGGTGGAGGGGTAGTAACTGTTTTTGAACCTGGTGGTGTGAGTCCTGAGGCTCTTGTACCTTCTACCTGATGGCAGCAGCGAGAAGAGAGCATGACCTGGGTGGTGGGGATCTCTGATGATGGATGCTGACATAAGAGCAGAGTTAGGCAATTCAGCCCATTGAGTCTTCTCAACCATTCCATCATGGCTAATTTATTATCCCTCTCAAACTCATTCTCCTGGCTTTCCTCATAATCTGTGATACCCTTATTGATCAAGAACCTATCAAACTGCTTTAAATATACCCAATGACCGCAATTAATTCTGCAGCAATTAATTCCAGAGGTTCACATACTCTAGCTAAAGAAATTCCCTCCTCATCTCTGTTTTAAAGGGACCTCCTTCTTTTCTGAGATTGTGCCCTCAGGTCCTAAATTCTCCCACTGTGAAAAATATCCTCTCCACATCCACTCTACCTAGGTTTTTCTATATTCGATAGGTTTCAATAAGATACCCCCTCATTCTGTGAGTACAGGCCTAGAGCCATTATATAGATTCAACACTATAATGAGCACCTCTGATTTCTGAATTTTCTCCCCATTTAGAAAATAATCTATGCTTTTATTCCTTCTACCAAAGACCATACACTTCCCTACACTTTATTCCACCTGCAATTTATATGCTCATTCTCCTAATCTGTATAAGTCTGCAGACTCTCTACTTCCTCAACACTACCTGTCTCTCCACCTATCTTCATATCATTTGCAAACTTGGCCACAAAGCCATCAATCCCTTCATCCAAATTGTTGACAAGTAATTTGAAAGGAACCAGTCCCAACAACCATCTTGTGGAACACCACTAGTCATCGGCAGCAAACAAGATTGTCTGCCTCCCACCAGTCAGCCAATCTTCTATCCACGCTAGTATCTTTCCGCTATACCACAGGCATTTCTCATGTTTAATAGACTTACATGCTGCACCTTGTCAAAGACCTTCTGAAAATTCAAGTAAACAACATCCACTGACTCTCTTTCATCTATCCTGCTTGTTATTTGCTCAAAGAATTCCAACTAATTTGTCAGGCAAGATTTTTCCTTAAGGAAATCATGCTGATTTTGGTCTATTTTGTCAGTGCATTGAAGTTCCCTGAAACCTCATCTTAAATAAAGGACTCCAACATCTTCCCAACCAATGAAGTCAGGTTAACTGGCCTATGGTTTGCCTCACTCTCTTCTTAAAGAATGGAGTGATATTTACAATTTTCCATTACTCCGGAACTATTCTTAAATCTAGCAATTCCTGAAAAATCACAACTAATTACCCACAATCTCTTCTACTACCTTTTTCAGAACCCTAGGGTATCATTCATCTGGTCCAGGTGAGCAATGTACCTGTTGTGTATGTGGCCTGGTTATACAACAGTGCTATTAATAAAAATGCTGGAGACGGGAGCTAAGTTTCATGGTTCTTTACTGGCATAATCCGAATACAGCACATGTACAGATCAATACGTGCCTAATAGCGCATGCTCAATATGCGCCTAATAGCGCATGCAATGACGTGTTACTAAAACATAAAGTAGTCCCTTTGTATAATGTAGGCAATAAGGTACACTCTTCCCCTTTTATTTTAATAGTGTATCAACTTTTTTTTTACTGGGGCATTATGCTAAACAAATATGTTTACCCTTACATACAAAAGCCTACCATTTGTTTACTTAGCAACTTAATAATATCAAATTATAACAAAGTAATATAATAATATCAAAGTATAACAAGCCTTTTTTCTTATTTTTGGTCTAAGACCCATTTATAACTCAAGTCTCTGGGGGCGTCTTCTCTAGATTGTCTGGCACTGAAGCAAATAGGTCTTCACTCTATTGTCTGGAATAGATTAAACAATCCACAAATTGGCAGGTTCCAGCCATAAAGAGCAGTCACCTCCATATTGCAAAGATGACAAAAGCAAAGTGAAATCCGTGAAAAGGTAAATGTTATTCTTAAAAATATGTACAATCATCAAAACTAAGATGGCATTGGAAAGTGTCTTCAAATAGTGTGTACTTCAGTCTGTCAATAAACTTGTTTGTTTTAATACAGATTTCCATATAAAAGTCATGAAAAGTTGACCTCTGAGCATAGGGTATTAAGAAGATGTGCGCCTCCAACTTGCGAAGAGTTCTAGGCAGCAGATCTCCTCCGTATAATGAAGACTCCTCTGTGCATCTGTCCTAGATGTACACGCATCTTTGTGCTATCACTTGTCTTCCTTACCCATATCTCATTTGTTCCAACTGAGCTAATTACACAACCAATCTTCGTATTCTCCTTATATTCCAAATAGGAAGCCTAACCGTATTGATACCATCTCTTATTGTAATATAACTTTCCATCTTCTATTCGTTCTTCATATCTTCGTGCTGGTGATTCAGCAGGAGTGCTGGGAAGATGCTCAGGAGAAGACGGAGACTTAAGCTTGTTGAGAGTTCGCAGATCTTCCATTATCTGTTCATCTGTTAACAAGTAATTTAATCGCGCAGGTGCAGGTTTTCATCTTTTGTCTGTAACTGAAACAGGGTCATTAGGTCTCCTCCTTAGTTTTCTAGTCATTATTGGCTTTGCCTCCATAGAATCTCCTGTGAGTTCCACTGTTAGCCTCTCATTCTCGATCATCTTTTTCTTTTCTTCTAACTCAATCTTTTTATCTTCAAATTCCTTCACTGCTGCTTTCTTCTCTTTAATATAATTTCTTTCCACTTGTTCTGTCTCCAGTTGCAGAAAAAGCTCTGCATTTCGTATTCTTTCCATGTATTGTTGATCTTGTTTCTTTATCCTTTTCTGATACTCCTGCAAAGTGCCTTCCTGTAACTGCTGTAGCTGTCTTTTGAGAGATGTCAATTTCTCCTGGTACATTTGCTTTTTTATTTCCAGGTAGTCTTCATCATCCTGTTTATTGCCAATATCTGTCTCACTTGCATCCTCTGTATCTACACCCGAATTGCGGCCATGGATATTGCGTTCGTCCTCATCGTCAATGCTGTCTTGCTCCTCCTCGTCATTGTAATAGTCAACAATGGGTGAGAGGAGAGCTGGAAATCTTCCCCGCCGAGCTGCCCTCCTTTGTTGACACAACTAGTGCCTTGATGGTGTGCCAATCCAACTGGATTTTCCTGAGCCATTCATGTCCCAGCAATGGTGGTCCCCCAATTTCAGTACACAAAGGTTCAGCTGCTGTGTTTTGTCTCCGTAGGTCACTGTCACTTTAATTTTACCTTTGGGATGCACTTTCTGTCCTGTGTAAGTCGTTAGCAATAGTTTAGTTCGTTTCAGAGGTATGTGAGAAAACAGTCGTTTGTAGTCATGTACAGAGATCACTGTTAAAGCTGAGCCTGTGTCCAACTCCATTTTCAGTCTCACACCTGCCACTCTTCGATCATCTGTCTCTTTCATGCTGTGAAGTTGCAGACAAGACAATTCACTTTTGTCTGAGTTGTTTTCATCAGAACTGCTTTCTTTCATTTTGTGTACATTGTTGTATTTTCCTTTCTGGGGTTTCTTTTTTCATTGTATTTTGCTTTCTTCCTGCTGTTTACTAGCTTTGCATACTCTGCCGATGTGGCCCTGTTTGCCACAGTTTCTGCATTCTTTGTCTTTAAACCAACAGTCATCAGGGTCATGTGACATGTTCCCACAACGGTAACATTTCTTCCCTTCATTTCTGTTCAGTGACATTTTATTTGTAGCATATTCCAGTGATTTTTGTTGTATCTCGGAAGCACCTCATTCCACTGTTTCCGTTGATATTGCAATGTTCAGCACCTTCTCTAATGTAAGGTCTTTTTCACACAGGAGCTTCTTCTGTGTGGTTTCACAGTGCATGCCACACTTTACCCTGTCCCTCAATGCATGTGATAAACCAGCTCCAAATTGACAAAGTTCTGATAATTTGCGCAATTCAGCACAATATTCAGAAATGCTTTCAGTTTTGCTCTGATTCCGTTTGTGAAATTTAAATCTTTCAGCAATGACCAGTGGTTTGGGGTTTAAATGCTGTTGGAGAGTGTCTGCTATTTGCCTGAACGTTTTGTCAGCTGGCTTTTCAGGGGTTAACAAGCTCCGTAGCAGCCCGTATGTTTTTGCTCCCATAACACTGAGTAAGACGCTGGCTTTCTTTTCATCATTAACACCGTTAGCATCACAATACAACTCCACTCTTTCAATGTAAGTTGCCCAGTCTTCAATGCCACTATCAAATGTTGTAATGGTTCCAATCATCGCTATCTTTGTTATGTTAATTTAGCCCCGATCTCCCCTTGTTTTCAATGTTTTTACTCATGTGTCCTTTTTGCTAGCGTAACGAGTGCACTCCATCTAGATGCGCGTGTCGCTCCTTTTTATCTCCCTTCTGGGGCAGGCAGACCCTCAGCCCCTGGGGGTCAGCGCTGGCTGTGGTCTCGCCTGAACGTGCTGCTGCTCCGACTGCGTCTTTTGGTCTCCTGACGTTCCCGACCCCGGCTGTGCTCCTGCTTCCTTTCAGACTCACAGCCTCGCTCTGCCTCCTTCTCCTGCTCCTTGACCCGCACCTCGGCTCGTTCCTTGCGCCCATCCTCTAAGTGTCATTATCAGCTAAAACCCGGCATTCCAATAAGATGTAGGTTCATAATTCTCATCGCCAATTTGTTGTGTATGTGGCCTGGTTACACAACTATGCTAGTAATAAAAACGCTGGAGACGGGAGCTAAGGTTCATGGTTCTTTACTGGCATAATCCGAACTCAGCACACATGTACAGATCAATATGCGCCTAATAGCGCATGCAATGACGTGTTACTAAAACATAAAGTAGTCCCTATTGTAATGTAGGCTATACGGTACCGTACCTTCAGTCTTTCAGCTTCCTAATTACCTTCTCCTTATCAATTGCAACTACGCACACTTCTGCCCTGACATTCTAGAATCAAAACCACGCAGTTCAAAGTTCAAAGTAAATTTATTATCAAAGAACATTTGCATATATCACCATATACAAACCTGAGATTAGTTTTCTTGCAGGTATTCACAGTAAATACAAAGAAACACTGTAGAAGTAATGAAAAAAAAACACACACAAATGGACTAACAACCAATGTGCAAAAGACAGCAAACTGTGCAAATAGAAAAGAATAAAAAATAAAACAGTAATACTAAATAAATAAGCAATAAATATCAACAATTGAAATGAAGAGTCCTTGAAAGTGAGTCTGTACATTATAGGAACATTTCAGTTGGGGTGCATGAATTTGAGTGAAGTTATCCACTCTGGCTCAAAAGTCCAATAGTTGAGGGGTAATAACTGTTCCTGAGCCTGGTGGTATGGGTCCTGAGGCTCCTGTACCTCTTTCCTGATGACTGAGAGGTAATAACTGTTGCTGAGCCTGGTGGTATAGGTCCTGAGGCTCCTGTACCTCTTTCCTGATGGCACAAATGAAAAGAGAATATGACCTGGATAGTGGTCATCCTTGATGATGGATGCTGCTTACTTGGGACAATGTTTCTTGCAGATGTGCTCAATGGTGGAGAGGACTTTATCTGTGATTTGCTGCGCTGAATCCGATACTTTTTTGTAGGCCTTTCTGTTTAAGGGCATTGGTGTTTCCATTCCAGGCTGTGATGCAACCAGTCAGTATACTCTCCACTGCACATCTATAGAAATTGGGCAAAATTTTATATTTTATGCTGAGTTTTCACAAACTTCTAAGAAAGTAGAGGTACTTCTGTGTTTTCTTTCTAATGACATCTGGAAGACTGAGGACAGATCCTATGAGATGATAGCACAGAGGAATTTAAAGTTGCTGACCCTCTCCACTTCTGATCCCTCTGATGAGACCTCTGGCTCATGGACATCGGTTTTCCTCCTTCTGTAGTCAATAATCAGCTTAATGACAATGAGTGAGAGGTTGTAGTTGTGGCACCAATCTCCCTCCTATATGCTGATTCATCACCACCTTTGATTCGGTCAATGACACTGGTGTCATGAGCAAACTTAAATATGGCATTGGAGTTGTTCTTAGCCTCACAGTCATAAAGTGAGTAGGGAAGGGGACTAAATGGAATTTGCTGTTGACCTGTTGAGACGGTAGGCATGTTGGAGCGGATCCAAGTTGCTCCTCAGAAGGAATTGACATGCTTCATCACCTTCCTCTCAAAACACTTCATGACAGTGGATGTAAACATTACTGGATGATAGTCATTGGGGCAGGTCACTACATTCGTCTTGTGCACTGCTATAATTGAAGCTTGCTTGAAGCAGGTGGATATCTCAGACTGCCAAAGAGAGGGGTTAACGATCTCAGTGAACACTCCAGCCAGTTGAATATCATAGGTCTTCAGTACTCGACCGGGTACCACATCTGCATCTCAGTTTTAAAAGAATGCTTCTTTATTCTGATACTGTGCCTTCACATCCTAGACTTCCTACCAGTGAAAATATCCTTGTAATGCAGAGCATATTCGACAGATATCTTGGAGACATGATCGCTATGGAGTGAGCAATATAATTCAGGTAGGAAAGGATTATCAAACCTGGTAACACAGGGCTCCTGTTAGAAAGTTGTTGCCTACAGTTTCTGCATGTCCATTCTGTCTGGAGATGCAAGCCTTGAGGGATCTCAGTTGAGCTATTTAGTAATGTGCAGTAGATGATTCCTTAAGGTTGTTGTAGTCTGGAACAATGGTGAAAAGCTCCAACTATCTATTAAATGCTTCCAATGGTGTGCATCTCAAATAGCTTCTGTCCACCAAGTCCAGCTCCTGGTCTTCACGTGTGGCTTAGCTATAAGCCAAGCTGAACTATTTTTACTGACAGGATAATGGGCAAAGGTGTGTTACTGGTGCCTTAAAACCAGCTGCTTTTGACAGATAAGGCTCATCTCTGCCGTGGTTAGTAGCTCATCTATGAGAAAGAAAACTTTAATCTCAAACCTTTTCTGCCTTGCAACCATACCCACTCATGGGGAAGGTTTTGGGAGTAAACCCTGAGGGAAACTATGGAGCTGGAATCCCATGGCAGTCCGACATTAAGTTCAACACTGACTGGAAACTCCTATGACATTACTGGTGCCAGACTGTATCAGTCTCTGCCGTTCCTTTGGATTTATCAGATGACCGGGGGGAGCTTGTTACATGGGTAACAGCTTGTCTCCATATCGAACTGCCATGGCTTGGGTATCTAGACAGCTAGGAGGCAACATCCATGGTTGACCCTGACTCACTCACATACACATTCCTTTAACCCCAAGACAGGAACCCAATCTCCTGCTGATTTGAGTCCACAGATATCGGGCTTCAAGATCCCCTGAAGCTAATCTTAAAAATTTTTTTTTAAAGTAAGAGGAAATGAAGCAAGAAGAAATAAGCCAAAATGAATGATAATTTTCTGCAGACATTGGGTTGCAGTGTTGGTTCATCTAGGTTATTGATAATTGCTGACGAGGAGAATGCTCTCCATCGTTGTATTGTTCAATGGACTTTGAAAGAATGCTCATTCAAAGCCTTAAACTGGTTGGCAGAACAGCTGAGAGATAATCACAGGATCCATTCTAAATGTGCCCCTGATGCACTGTTACATTGACAAAGTGCTACAGGAGTAGAAGAAGAAGACAGGAGAGATCAGCAGGTAATGCAGTCAGATTAGTGGGGAACTCAGTTAAGTAGCTTGCAACACCTTTACAGCACTGTATATATCTGCAGGCATTGGCAGATCACCTCGCAAAGACTGCTGATTCTTGTTCAAAGTGCATCCAGTTTCACACCTGTGCAATCAGCTAAACATACACCTTCATCATAGCAATAGGGGTTCTGGGCAAAGGTGTACTTCCCTCTGTCTTTTTCCTGGCACAGGACAGACCCACTTGGCTGTCCTTATTTAAGTGTTCATTCTGCAAGTATTGGACACACATTGATTAGGATGTCAGTCACTTTAATGTCAGCAATAACTCAACTTTATATAAGAGATTCTGCAGAGGCTGGAAATCCAGAGCAACACGTACAAATTGCTGGATGATGCAGTCACAAAGAAGGCATGACAGATGGTTATATTTCATTAGGAAATTGAGGACATTTGGAAGGTCACCAAGGACACTCACAGGTTTCTACAGATGTACCATGGACAGCATTCTTACTGGCTACTTCAGTATCTCATATGGAGGGGTTGGCGTGGGGTGGAGGCTCTGCGCAGGATCCAAATAAGCTGCAGAAAACTCATTCAGCTCCACCTTGAGCACGAGACTCCCCAGCATCCAGGGCATCTTCAAAGAGTGATGCCTCAAAACAGCAGCATCCATCATTAAATACCTTCATCACCCAGGACATACTGTCTTCTCATTGCTACCATCAGGAAGGGGGTACAGAAGCCTGAAGGCACACACTCAACGATTCAGGAACAGCATGGTGCCAGACATTGCAAATGTCACTCCACTCTTTAAGAAAGGAGGAAGGCAGCAGAAAGGAAATTATAGACCAGCTAGCCTGACCTCAGAGGTTGGGAAGATGTTGGAGTCAATTGTTAAGAATGAGATTATGGGGTAGTTGGTGACACAGGAAAAGATAGTGCAAAGTCAGCATGGTTTCCTTCAGGGAAAATCCTGCCAGATGAACCTTCTGGAATTCTTTGAGGAGATTACAAGTAGGGTAGATAAAGGGAATGCAGTGGATGTTGTATGTTTGGACTTTCAGAAGGCCTTTGACAAGGAGCCACACATGAAGCTGCTTACTAAGTTAAGAGCCCGTGGTATTACAGGGAAGTTACTGGCATGGTTAGAGCATTGGCTGATTGGTAGGAGGCCGCAAGTGGGAATAAAAGGATCCTTCTCTGGTCAGCTGCCAGTAACTAGTGGTGTTCTGTAGGGGTCAGTGTTGGGACCGGTGGTGTTAAGGAAACAGATAGGCTGCAGAAAAACTTAGACAGTTTAGGAGAATGGGCAACAAAGTGGCAAATGAAGTACAATGTTGGAAAATCTTTGGTCATGCACATTGGCAAAATGATTATTTTCTAAGTGGGGAGAAAACCCAAAAATCTGAGCTGCAAAAGGACTTGGGAGTTTTGGGCTCTTCATCTAAAAAAAGATGTGCTGGCATTGGAAAGGATCAGAAGTGGGTTCACAAGGATGATTCCGGGAATGAAAAGATTGTCATACGAGGAATGTTTGATGGCTATGGGTTCATACTTGCTGGAATTTAGGATGAAGGGGGTTCTCATTGAAAACTTTTGAATGGTAAAAGGCCTATACCAAATAGACGTGGCAAGGATATTTCCCATGGTGGGGGAGTCTCGGACAAGAGGACACAGCTTCAGGATAGAGGGGTGACCATTTAAAACAGAGATGTGGAGACATATCTTTAGCCAGTGGGAGGTGAATTTGTGGAATTTGTTAACCACAGGTAACTGTGGAGGTCATGTTGGCATCAAAGGTTATGGGGAAAAGTTCTGGGAATGGGGTTGAGGTGGAGAAAAAAGGATCAGCCATGATTGTATGGTGGAGCAGACCTGATGGGCTAAATGGCCTTATTCTGCTCTTATGTCTTATGGATAGCCTCCAACCTGATGGCATAAACATTGATTTCTCAAAATTTCAGTAATTTCTTCCTCTCTCTTTTTCCTTTCCCCAGTCTGGCTGAGCAAGCAAGGGCTTTGGTCTTTGGAGCGAACTGGGATGAGAGGTAACCTGATTGAGATATACAAGATAAGAGAAATAGTGCTGTGTATTTAATATTTCAGTAATATAAGTATATTGTTACATTAAGCATTCTTTGTTTGTTTAAATAATTCATTCTGGGTTATTTGTACAAATACCTGAATGGCATATGTCATCACACCACCACGTCATATGCGTGTGCACCTCGCATAAAGTAAAAACCAAGTTAGACTCATATTCCCAGCTCTCTTCTTTTCCTTTCAATTAGCTTTTATGTCTTTTGGGTTATGAAGCGTAATAGATGGGCTGATAGAGGTATGTTTTTTTCTCTTTGGAGCAAAGGAGGATGAGAGGTGACATGATAGAGGAGTACAAGATGATAGGAGGCATAGATCAAGTGGGTAGCCGGAGACTTTTTGTTCCCCAGGGTGGAAATGGCTAATATCAAGAGGCATGATTCTAAGGCGATTTGAAGAAAGCTAGGAAGGATGTCAGTGGTAAGTTTTACAGAGAGTTGTGAGTCCATAGAATGTCCTGCCAGAGGGAGATGCATAGAAACATAGAAACATAAAAAACCTACAGCACAATACAGGCCCTTCAGCCCACAGAGTTGTGCCGGACATGTCCCTAGCTTAGAAATTACTAGGCTTACCTATAGCCCTCTATTTTACTAAGCTTCATGTACCTATCCAAAAGTCTCTTGAAAGACCCTATCGTATCCACCTCCACCACCGTTGCCGGCAGGCCATTCCACACACTCACCATTCTCTGAGTAAAAAACTTACCCCTGATATCTCCTCTGTACCTACTCCCCAGCACCTTAAACCTGTGTCCTCTTGTGGCAACCATTTCAGCCCTGGGAAAAAGCCTCTGACTATCCACACGATCAATGCCTCTCATCATCTTATACACCTCTATCAGGTCACCTCTCATCCTCCGTCGCTCCAAGGAGAAAAGTCCAGGTTCACTCAACCTATTCTCATAAGGCATGCTCCCTAATCTGGGCAACATCCTTTTAATCTCCTCTACACCCTTTCTATGACTTCCACATCCTTCCTGTAGTGAGGCGACCAGAACTGAGCACAGTACTCCAAGTGGGATCTAACCAGGGTCCTATACAGCTGCAACGTTACCTCTCAGCTCCTAAATTCAATCCCACGATTGATGAAGGCCAATGCACTGTATGCCTCCTTAACCACAGAGTCAACCTGCGCAGCTGCTTTGAGTGTCCTGTGGACTCAGACCCCAGGATCCCTCTGATCCTCCATACTGCCAAGAATCTTACTATTAATACTATATTCTGCCATTGTATTTGAATTTTCTGCATCATATTGAGGGATTTAAGATTCTCTAAGACAGGCACATGGATAATGGAAAAATAGTGGGCAATGGAGGAAGGAAGGGTTAGATTGATCTTAGAGTAGTTTAAAAGGTCAGCAAAATATTGTGGGCCGAAGGGCCTGTACTGTGCTGTAGTGTTCTATGTTCTATGTGCTGTGTTCTATTCCCTTCCCTCTACAAATACAACTCATCTTGCTGACATCATCCAATGGTGTGCTGTTCCAGCTTCCACCAGCAGCAGTCACTCCTGTCTCCAGCTCTCAGCATCTCTCTCTCTCTCTCTTTAAGATTCTATAAAGGTCATCACAAACTCGCCACGAAACCACACAGGAAGTGAAATCATTATGACGGAGGGAGTGCAGTGATGAGTTATCTGATTGATTCCTGACAAGGTAAAGTTTGATCTAGAAATAAGGAAAATTGTATTTGACCAGGTAAGTATAGAGGTGATGTTTGCCATGGGCTGGGATGTACAGAAGAAAAGGAGGAATTGCTTTATCCAGAGGGTAGTGAACCTGTGGAATTCATTACCACAGATGGCTGTGGAGGCCTGGTCATTGAGTGTTTAAAGTGGAGGATGGTATGCTCTTGATTAGGAAGGGCATCAAAGCTTTTGGGAGAAGACAGGAGAATGGGGCTGAGAGGGATAATAAATCAGGCATGATGTGAAGCGGAGCAGAATTAATGGGCCAAATGTCCAATTCTGCTCCTATGTCTAAGAAGGGATTGCAGAATTAAAAGAAGTGACTGGCCATTCGCTGTAGTGTTGGGGGAGAAGCTTTACCATCCAAGACCACGGTGACTGCACTGTCACTGGCAAATATACAAGGTAGAAATCTAGGTGGTGAGGGAGTCAGTGGAATATGACATCACTGAAGCGATGCAACACAGAAGTTCAAAGTGGCCATGATCTTTTTGAATTACTGATAATATTCTGATTCGGATTCAGATTAAGTCATCACATGTACATCAAAACGCAGCGAAAAGTGTTGCTTGCATTCTCGAACAGCATAGCTTAAGGATGTGCTGGGGGCAGCAAGACAACACAGGGACAACAAAGCTGAACCCAGCAAGCAATAAAACAACAACAGGAAAACACACACACACACACACACACACAGACACACATACACACACACACACACACACACACACACACACACAGAGACTCCCAGGACAGACCTCCAGTCTCCAGGTTGGACTAAGACTGCCTTTTCCTGCTTCTATTCTTAAGTTCAGTCATGTTTAAAATTAATAAAATTCCCCAAAATATACCTTATTGCATAAATGCATCAGTGACTTTGAGAGCTGATTGCGAAGGACTTGGCAGTGATAATTTCAGCAGTGTTATTCAGCACTGTGGTGGCATTCAATGGGGTTTAACAACTCGCATAGCATCTGCAGAATATTTTGTGTTTATAATGGGTTTAACAGTTTATTCTCCTCCTTTGCTGGCTGACTCAAATATAATGTAAATCATTTATTACCCCAGAATTTATTGCTTTCCTCTGAAAAGCTTTTCACCTCCCTTAAAGAAGAAATTCTCGGTTAATATGAAATTGGTTGTGCATTTAATTCAATTTTTAATCTTTTTTTTGCAGCTGAATTATGCTCTTGTGACTTTCACAGTTTGGATTTTGCAAATGGGGTTGGAATCTGAATCAGAATCAGGTTTATTATCACTGATGTACGTTGTGAAATTTGTTCTTTTGCTGCAGCAATGCAGTGCAATACATGTAACACATGATAAATTACAATAAGAAAAATCATATATTATTAAAAAACTAGTGCAAAGAGACCCAAAAAACAATGAGGTAGTGTTTATGGGTTGCCAACATGTAATTGTCATCCCTGCTGGTAATACCTGTTTTGAAAATAAAACTCTTGTTCATTAATATATGGCTCTTTTATTTTGCAATGCCATAATTATCATAATAAATCTTTTATGTTATCCATAAAACTACAGTAAAGAAATTATCCCATGATATTATTAAAAACAAATAATGGTTATTTCAAACTATAAGGGTAGCTTTGTGTGCTTCAGTAAAACGCTGACAAATTGTTGAGAACTCCTGCTTTAAACTCTCTGAGCCTTTGACATGCTCGCTTTAAGATCACTGGATTCTTGTTTCTCACAACCCCTTATAAAGCTCAGCTGATTTTGGTTACGCTACTCCCTTTAAACTCAACTGAATCAGGTTTGTTATTGAGATTTTATGAGACTTGTTGTTCTGCAGCAGGAGCACAGTGCAAAGTCATACAAATTGTTATACATTACAAAGTAAACAAACAGTGCAGAACAAAACGGCTGAATGGGGAAGTGTTCAGAAATCCGATGGCGGGTTGGGGAGGGGGTAGTTGTTCCTGAATCACTGAGTGAGGGCATTCAGGCTTCTGTACCTTCTCAATATGGTGAGGTTCCTCAATGAGGTATGGCCTCTGGAAGAAGTCGTCAATGGTGGGGAGGTTTGTGTCTGTGTTGGAGCTGGCTGAGTCTACAGCAGCGGTCCCCAACCATCGGGCCGCGGACCGGTACCGGGCCGCAAATCGTATGCTACCGGGCAGCGAGGAAACGATACGATTTGGCGATATGAAACAATATGAGTCAGCTGCATCTTTCCTCATTCCCTGTCACGCACTGTTGAACTTGAACACCTCCCCACCCCCAGCTGGCTGGTCCGTGGTGCACAAAAGGTTGGGTACCCCTGGTCTACAACTTTTAATACTGTATTAAAACTCTATGAATTAAAATAGTAATTTTGTGATTAAAAATAAGCAACATAGACAATTCGAAACAAAATTTCTTTAATGTCTTATATTTTCTTATTGGTATAATACATTGACTAAGAAGCATAATCAAATTAGGCTACCTGGTTTTATGTTGAAAACGATGATGTACAGTCCTGCGCAAAAATCTTAGGCTGCACACACACACACACGTGTGTGTGTGTATATATATATATATATATATATATATATATATATATATATAGCTGGATGCCTGAGACTTTTGCACTGTATGTAATAATTTTATGTATTGCACTGTACTGCTGCTGCTTCAAAAAAAACACATTTTATTGATATAAAGATTTTGAAATATTGATTTCTCTAACTTCTGATCATTTCTCCCTTCCATCAGTCTCTCCTTTTCCATTCCTCATTCCAGTTTCCCTCCCACGCCTTCTCTTTTCTTCACTTGCCCATCGTCTCCCTTTGGTTCTGTCCTCCTTTCCTGTCTTCCATAGTCCATCATTCTTTCTCGTGAGATTTCTTCAGCCCCTTAGCTCTCAAACTTAGCCCGTCCCAGTTTCTTCCTTCATCCACAATCCCCTCCTTCCACCTTCTTATTCTGCTTTTTTGCCCATTTCCAGTCTTGATGAAGGGTCTTGGCCAAAAACATTGACTGTTCCCCTCTATAGATGCTGTCTGACTGCTGGGTTTCTGAGCCACTTTTTATGTGAGAATGACTAATACTCCTGGTCTTCCTGGATCTTGGTGCTGAATCCAATGTGATCTGCCTACTTGCTAAGTCAGAACCAATCCAACATACAGAACACCACACACAAAGCTGGAGGATCTTTGTCCCAAAACATCAACTGCTTATTCATTTCCATAAATGCTGCCTGACCTGCTGAGTTCCTCCAGCATATTGTGTGTACTGCTCTGGACCTGCTGGATCTCTTGTGTTTACCAATCTATCTATTTACCTTGCTGTGAACATTTTGTAAAACTTTTAACGGCTCATGACAAGTCAAACAATTGCTCCAGGTATTTATTAAGCTATTCTTGTTGACAATTAACATATGAACAAAATCTTTGCAAGGTGAATACTGCAATGACTGGGAATTAGTTTGCATTTGGACTTTGAGGTCTTTTTAGTGCAATATGCTTCTGTATGCCTTTTGAGAGAAAGAAAGGGATCATGACACGTTGAGCTACCAAATTTCTTTGTTTCTAATTTATGAACTGAGGTAGCAGTCAAAGGTCCTGGCTCAGAAGAAATGATTCTCTTTCCATTCCCCATTCTAGTTTCCCTCTAACCTCTTCTTTTCTTCTCATCTAATCAGCATCTCCCTCTAGTTCCCATCCTCTTCCCCTTTCTTCTACAGTCCACTGTATTTTGTATTGGATTCCTTCTTCTTCAGCCCTTTACCGCCTAACCCTATCCCCTCCCAGCCTGGTTCTGAGTGGATAAAGGGAAAGGCATTGAGGAGTAGGAAATGACAATAGGGAGGAAATGTGAGTGATTATCAAAGTGCTGGGCTGGAGGACTGGCTCAGTTTCAGATTCTCCTTCAGAGAGGCTAGAATTAGATGAAAAAGTGCAATCAATCAGAAGTTCAGAAGTTCAAAGTTCAAAGTAAATTCATTATCAAAGTACATAAATGTCACCATATGTAACCCTGAGACTCACTTCCTTGCAAATATACTCAAAACGTCCTTAGAATAATAACCACAACAAAATCAATGAAAGACCGCAGCAATTAGTTCAACCAGTGTACAGGAAATGACAAAACGAGCAAATGCAAGGAGAAGAAATAATAATATAAATAAATAAGCACTAAATATCCAGAACATGAGATGAAGAGTCATTGAAGATGAGTCCATTGGTTGTGGGAATATTTCAATGATGGGGCAACTGAAGTTGAATGAAGTTATCCCCCTTAGTTCAAGGGCCTGACGGCTGAGGGGTAATAACTGTTCCTGAACCTAGTGGTGTGGGACCTGAGCCTCCTGTACCTCCTTCCGGGTGGTTGAGGGGTAATAACTGTTCCAGAACCTGGTGGGGTGAGTCCTTAGTATTCTTCTAATGGGAGCCTTATCTTTGTTTAGGTTCCATGGTGATTGGTAATCATCTAGTGAAAATAAGAAAAGATTAACTTTATTTGTCACATGTACATCAAGACATACAGTGAAATGTGTCAAATCAGATCTGCAAATATTGAGCTGAGCAGCCCACAAGTGTCACCATGCTTCCCACGTCAACACAGTGTGCCCACAATTTACTAATCTTATCCATATATCTGGAGGAAACCAGCGCACCAAAAGGAAGCGTATGCCATCACAGGGAGGATGTACAAACTGCTTATAGACCATGGTGGGAATTGAACTCCAATTCTGGCAGTGTAAAGCAGTTGTGCTAACTCCTGCACCACTGTGCTGCCTATATAAACATTTAGTGATTTAATGGTCACGGCAAATGATCCGAGTTCAGCTACATCTACGTCGCAGGACTCGGGTAAGTGTTAGATCATCTGTACCGAGAGCAGACGCCCATGCCATTTTGGGTATCTGCAAGGACCCCAGCATATGGGTACCTGATATACAGCTGATGAGATAAACATTCAAGGAGAAAACGCTAGCTAGACCAGCAAGACTATCAGCCAATCTCTGAATATGGAACAAGTCAAGGGACAATATGCAAAGTTCAAGTTCAATTTTATTGTCATCTGACTGTACATGTATACAACTAAACAAAACAACTTTCCTCCAGACTATGGTGCACCCGCACCCACAAAGCATATAACACATAAACCAAAATATGACCATGAATAAGTTAATGAAATATAATTCAAATGCACACAGTGTGCAGTATAGGTAAACAGTAAACAGTTCACTCTTCTACTGATTAGTCCTCAGTGGTGGCAGGGTATTCATTAGTCTCACATCATGGAGGAAGAAGCTGCTTCCCAGAGTTGTGAAATGCAATTGAATTCAGCCTGCATTCTCATGGCCATCTCCCTCCCCAGTATTACATTTGATTCCTTACGATACCAAGACCAATGTCCAGTCCTCTTGCTTCCCATCTGGCCCCCAGCTCACTGACCATCAACTTATTGGATAAGAAACATTCTTTAAGATAAAAGATACATGTCTTACTGTTAAATTTGGCATTGTCCATCTTTCAAAATTTCAAAGTACATTTATCAAAATATGTATGATGTATAAAACACTGAGATTCGTCTTCTCCACAGACAGACACAAGAAAAGAAAACCATGGAACACATTCAAAGAAAAACATCAACCCCACCACCCTCCAGCACGCAAAAAAAAACCTTTAGTTTGAGACTGTCTGACTAAAGATTCTCTTTCTCCCTACTACCACACCTGATCATCTTTACTGCGCTCCCGTCCTGTTATTACTGAGGTCAAAATAATCAGACTGAAAATAGTCAGTAGCCCCTTTATTAGTTACCTCCTGAACCTTATAAACTGTCCACTGAGTGTATGTTCATGGCCTTCTGCTGTAGCCCATCTGGTTCAAGGCTTGATGTATTGCATATTCAGAGATGTTCTTCTGCACAACACTGTTGCAATGTGTGATTATTTGGGTAACTGTCACCTGAACCCAGTCGGGTCAATTTCTTCCATTAACAAGACATTTTCACCTACTGAACTGTCACATACACTGCTTGATATTTTGTTTTTCACAGCTCTCTATAAACTTGAGAGCAGGGGTTCCCAACATGAGGTCCATGGACCAATGTAAAAGCAATGGACTCCCGCTATGGATTGGCACCAACAATCATTCTATGGCCAAAGTCACTTAGATCACATTTCCTCCCCATTCTGACGATTGGTCTGAACCTCTTGACCATGTCTACTCTACATCTCTACATGCTTTTATGTATTGAGTTGCTGCCACATGATTGGCTGCGTAGATATTTGGATTAACGAGTAGATGCACAGGTGGACCTAGTAAGGTGGCCACCAAATACAGCATATGTTGGACTGATCTGCAGACCTTGGTTTGTTAAACCAGGTAAATTGCTGTACCGTAGTTTGTAGAAAGGTTCTAAATGTAAAATCACGACAATTTTCTCGCACTTTAATTATCTTCAGGCCATGATTTCACACTTGACTGTGATGACACACTTGAGGTGATTGGAATGTTCTTGAAAGACAGACTGTCATTACGATTTGTAATGAAATCCACTTTGTGTTTGTGAACATCATCTAGCTGGAAGAACTTTAGCTATTTACTGAATTCATCAGAATGAAAGTTATTTATTTTACAGTCCACTTACCATTTTTAAGATAAAATATGGTTGTGTTGCATCAGTGAAATCAATGCATGATTAATGGGTGGGGTTAAGATGGCACCAAGAGGCTGCCTCTTCCACTCCATCTGCAAAAAACGGCTTAATTTCTCTCTTCAATGCCTCTTTTTCAAGGTGGTTGGGGTTCTATCTGCATTTTTTTTACAGCAGATTAAGTCCTGTTCCTGGAGATCATCAGCTGACCATTTTCCGACATTATCCTGGCACAGCTTGAAAAGATGGCGCCTCTGGGACGCTGCCCAGTGAATGATGGATTTCAGGCTGGTGTTGCCAACTGAGGTATCACAGGAGATGGAAAATTGGGATTTTGCTGTGGTGGATGTATGGAAAAGTGACAGCAGACTGTAATATCGTACAGTGACTATCAGTCTCCCCTTTCGCTGTGAAAATGGGTGATATCTCTCTGTGCCTTGTTAGTGAGACAGAAAGCCTGTGGCATGTTGAACTGTCAGGTAAACAATAGATTTTGTTGACGGCAGAGCCTGGTCTCTCTGTGGGGGCTTTGATGTTGCTTGGTGGGTGGTGGGCACTGACATTTTTTGCTGAAACGGGTGGTAGGGAGTGGGAGGTTGTTGCTTGCAGGGGGAGAGGAGAGGGGGCTTTGGGGTTCTAACATTTTCCTGTCATTCATTCTTTTGGGGTTCTTTTGATTTTCGTGGATGTCTGTGAAGACAAGTGTTTCAGGTTGTATACTGTATACATTCTCTGAAAATAAATTGAACCATTAAACCAATTGATTACATTCTAACTGACTAAACATGTAAACAGCAGAGATTCTGCAGATGCTGGAAATCTTGAGCAACACACACAACTTGCTAGAAGAACTCAGCAGGTTAAGCTAACTTCTTCCAGTATTTTGTATGTGTTGTTTAATCGTCTAGGTAGATTTAAAACTAGCTTAGTGTCAAAAAACGTGCAGATGATGGAAATCTGAAACAAAACCAGAAATTGTTGATATTTCCAACAGTTTTGGCAGCATGTATAGAGAGAGAGAAATTGAAGCACAGCTTTACCATTTTAGGGCCTATAATGAAGAAAGGCGATCAGCCTGATAAGTTGGCTCTTCTCTCTCCACAGCTGCTACTTATCATGTCATGGATTTCCATCATTTTCTGATGTAATTATTACTTAACTGGTGACCTTTCTGTCCAAGGGTTTTCACCTTGGCATGTTGGAGAAGCTTGTGAGTTGTTGAGATCCCAAGAGTGATGCCGTCTGGAGCTTAGCTCCTGGTAGTGTTTCCCTTGATGGTAAGGTCAAGGGGGAGGTTCCAGAGAAAGGTCGATCCAACCAACATGCTGACTGTGGAGCTGGTGGAAGATGAAGACACCTCACAATGGCAGTGAAGGAGGAGGAAGGCTTCAGCAGTGAAAGGCCCCCAGCCATCTTGCATTCCATGCCACTGTACCCTGATCCCGATCTGTCAAGGACCGCGTGATGACTACCCGTGCGTCAGCCTCCCCACATCAAACAAGGTCACACGCAGACTTTCTTCATTAAGGGAGTAATGCTTTAGGCCAGCGATCCCAACCTGGCATCCACGGAACCCTCAGTTAATGGCAAGGGTCCATGGTTGGGAACCCCTGCCTTGAGTGGACATCATATTGGACTCAAGTGATCGCACAGCTACCTACTAATGATTTATCAGATTACTAAATGCTTTTCTGAGACTTCCATAATTTAAATAGCCCTTTTCACTTTGTGCAGCGCATATTTTTACAATACAACTATTGCAATTTAAAATTTAGATTCAATCATTTCAGTTCAGTTCATCCAATTCAATTTACAATTTAAATTTCTCCTGGACGAATTTTAAATATTTTTGTGGAGTTGAAAATTCAATAAATTAGCATTAATTACCTTTTAGTACTATGTATGTCCTTTGTCATGCTAAGCATCTCTCACACCCAGTTGCATTAAAAGTTGAAAAAGGATGATTGTATTCTATGCACAACCTCGGCCATCCTGAAGGAGCGGTCTTAGTGGTTTATATCTTGCCCCAGGATAATGTAATTTATGTCACTGATAAAGGAGAACAGTATCAGAGGAGTGATTCTTTATTAAAAATGTGATTTTACTACTTTGTCATTTATAAGATTTGCTGTTAGTCCCATTCTCATTGTAACAGCAGATTCTAGAACATAACAGAACTGGCATTGTCTGGCCACGTAGCGGAGACCCCCTGAGATGTTAAGCCTTAAAGTTTGCTGCATGAATCAGCATTTTCATACTTTATGAAAAATGTGTTGTTATAAAATTTCTGACCAGTGTGGGAAGACAGTGAAGGCTTTGTTAAAGACTGAACAAAGGATTTAGATCAGTGCTTGAGTCAATTATGAGCTTATTCGGTATATTTTATAATATTTTTCAAATTCAGCAATTTTGAAAGAAAATACCACGGTAATAACTCATGAGGGTTTGCACACACAAGTGAAAATTCAAGGTTTATTCTTGTGAAGCAGTCAGAAGAATTTTGTTATCATATCTTTAGTTATGTTAGTTGCTAATCAGGTGGTGGGGTGGACATACATCTCTACCAAAGGAGGTGTAAGGCGCTCCTTCCATCTGCTGCTTTGCAGGTCATCCTTGGGAATCGCAAGTCCAGGTTATGTGACCACTGACACCAGACAGGCAATCTCTGAAGAATATTGATAATGGCTGGGGTCGCCCGTCTTGTAAAGACACTGCCCAGAAGAAGGTAATGGCGAACCACTTCCATAGAAAAATTTGATGAAAAGACCATGTTCGCCCATGTCATATGACATGGCATATAACAAACAAACAAATAGCTTTAAGTAATTTGGTTTCTCATTCATTAGTGTGGCTGGAAATTTGTTGACATAACTTAGCCTCTTTGTGCACTGCTTTGGTGACATGCAGATGCTCATGACGAACGTGAAAACACACCAGTATTGTACCAGGTACACTAAATTGTACTAGGCACTTCCCTGGACAGTTGTCCAGATATTGCACACACAGATTTAGAGGGCCCAAGTGATCAGATGAGGCCACATTGGATCTTTATTCTCTAGATGGTAGGAAGGTCTGAGCGTCTGGGGCCAAGGACAGACCCGATGGTTTCATGTTCTGCAGTTGGAGACCTGAATGTGTACGTGAGTGGGTTGGGGAAGGGGTTGTTTGGCCGTTCTTGTTTTGCTTCTCATTGTTGTTGTTGCTCATATTGCTCTGTTGAACATTGTGTGCATGCTATCTGTTACGGCATTTTCTGAAATTAGGGTATGTAGAAAACATTAACTTCAGCAACATATCTTTAGACCTGAACTGGGATTGTACAAACATTTGTAGATTAAATTTAAAATGCAGCCCTGTTTGCTGAAGCTGCGGACAGAAATTAATTGAAAAACCAGACAATGCTGATTATCTTTCGTTTTGGGTGTCTGGAGTGTGTGGTAAACCATATATATGATGTAATTGGGTTACCTGTCTGGACACGCCCCTCTACTGACTGCACAGACCCCTGAATAAAGGCGATTGCGCCATTGCTCCTCTTCCTCAGTCCAGGGGCAGATACTCAGCATGCTGGAGATCACATTTTACTGCTAATAAAAGCCTTTCAGTATTTACTCTGCTTCCAGTCTTTTGGAGTTATTGATGGTGCATCAGAGTGTGGGTGTGAAGAAGAAGGTGTGAAAATTACATGTAATTCAAAGGAAGCACTGTAAATACACTGTAAATATAGAATTGTCCTTTGATCTTTAGCATATAAAATGTCATGTAATATGGGGTTGAATGGGCCTCTTCCTCCAGAGGGTGTCTCATTTTGTTGAATAAGCCACCTCTTTATTGACTAGCTGCAGTCTCTTGCCATTGACATTGTTCACATTACAACTATGTTGGCATTGGAATGTGTGGCCACCCAAAGCATATCTTTTGGCATATTAGTTGTTAATGCAAATTATCTCTTTCACTCTACATTTTGGTGCATATGTAATAAATAACTAAATCTGAATGAGAAATGACCCAAAAGAAGCATGGGGAAGTGTATAAGGTGGATGGGAATAGCCTTTTTCCCAGGGCTGGGGAAACCAGAGGGCACAGATTCTTTATACCTTATACTTTATTATCGCCAAACAATTGGTACTAGAACGTACAATCATCACAGCGATATTTGATTCTGCGCTTTGCGCTCCCTGGATTACAAATATTAAATATTAAAAATAGTTAAATTAGTAAATGTTAAACATTTAAATTATAAATCATAAATAGAAAATAGAAAAATGGGAAGTATGGAAGTGCAAAATAAACCGAGAGGCAGGTCTGGATATTTGGAGGGTACGGCCCAGATCTGGGTCAGGATCCGTTCAGCAGTCTTATCACAATTGGAAAGAAGCTGTTCCCAAATCTGGCCGTACGAGTCTTCAAGCTCCTGAATGTTCTCCCAGAGGGAAGAGGGACGAAAAGTGTGTTGGCTGGGTGGGTTGTGTCCTTGATTATCCTGGCAGCACTGCTCCGACAGCGTGGGGTGTAAAGTGAGTCCAAAGAAGGAAGATTGGTTTGTGTGATGTGTTGCGCCGTGTTCACGATCTTCTGCAGCTTCTTTCGGTCTTCTAGGTTGTGATGCACCCTAGAAGAATGTTTTCTGCGGTACATCTATAAAAGTTAGTGAGGGTTTTAGGGTTTTAGGTTTTAGATACAAGATAAGAAGTGAGATAGGGGTCCGAGTCACCTCCTCTTTGCACTTGCGATGGACTCTTGGCATCATAATCTCAAACACGGGAGATTCTATAGATGCTGGAAATCCAGAACAACATACACAAAATGCTAACAGAACTCAGTGGGTCAGGCCATATCTATGGAGAGGAATGAACGGTCAATGTTTTAGCCAAGGCCCTTCTTCAGGACTGTAAAGGAAAGGTGGGGCCAGAAGCCAGATTAAGAAGGTGGGGAGGGGGAGAAGTAGAAGCTGGCAGGTGATAAGTGAGACCAGGTAGGGTGGAAAGTGGGTGGATGGGGAGGGGAATAAAGTGAGAAGCTGGGAGGTGGTGACTGGGATGAGATAAAGGGCTAAAGATGAAGGAATCTCATTGGAGAGGAATGTGAACCGTGGGAGAAATGGAAGGAGGGGGTAACCATGGGGAGGTGATTGGTAGGTGAAGAGAAGAGAAGGGATGAAAGGGAAACCAGAATGTGGAATGGATTATTTGTTAAGGTCTTGCAGAACAGAGCCTTCCAGCCCTTCGAGCCACACCGCCCAGCAACCCTCCAATATAACTCTTTCCTCTTTCCAGGACAAACTGCCAGTGACCAATTAACCTACAAACTGGTATTTCCTTGGACTGTGAGAGGAAACAGGAGCACTTGGAGGAAACCAGTGCTGTCATGAGGAGAATGTACAATCTCTTTTCTGGCAGTGGTGGGAATTGCACCTAGGTCACATGTGCTGTAAGTCGTATTGTATGTCCACCATGTTAGCCACTATGTAACAATGTCGCCCCCATCTGTAGAAATTTACTACAGTCACGTTACTTGTTGTATTCCTGTGGTTTAACAAACAGAATTTTTAAAATAGTATTTATGTGATTTCACCAGCTCTAGTATCCCAGGTAGGGGTGTTGTCTATCATTAGCCCTCTCCTGTATCTCATCTACTGGCTGCTCTTTGTTAACAGCATCTCAAAGCACAGTTTCCACTTATATGACAATGCCACTACACCTCTTCACCACTTCTCATCACCATTTTGGAGATTTGGAGGGGCAACTGTACATGACTGGAACAAAGCTGTGGGGAGGTGGGGGGCAGGTAGTTAACTCAGCCAGCTCAATCATATACAGTACCCTTGCAACCGTCATGATATCAGGATATCATCTGTCATTAAGGACCCCCATGACACAAGACATGCTCGCTTCTCATTACTGCCATCGGGGTGGGGGGGGGGGGATATAAAAGCCTAAAGACTCACACTCAACATTTTAGGAACAAATCTTTCCCCTCTGCCATCACAAATCTGAACAGAAAGTGAACTCATCAATATTACCTAACTATTCTGTTCTCTTCTCCTTCTTCAACTGTATATAGGATATCTGGTAAAAGGTACATATAGTGGCCACTTCTTTAGATACACCTGAAAATATCTAATCAGCCAATCATGTGATAGCAACTCAATGCATAAAATCGTGCAGACGTAGTCAAAAGGTTCCATTGTTATTTAGACCAAACTTTAGAATTGGGAAGAAATATGATCTAGGTGACTTTGACTGTGGAATGATTGTTGGTGACAGATGGGGTGGTTTGAGTATCTCAGAAGCTGCTGATTTCCTGGATTTTCTCATGCAACAGTCTAAAGTTCACAGAGGATGGTGCAAAAAACAAACGACAAAAAAATATCTGGTGAGTAGCAGTTCTGTGGGCAAAAATGTCTTCTTAATGAGAGACGTCAGAGGAGAATGGCCAGATCAGTTCAAGCTGACGGGAAGGTGACAGTAACTCAAATAGCCATGCATTACAACAGTGAAGTGCAGAAGGAGTATTTCTGAAGGCACAACATGACAAACCTTGAAGTGGATGGGCTACAGTAGCAGAAGACCATGAACATACACTCAGTGGTCACTTTATTTGGTACATGAAATAGTTAATAAAGTGGTCACTGAGTGTATATTACATTATTTATGATTATTTGTGTTTCTAAAACAAGTTAAAATTTATTGGTGATTCGTAATTGAACATTCATGTCAAAACAGTAACTTTCCTTACTACTTGTTGGCAATGTATTTATCATATCAAGCATATTCCATAATTATCTTGTTTCTCTGAGCATGAAGAGGATTTTTGCCATCAATGGAAACTTAATTGTTTTACAGCTGTCAAAGAAAGAAAGATAATTGCAACATTATGATTTAGATTTCTTAAATGCATAATCATGAAAACCAGAAATTGACAGTGAGAGAATGTCTTTTATGATTAAAATTAAGAATGACAAGGAAGTAATAATCAGTTAAACTGAGAATTTTATTATTTTTTTGTTTTGGCAAATTGCTAATCATTCTGAAATGAAAGGAACATTTTTAGTATAATTGACACTTCTTTCCCTCGCAATCATCTGGGTGAATTTCAGCATTTTAACACAATTTGATCAATGAGAAATTAACACAAGGAAGGAGAGAGAAGTCAACAGGCTGCTAAGTTTAATGGGAGAATTTCAGAAGTTAGAACTTAGCTTGTCCTACATCACTCACTGGAGTCAATCTGACTATGGGGGTCATTCGATACAGCATATCATCACTCTAACAAACTAATGTACTGTTGAAAGCATTCTGACTCTTTGCACCACAGCTTGGTTAAGCAGATCGAATGCAGAGGAATATAAGAAGCTGAGGGAGTCATGGACTCTAAGCAGATCCCTCCCCACCATTGGTAGTATCTGCAGGAGGTGCTGCATCAAGAAGGCAAAATCCGTCATCAAAGATCTGCATCATGCCACCACCTCACAGCTACCACTGGGGAGGAGATACAGAGGCCTGAGGCCGCAGACCAACAGGTTCAAAAACAGCTACTTCCCTTCAACCATTCAGTTCTTGAACCAACCAGCAAGACCCTAACCGCAACAATTTAGCAACACCATGATCACTTTGATGACTTTGCACTACAGGGACTTATTTTGTTCTAATTGTGTGTAACCAGGTGACCGTTGAATTTTTTTTATTGTTAAAGTGCACTTATGTATTCACTTTAGTAATGCTAAAATAGCTGCCTGTGCCTTTAAGAGAAAACAGTGATGTCATTTTGCATGGGTGGAGTAGAACAAAGAGTTGCCATGTTCTAGAAAGGACAATGTTTGAATGCTTTTCCCAGGTTTGGTGAGGAAAGGTGAATAATATTTGTTAATATCCATGTAAATTCATTTATACTTGTTTGTAAATCTAGAATATCAATAATTTGATGTGTTTTACATCTGGATAGAAACACAGAAACATAGAAAATAGGTGCAGGAGTAGTTCATTCGGCCCTTCGAGCCTGCACCACCATTCAGTATGATCATGGCTGATCATCCAACTCAGAACCCTGTACCAGCCTTCCCTCCATACCCCCGATCCCTTTAGCCACAAGGGCCATATCTAACTCCCTCTTAAATATAGCCAATGAACTGGCCTCAACTGTTTCCTGTGACAGAATTCCACAGATTCACCACTCTCTGCGTGAAGAAGTTTTTCCTAATCTCGGTCCTAAAAGGCTTCCGCTTTATCCTCAAACTGTGACCCCTCGTTCTGGACTTCCCCAACATCAGGAACAATCTTCCTGCATCCAGCCTGTCCAATCCCTTTAGGATTTTATACATTTGAATAAGATCCCCCCTCAATCCTCTAAATTCCAATGAATATAAGCCTAGTTGATCCAGTCTTTCATCATATTGAAGTCCTGCCAATGCAGGAATCAATTTGGTGAACCTTCTTTGTACTCCCTCTATGGCAAGGATGTCTTTCGTCGGATTAAGGGACCAAAACTGCACACAATACTCCAGGTGTGGTCTCACCAAGGCCTTGTACAACTGCAGTAGTACCTCCCTGCTCCTGTACTCGAATCCTCTTGCTATGAATGCCAGCATACCATTCGCCTTTTTCACTGCCTGCTGTACCTGCATGCCCACTTTCAATGACTGGTGTATAATGACACCCAGGTCTCATTGCACCTCCCCTTTTCCTAATCCGCACCATTCAGATAATAATCTGTTTTCCTGTTTTTGCCACCAAAGTGGATAACCTCACATTTATCCACATGGATGCTTTAGATTTTTGCAAGTAAGTTGATCATCCCTGGATAGTGTGATTACCAAGTTCCTTAATCAGCCCAGTAGGTTAGTCTGTTTAGCAATTCAACTACAAGGCAATATATTGTAAAAGTTTATTTGTCTTTCTTTATTGTTTCATGACCAAATGTGAATGTAGCAGAGTAATGTGAATATGTTAATCTCTGTTCAGGTAGCGTGAGCGAGGAGAACTCACTTCAAGGTCTAGCCTATATGTGTTTGGAAGTTAAGAAGCACATGTGTGCCAAATGTGAGTATATCTCTTAGTTAAGGTGAGATGTATTTATTCATATTTTCAATGTTGTGTATAAGGTACAGGGTTGGTGGAGTTCTAACATTGTGTTTTTTTAGAATTGCCACTACTGTATTGGTTTTGTATATTTTGTCTTACTTCTTTTCATACTGCATACGTAACAAGGGTGTGGTCTGAATTTAAAACTGAGATAGTAATAGCGGGAACTGTTTTTTTTAACTTATTTTGTTGTTTTTATTTTGTTACCCTCTTTCTGCGATAAAACATCTCAAACAGATAAAGGAATTTAAGATCCGAAAAGAATTAGTTGTCCTATGTGTGTATTTTTCCCCAGGCTACAAAATGTGTATTATTGTAAAAAGTGTGTGCACAACATACGGTTAACTTTGATTTTTTTCTTGTGAATTGAGATATAGCATGGAATAGATGCTTCCAGTCCATCGAGGTATGTTGCCCAGCAACCCCTGATTTAATCCTTGCCTAATCACAGGACAATTTACAATGACCGATTAACCTACCATCTTTGGAATGTGAGAGGAAACCAGACCACCCAGAGAAAACGCACATGGTCACAGAGAGAATGTACAAACTCATTACGGTCAGCACCGGGAACTGGACCCGTGTTGCTGGTACTCTAAAGCTTTGCGGTAAGCACTACGCTACTGTGCCGCCTCATGGTATGTGCCTGTGATACTGCTGTATGTAACTTCCTCATTACATCTGTGCATACATGGATTTGTGCACGTGACTATAAACTTGACTTTGACTTTAAACTTTAATACCTTATGCAGGACGGAAGGCCTTGCAGAGCACTGGGTGCAATTAATTTCCTCTGAGTGGCTGAAGCTGAAGACTGAGAAAGAGAGAGAACAAATTGGTCTGAGTTGTAGAGAAGGAGGCCTCCTCTATAGTCATGATGAGAACAAGCACAAGTTGAAGGAGAAACACCTCATATTTCATCTGGTTAGACTCTAAACTGATGGTACAAAACATCTACTGTATTTCTTTGACTTCTGGTAACCACTCCACTCTATTCCCCTCCTCCTACCATTTTCTTTGTTACTTCCTCCATTCTAGTAGCCCTCTCACCTCTTTACCTCTCCTCCCTCCTTTCATCACCTCCCAGTGCTTCTCCTCCTCCTTCTATTTCTCCCACGGTCCACTCTCCTGTCCTAGCAGATTGCTCATTCTCCACCTATCACCCACCACCTTCTTACTCCATTCCCCCAACCACCCACCTTCCCCCAAACCTGGTCTCACCTATCACCCATCAGCTTGTATTCACTTTATTTTATTCTGGCTTCTGCTCCCTTTTTTTCCAATTCTGATGAAGGATCTCGGCCTGAAATATTGACTGTCTATTTCCCTCCATAGATGCTGTCTGACCTGCTGAGTTCTTCCAGCTTTTTGTGTGTACAATAGTCATAGAGTCATTGAGTACCAAAGCACAGAAACAGGCCCTTTGGCCTATCTAGTCCGTGCTGAACTGATATTCTGCTTAATCACATTGACCTACATCTAGCCCTCCATACCATTTCCATCCATGTCCTTATTCAAACTTAACTTAAACGATGAAATCAGACCTGCATCTACCACTTCCACTGGCAGCTCGTTCCACACTGTCATCACCCTCTAATTGAAGAAATTCCCCCTTAGATTTTCCTTAAATATTTCACCTTTCACCATTAACCTATGACCTCTAGTTCTAGTCTGTCTCAACCTCAGTGGAAGAAGCATGCATTTATTTACTCTGTCTATACCCGTTATAATTCTGTATATCTCTATCAAATATCCCCTCGTTCTCCTGCGGTCCAGGGAATAAGTCCAGACCTCTTCGACCTTACCCTGTAACTCAGATCCTCAAGTGCCACCAAAATCCTTGCAAAAATTTATCTGCCATCTTTCAATTTTATTAATTTTTCCTGTAGTTAGGTGACTAGATCTGCTCATAGTTCTCCAAATTAGGCCTCATCAACACCTTAAACATCTTGAGTGTAACACCCAATTCCTGTACTCAGTACTTTGATTTATGAACGCCAATGTGCCAAAAGCTCTCTTTATGTGCTGTTCAAGATCTCCAGCATCTGCAAACAAAATGTGAACAGAATGAATGTCTGTAATAAGGTGAAATAGTGCGGTCATTAAATGCAGAACTACGACTTGTAGATGAAAGACCTGAAGGTAAACATCATTTGTGTTTGCCATTCTTCTCTTTCTTGTCTTTCTTTCATTTGTACGTTGGGCATGTTACGAGCACAAGAATCAGGTTTAATATCACTGACATATGCCATAATACATAATAAATTCATAAATCACAATAAGTGCATTCAGTACTGTGCAAAAGATTTAGGACTATATATATATATATATATACAGTATATTCCTAATTCTCTATAGTGAACTGAGAGTGGGAAGGAGGCAGGGAGAGGGGAACCATGGTTGGATAAAGGGGAAAGGGAGAGGAAAGGATCAGAGGGATACTCCATAATGATCAGTGAACCAATTGTTTTGGAGCAAATGACCTTACCTGCTATCTCAGGGCTGTGTGTCTCTGCACCCACGCTATCTACTGAACCTGGGACACTCCTTCTCTGCCACCTGCCCCCCATCCCTCCCACGACGAGTATCTTTGGTGACCATACAAATTCTCCTCAAACTCCTAATGAACTGGAGTACCTTGTTTGTAATTGCATCAATATGTTAGGCGCAAGAAAGATGCTTAGAAATCCTGGCACCAAGGAACTTGAAACTACTCACCGTTTCCACTTCCGATCTCTTGATGGGAACTGGTGTGTGTTCCCTCCACTTCCTCTTTCTGAAGTCCACAATCAATTCCTTGAGATTCGGCAGAAGCTGAAAATCCAGAGTAACACATATGAAATGCAAGAGGAACTCAGCAGATCATGCAGCATCTATGGAGGGGATCTACCAGTCGTGGTTTCGAGCCAGCAGCAGCTGGTTTCCACATGTTTTACAGCTGAATTGATTTCCATACCAAAAGTGCTGAAATAAGCAATTACTTGAACAAATTTTAGACCTAGATGTTTCAATCCTTCAGTAAATCTCATCACACTTGAACGAGCTTTGGAAAAATAAAATTATCCTCCATATTCTCCCAAGATCATACTTTCAATCAACATTTAAAATGATAAAACATGGCCTTGGAAAATTTCTGTTTTACCTCTGAATAACCTTGACTACAAGAACATGTAAAAAAAAACCTTTTTCATTATTATTTATAAAAATCTTATTTATTATTATTGCTTTTTTTCTTTCTGCACTTTCACAATTTGTTGTCTTTTGCTCACTGGTTGTCTGCCCTGCTGGTGCGGTCTTTCATTAATTCTATTACGGTTATTGGATTTATAGAGTATGCCTGCAAGAAAATGAATCTCAGAGTTGTTTATCATGACATATATGTTCTTTGATAATAAATTTGCTTTGAACTTTGAACACTATTGTTTAGAAAGCTAATAAACTGAACATCACATTCTAGTCCAGCTGAATGTCATTCACAAGGCAATGAAGAAACCTTATTCCACATCATGCCAGAAATTTCAGATTCTGCCCACCTACAATATATTAGTTCTTATTTAGGTTTTTTTTATTCTGAGTGAGCTGAAAAAGTTCATTATGAAGCTGAAGTTTTAATAGCAGTGTCCAATGCTTACCAGATCAGGTTTTGGAAATTACCTAACAGTGTTCTATAAGGCTCTTGTGTACCTCTGTGGTGATGGGACTGGGGAGTGGATGGGGGAAATTAAGTCATTCCTTCGTCATGCGTCAGGAAATATTAAACACTGCACCTCATTCCCACTTGTGGTAACAGTAGTCCCAGTGGGGAAATCCAAGGACCATCTCTTGACATCCTCAAAAGGTGCCATTTTTCCACTTTTCTTTCTTTTTGTAAATTATTATTTTTTTATTGAATTTCATCATCAAACAATATTTCCACTTTTCTAACACAAAATGAATTATGGAAATTCTGTAAAACAATGTCTATTTTGCAATTGACAAACACCTTTGAAATTGAGGACAAGAAATGCATTCTCACATGGATACAGAAGAGTGTCATCACTATATTGATGTTACGGACAGTTCATGCATGAATCAGGAGATGAAAGATAAAATATTAGGTTTATTTGTCACATATACATTGAAATATTGAATTATATAGTAAAAATGCATCATATGCATTGACAACCAACACAGACCAAGGAGGTGTTGGGAATCGCCCGCAAATATAACCACACTTTTGCTGCCAATATAATATGCCCATTGTTTACTAACCCTAACCAGTGAATCTTTAGAATGTGGGAGGAAACCAGAGTACCTGAAGGAAACCCACATAGTCAGAGGAGAATGTATAAACAGCTCACAGACAGCAGTGGTATTTTTCTAGGGTTATTGGCACTGTAATAGTTTTACACTACAGTGCTGCCGTGAAGCAAATGATTTCTAGCCAATTGTTTCAGTCAGAAAAATTGTCATTGTGGCTATCCCTCAAGGTCGAGGATGATGGTCTTCATTCTGAAAAAGTAGCCCACAGAGTGAAGATGTCTGTGAGTGTACTTGATGTTGCACTCCAAGAAGCACACGATACTTCACAAATCAACCAACTGATTCCAATGGCATGGAAACCACGACGACTGGAGCTGATAGATTTGTTGCAGCCTTCATCCGCCTTCACAGCCGTTGAGTTCGAAGTAACTTTGTCCGCCTGTTCCACCGTTGAGGTCTTGGTTGGATTGTTCTTTGTCAGGGACCTCACCCTCGATCTTACCTCCACGGGTGACCCTACCAGGAGCATAGCTCCAGACGGCATTGCTCTCGGGATCACAGGTCCACCACGACAAGGTGACAATCCACGGAGAAAGATTGTAACTGCTCAGGCAAATGTAAAACTGCCCTGTTAAGGAAATGGCCCAATCAGGAATCGAACTCAGCACTCTACCACTGGGGATTGTAAATGATCCAAACTGCAGAAACCGCGAAGCAGAAAGTTGATGTGCAGATTCAAAAGCAAATTTCACTTTATTTTAACCCAAGATGGGCAAAAAACAGGCAATCAGTCCAACTCAAAAATGCAGTAATCCAAACTCAAATTCAGTAATCCAAGATCTTGATGAACATATAAGATCCAGAAATGGGAGGCAGTAAGCAGACATCAAAAAACAGAAAAGTCTCAAAAACAATACCAGAGACACTTTCAAGATCTCACTTTAAGACTAAGCAGAGTAAGGTACAAGAAGCAGGTTTCAATTGCACCGACTTTAATTGGGAACATGTGTAGTCAATGATCAATAACAAGGGAGTCCAAGCAGTTCTGAGAAAAACCCTGGGGAGGTACATCTGCCCCTGCTGGCCAACCCTGGAATAGACCAGAGTCCGAACGCGCCCAGCAAGTTTTCCTGCCGTTATCTTTTCCAAGTGCTTCCCATTTAACACCATTTTACTGCAACACATCAGTATTGAACATATCCTTGACTCAAAAGCAGGACTTTGCCTGTGGAAGGATTATACACAGTCAACTGGCAGTGGAAAGGAATAAGCCACTTCACGTTCCTGCTCATCACCATGTCAGAGGATCTATTTTGAGCCCAATGCATTGATGCAATCATGAAGAAGGCACGCCAGTGGCTGTACTTCATTAATTGTTCAGAAGATTTGGTATATCATCAAAGACTAGCAAATTTCTAGTGTAGTGTCTAACAGCCATGCAAATACAGGTGACTGCCGTTAGTTAGAAACTGTTCAGCAGAAATCTCCTGTTCCAATTAAGCAGCATATTGTCCCGAATAAACTAAGGGCATCCCTGCTATTTTCTCAATTAGTTTTGTTTAGAGTTGTTCCATATAAGCAGCAAAGACATTGTACCAGATAACTGGAAAATTGCAAATGTTACTCCACTATTTAAAAAGGGTGGGAGGTAGCAGAAAGGATACTATAGACCTGTCAGCCTGAGATCAGTGGCTGGGAAGTTGTTGGAATTGATTGTTAGGGATGAGATTACGGTGTACCTGGAGGCACGTGACAAGATAGGCTGAAGCCAGCATGGTTTCCTGAAAGGAAGATCCTGCCTGACAAACCTAGCGCAATTCTTTGAGGAAATTACAGGCAGGGTAGACAAAGAAGATGCGTAGAGGTGGCGTACTTAGATTTTCAGAAGGCATTTAACAAGATGCCACACATGAGACTGCTTAGCAAGATAAGAGCCTGTGGAATTACAGGGAAATTACTAGCGTGGGTGGAGCATTGGCTGGTTGGCAGAAAACAGAAAGTGGGAATAAAGGGATCCTATTCCGGCTGGCTGCCGGTCACCAGTGGACTTCCACAGGGGTCGGTGTTGGGACCATTACTTTTTATGATGTATGTCAATGATTTGGACTACGGTATTAAGGGATTTGTGGCTAAATTTGCTGATGATACAAAGATAGGTGGAGGAGCAGATAGTGTTGAGGAAACAGAGAGCCTACAGAAAGACTTAGATAGTTTAGGGGAATGGGCAAAGAAGTGACAAATGAAGTACAATGTTGGAAAGAGTATGGTCATGCACTTTGGTGGAAGAAATAAACGGGCAGACTGTTATTTAGATGGGGAGAGAATTCAAAATGCAGAGATGCAAAGAGACTTGGGAGTCCTTGTGCAAGATACCCTAAAGGTCAACCTGCAGGTTGAGTTGGTTGTGAAGAAAGCAAATGCAATGTTGGCATTCATTTCTAGAGGTACAGAATATAAGAGCCAGGATGTGATATGGACGCTCTATAAGGCACTCATGAGACCACACTTGGAGTATTATGTGCAGTTTTGGGCTCCTTATTTTAGAAAGGGTATACTGACATTGGAGAGGGTTCAGAGAAGATTCACGAGAATTATTCCAGGAATTAGAGAGTTATTGTATGAGGATCGTCTGGCAGCTCTTGGGCTGTATTCCCTGGAGTTCAGGAGAATCGGGGTGGGGGGGGGGATCTCATAGAAACATTCCAGATGTTAAAAGGCCAGAACAGATTAGATATGGCAAAGTTACTTCCCATGGTAGGGGATTCTAAGACAAGAGGGCACGACTTCAGGGTTGAAGGACGTCCTTTTAGAACTGAGATGTGGAGAATTTACGTTAGTCAGAGGGTGGTAAATCTGTGGAATCTGTTGCCATGAGTGGCTGTGGAAACCAAGTCATTGGGTTTATTTAAGGCAGAGATAGATAGGTTCTTGATTAGCCAGGGCATCAAAGGGTATGAGGTGAAAGCAGGGGAGTGGGGTTGACTGGATGAAGTGGATCAGTCCATGATTGAATGGTGAAGCAGACTCGATGGGCTGAATGGCCTACTTCTGCTCCTAAATCTTATGGTCTTATGATCTAAGATGATAAACTGATAGCCCAATTAACCGGACCCTATTGTGTTTGGAGAGTTTTGATCTTGGTAATAGTTTATCAGTCAGACTCAACATGTCAGCATTCATTTTGTTAAAGCTGTATCTTATTCTATACTCATTCTGTATTGTAGCTTAATATTTCCTCACTGTCACTGTTATTCACACGGTAGCCATTTTATTAGGTATACCTGTACATCTGTTCATTAATGCAAATAGCTAACAAGCCAATCATGCAGCATCATCTCAATACATAAAAGCGTACACACATGGTCAAACGGTTTAGTTATTTTTCAGACCAGGCATCAGAATGGGGAAGAAAAGTGAGCTAAATGCCTTTGATTGCGGAATGTGGAGTGATTGTTGGTTCAAACCTGGTTGTTTGAATAGGATTTTCACACACAGCAGTCTGCAGAGCTTATAGGGAATAGTGTGATCAAAAAAGAAAAATTGAGTGAGCGACAGTTCTGTGGGCTTAGTTAGAGGAGAACAGCCAGACTGGTCCAAGCTGATAGTAACTCAAATAACCACACGTAGCAACAGTGGTGTGCAGAAGAGCATCTCTGAACGCACAAGATGTCAAACCTTGAAGTGGATGGGCTGCAGCAGCTGAAAGCCCCACCAGATTCCGGTCCTTTTCCCAATAAAGTACAGGATGCACATTTATGATGTGAACTTCAATACAGAAGGATGCTGCAAGACCCTTCAGTTTTATAATTTTCAGAATAGTGACATTCTAAATGCATATTCTTCTCACCACGTGGATAATGACACCAATTTGCCAATCTTTTTTAGAGAAAGATGATGGAAAATTGCATTATTTCTTTTTGATTAGCAAGCTCAAGTAATTAGACAGCTGATTCTTGGAATCTCCTCGTCACAAGTATGACATCCAATTATGAGATCTTTATTGCTGAGAAACATGTCAGCCTTCATTCTCAAAAATAAATCCTCAAAACGCAGATAAAATAATAATGTTGCAACCTCCTGCAGGTTAACGAAACAAGAGTTTGTCTTCACTATAATAGCCAGCCGGTGTGTAGTGGCTTCTGCACTAGACTTTGAGGTGAGTGGTTGTGGGTTCGAATCCGACCGGTTCCTTGCACGTTTTTCACCTGTGCTGGGTTGAGAGTTGACCTAGCAACTCAGCCTCGTTTAAAAAAAAGACAAATGATAAAGAAATGACAAAGTTGTCATCTGATGCACAAGGTACAAAGAGGAAAATTTGCGAAGACAATATTCAGTTACCAGACTATCCAAAGCAGTGTCTTTGAAGGAGACTTTTACACTCCACAGAAAATAAGAGAGAAATTGAAACATATCTAGAATAACTTCAACTGCAGAAATCCTGGGAACAATATTGTACTTTACTTCCTATGACTTAGTCCAAGTTGGGGGGCATGGAAGCGTAACACTTACTAAACCAGCAACTAAGGTTCAATTCCCGCTGCTGTCAGTGAGGAGTTTTTATGTTCATTTTGTTGGACTAAAGGAACTACAGTCTACAAATTAGTGGATTGGGATAAATCAAGGACAGCGGGAGCAGAGAACCCATTTGTCTTTGTTTCCCCTCACTTTGTAGACTCTGAACAGTTTCAGGAGCTTCAGCTAATGACCTGCTCAATCTGATGAGAAACTATTTGTTATGTAAAGTAGCAGTCTTCCTGCAGAAATGATCTGTAACCTCGCTAGACTCCATGTCTGGGTCACCTGGTTTTGACTGGTTTGAACCAGTCAGAGCTGAAAGGAACAAGACTGGGGGGGGGGGGGGGGAAGAAACCATAGAACAATATTGGTTGTAGCCCTAGACTAGAGCTAGCAGGTAGGTAACCCCGGTAGATAAGGTGACCTTGAGACAAAAGGATGGAGATCCTTCTGTTCAACTGATAAGAAACACTATAAGAGCCAGGAGCTCCAAATACGTAACAGTGATGTCACCTCAGCAACTAGAGAACAACCATCATGAATGAGGAGGACCCCATGGACTTGCAGAGATTGGGACATCGAGGAACTTCTGGCCAGTGACTTCTTTCCCGGGTAATACCTTTTCTCTCCATTGACTGCGGCGGGAATCGAACCCGGATTGCTAGCACTGTAATAGTAATACACTAACTGCCATGTTACTGTGCAGCCCCTAGATTCTCCCTGAGACCACGTGTGTTTCCTCTGGATGGTCCGGTTTCCTCCCACATTCCAAAAACATACAGATTATAGTTTGTAAATTGTGGGCACGCTATGTTGGTACTAAAAGCATGGTGACACTTGTGAGCTGCCTCCAGTAAATCCTCAGACTGTGTTGGTCGTTGACACAAATACTGCATTTCACTGTAAGTTTCGAAATTTCAATGTACATGTGACAACTAAAGCTGATCTTCTGCTTTCAAGGCAACGTGGTAGCATGGTGGCTAGTATAAAGCTTTACAGTGCCTGTGACATAGGTTCAGTTCCTGGTGCTGTCTATAAGAAGTTCATTTGTTCTCCCCGTGACTGCTTGGATTTCTTGTGGGAGCTTCCGTTCCCTCCCACATTCCAAAGACATACAGGTTAGTAAGTTAATTTGCTACCTGGGTGTAACTGAGCAGCCTGGTCTCTTTGGGCTGGAAGGATTTGTTACCATCCGGATCACAAAATTAAAAAATTAAATGAATTTGCACACAGGAGAATGAGCACATATCTATTTCCAAGCACTGGATGTGGCATCAACCCAAAAGTGAAGATAACCTGAAACTAAAAGCAGAATAACACACACAAAATGCTGGAGGAACTCAGCAGGTCTGGCAGCATCTATATAAAGGAATTAAGAGCTGACGTTTCAGGCTGAGGCATTTCGTCAGGACTAACAAAAGGCCCTGAAGGAGAGTCTCGCCCCAAAATGTCCACTCTTCACTCCTTTCCATGGATGCTGCCTGATGGGCTGAGTTCCTCCAGCATTTTGTGTGGGTGTCTCTGAATGCCCAGCATCTGCAGAATCTCGTGGAAGCAGAAAATTGATCACACATTGGTTGTGAGTGCAGTCAAGTCAGGTATATAAAAAAACTTCACTGCAGTTGAAGGGAGAATGTCGATTAGATCTTATGATGACCTACCATTCTCTTATAATCTCTAGCATAAATTCTATGGTGATAAATAAAATGGACAATTCTATGGTATAAATACAATACAATTCAAAATATCAGGAAATGTGTGATATAAATTCAGCAACACTGCAGCAGTTGACAGAGAAGGAGATATTCTTGGTCACGTTGAAGCACAGGTACTCAACTGTGTAGATTAAATTTCAGTTATACCAGCCGTTATTGTACCAGCAAGCAGCCTTTTACATTAAAAGCTAATAAACCCGAACACTGAAAACTTCTATGACAGATTGCAATTTGACATAAAACTATAAAGCTGTAGAGCATCATAAAAGGTCCTCTGGTCCACTGAGACCTTGTTCACAAGCAACTACCCATTTACACTAATCCTACGTAAATTTCTTTTTTTTTATTCTCTCCACATTCTTTGTAATTTATGTTACTTGGAGATACAGTGCAGAACAAGCCTTCTCTGGTCCAATGAGCCTCATCTCTCAGCAACCCACCTATTTAACCTCGTCCTAATCACAGGAACATCTACAATGGCCAATTAACCTGCTAACTGTTAATATATTTGTCAAGGAAACCCACGCAGCCACAGAGAGAACACACAAACTCCTCATAGACGGCGCCGGAACTGAACTCCAAAATCCGGAATTCTCTGAAGGCCATTTTACTGCAAGTCTCGTTGGCAGTGAGTTATTGTTTGAAGTAGTGAGTGAGATTGGGACAGCTTCTAGGACAGGACCTATTTGCAAACCACAAGTCTCGTCAAGAGGGAATCTTATTTGAGCCAATAAGAAGGAAGCGGAGCAGCCATTGTGTTAGTGGTAGAGTGGTCTGACTTTGGTTCAACAGGTTTGGACATGAGCAGCTTAGACAAACACAGGAGGAGGTTCTAAATAAATTTCCAGCAAGGTTTTGTTCAGCTAGTACAAAGTGCTCTGAGAATGGGTCCAGAGTTAGTGGTATGTTCTTTTTGTGAGATGCGCCAACTCTGGAAGACCTCTAGTCTGCCTGATAACTCCATCTGCACAAAGTGCATCAAGCTGCAACTCCTTGGAGGAAATGGAGCTGCAGATGGATAACCTCCGGCTCGTACAGGAGAATGAGGAAGTGATAGATAGGAGCTACATGGAGGTGGTCACCCCTAAGCTGCAAGGGGGAGATACCTTGGTGCTGCAAGAGAGGGAAAGGAAATAGGCAGCCAATGCAGAGTACCCCTCTGGCCGTTCCCTCAGTAATAAGTATACCACTTTGGGATGGGGAGGGAGCCAGCCAATGGGAAGCCACATTAACTGAATCTCTGGCTCTGCGGCTCAGAAGGGAAGTGGGTAGAAGAGGAGTGAAGTAGTGATAAGGGATTCCATAGTTAGAGAAGCAGACAGGAGGTCTGTGGACGTGAAAGAGACAACTGGATGGTATTTTGCCTTCCAGGTGCCAGGGTCAGGGATGTCTTGGACTGGATCCACAACATTCAACAGGCTGAGGGTGAACAGCCAGAAGTCATGGTACAAATTAGTGCCAACAACACAGGTAGGAAAAGGGAGGAGGTCCTGTAGAGAGAATATAGGGAGTTGGGTAGAAAGCAGAAAAGCAGGACATCCAGGGTAGTAATCTCTGGATTGCTGCCTGTGCCATGTGCCCGTGAGGGCAACAATAGGATGATCTGGCAGGTGAACGTGTGGCTGAGGAAAGTGATGCAGGGGGAAGGATTTCAGATTTCTGAATCATTGGGATCTTGTCTGGAGACGGTATGACCTGTGCATAAAGGACAGCTTACACCAGAACATGCGGAGGACCAATATCCATGTGGGAAGGTTTTCTAGAGCTCTTTGGGAAGATTTAAATTAATTTATCGGGGGATGGGAATTGGAATATTAGATCTGAGGATGGGGGCAGTTGGTACACAAGTAGATGCAGTGTATTGTGAGATTGTGAGGAATGACAGGCAGGTGATAGGGCAAAGTTTCAGTCAATGTAATTGGGATGAGCTGAAGTATCAAGTGGGGGGAAAATCAAAAATGGTGATGAACACAGGACTGAAGGTGTTATGTTTGAATGCATGTAGTATACAGAATAATATATGTAATCTTGTAGCACAATTGGAGATTGGCAGATACTATGTTGTAGGCATCACTGAGTTCTGGCTGAAAGAACATCATGGTTGTGAGTTTAACATCCAAAGATAACCCTTGTATCCAAAGGACAAACAAGTAGACAGAGGGGATGGTGTGGCTCTGTTGGTAAAAAATGAAAACAAATCCTTAGAAAGTGGATCAGAAGATGCAGAATACTTTTGGTTAGAGTTAAGAAACTGCAAGGGTAAAAAGACCCTGACGGTACCTCTAGTCTGTACTAGAGGTAGTCAGTAGGCTAGACAAGGGAGATGCAGTGGATGCTGTGTATTTGGATTTTCAGAAGGCCTTTGACAAGGTGCCACACATGAGGCTACTTAACAAGATAAGAGCCCATGGAATTACGGGAAAGTTACATACGTGGATAGAGCGTTGGCTGATTGACAGGAAACAGAGAGTGGGAATAAAGGGATCCTATTCTGGTTGGCTGCCGGTTACCAGTGGTGTTCCACAGGGGTCCGTGTTGGGGCCGCTTCTTTTTACATTGTACATCAACGATTTGGATTATGGAATAGATGGCTTTGTGGCTAAGTTTGCTGATGATACGAAGATAGGTGGAGAGGCCGGTAGTGCTGAGGAAACGGAGAGTCTGCAGGGAGACTTGGATAGATTGGAAAAATGGGCAGAGAAGTGGCAAATGAAGTACAATGTTGGAAAGTGTATGGTTATGCACTTTGGCAGAAAAAAAATAAACGGGCAGACTATTATTTAAATGGGGAAAGAATTCAAAGTTCTGAGATGCAACGGGACTTGGGAGTCCTCGTACAGGATACCCTTAAAGTTAACCTCCAGGTTGAGTCGGTGATGAAGAAGGCGAATGCAATGTTGGCATTCATTTCTAGAGGAATAGAGTATAGGAGCAGGGATGTGATGTTGAGGCTCTATAAGGCACTGGTGAGACCTCACTTGGAGTACCGTGGGCAGTTTTGGTCTCCTTATTTAAGAAAGGATGTGCTGACATTGGAGAGGGTACAGAGAAGATTCACTAGAATGATTCCGGGAATGAGAGGGTTAACATATGAGGAACGTTTGTCGGCTCTTGGACTGTATTCCTTGGAGTTTAGAAGAATGAGGGGGGACCTCATAGAAACATTTCGAATGTTGAAAGGCATGGACAGAGTGGATGTGGCAAAGTTATTTCCCATGATGGGGGAGTCTAGCATGAGAGGGCATGACTTAAGGATTGAAGGGCGCCCATTCAGAACAGAAATGCGAAGAAAATTTTTAGTCAGGGGGTGGTGAATCTATGGAATTTGTTGCCACGGGCAGCAGTGGAGGCCAAGTCATTGGGTGTATTTAAGGCAGAGATTAATAAATATCTGAGTAGCCAGGGCATCAAAGGTTATGGTGAGAAGGTGGGGGAGTGGGACTAAATGGGAGAATGGATCAGCTCATGATGAAATGGCGGAGCAGACTCGATGGGTTGAATGGCCGACTTCTGCTCCTTTGTCTTATGGTCTTATGGTCTTATGACGGGAGTTACATACAGTTCTCCAAACTATAGACAGGACATGGGATGCAAATTACAATGGGAGATAAAAAAGGCATATAAAAGGGTATTGTTATAATAGTCATGGGGATTTCAATATGCCGGTAGATTAGGAAAATCAGGTTGGTGCTGGATCCCAACAGAGTGAATTTGTGAAATGCTTCCAAGATGGCTAGTTGGAGCAGCTTGCTGTTGAGCCTTCTAGGGGAAAGGCAATTCTGGATTGGGTGTTATACAATGAAGCAAATTTCTTTAGGGAGCTTAAGGTAAAGGAACCCTTAAGAAGCAATGGCCATAATATGATGGAATTCACCCTGCCATTTGAGAGGAAGATGATAATGTCAGACGTATCAGAATTACAGTGGAGTAAAGGGAATTACAGAGGCATGAGGGAGGAGCTGGCTAAAGTTGTTTGGTAGGAGACATTGGCAGAGATGACGGCAAAGCAGCCGTGGTTAGAGTGTCTGAGAACAATGCAGAAGATGCAGAATAGATATGTCCCAAAGAAGAAGTATTCTAAAGGTCAGATTACACAACTGTGGTTGACAAAAGAAGTCAAAGACAATTTAAAAGCATATGAGAGGGCATGTAATAGAGTAAATATTAGTGGATGTTAGAGGATTGGGCCCCTTATTTAAGAAAGGATGCGGTGACATTGGAGTGAATGCAAAGGAAATTCACAAAATTAATTCCATGATTGAACGGCTTATCATATGAGGTGCATTTGATGGCTCTGAGAATTTAGAAGAATAATTGTAATTTGTATCCCATATCCTGTCTATTGTTCATAGGACTGTCTATAATTCCCATCAGGGTCTTTTCACCCTTGCAGTTTCACTGGAATTTAGAAGAATAAGGGGGGACCCCAGTGATACCTTTCAGATACTGAAAGGTCCAGAGAGGCTGGATGTGGGGAGGATGTTTCCTGTAGTGGGTGATTCTAGGACATCAAAGTATAGCCTCAGACTAGAGGGATGTCCATTTAGAGCAGAGATTAGCAGGAATTTCTTTAGCCAGAGAGTGGTGAATCTGTGGAATTCATGACCACTAGCCGCTGTGGAGGCCAAGTGAATGACTATATTTACAATGGAGGTTGATGGGTTCTTGTTTAGTCAAGGTGTCAAAGGTTATTTGCAGAAGGCAGGAGAATGTTGTTGAGAAGGCTAATAAATCAGCCATGATGCAAAGGTGGAGCGGACTTGATGGGCTGAATGGCCTAACCTGTTCCTACCTCTTATGGTCTTATGGCCCTAAGCTGCGAAGAGTCACACTAACCACTATACTGCACTGGTACTCCACATTCTAATTAAATCCCTCAAGATCATTGACCATGCAGTTTTAAGTACCACAAGTACCTTTTAGATTGAGTTGTGAAGAAACATTTTATACTCATATTTATGGCCAGTAGTTAAATAACTCTGGAAACAAAATTCTACTCTCTATCCATTTTAAAGCCTCAGTGCAGACACCAGTGTTTAATGAGACAATTTCTATAATTCAGTCCTTATCATTTTAAGATTCAGATACAGAATGCTGGTTTTCTTTCTTTTTTTCTGGCCTGCGCCTGCATGCATGCGAGTCTGTGCGTGTCTGTGCGTCTGCGTCTGCGTGTGTCTGTGCGTGCGTCCATGCTTGCACGATGTCTCTTTCATGGCTTTCTACAAGGCGCAGAGCGAGAGAGAGACTGTGTGGCGCGTCACTTCTCACACAGACACCCTCGCAGTATTTTCCCTTCATTTTACGAGGTTGAGTTGCGATCTCGACACTCAACCTGGCATGGATGGAAAGTGTACTCGGGGGTGGACCCGACTAGTTTTGAACCCCGGAACCTCCGCTCCCGGGTCCAGTGCCGATGTCGTTGCGCCACCAGCCGGCCCAGAATGCTGGTTTTCTGTTTTGGCATCATCATTTACAGATCGCAGAATCAGAATCAGAAGACTTTGGTTTATTGTCATTGATACACTTTATGGCCACTTTATTTTATACCTTCTGTACCTAATAAAGTGGCCACTGAGTGTAAGTTTCTGGTCTTCTGCTGCTGTAGCCCCATCCACTTCAAGGTTCGACTGTGTTATGCATTCAGAGATGCTCGTCAGTGTTCTCTGTTGTAACGTGTGGTTATTTGAGTTACTGTCGCCTTCCTGTCAGCTTGAACCAGTCTGGCCATTCTCTTCCTACCTCTCTCATTAACAAGGCATTTTCACCCACAGAACTGCTGCTCACTAGGTGTTTTTTTTTGTTTTTGCACTATTCTCTGTAAATTCTGGAGACCGTTGTGTATGTAAATCCCAGGAGATCAGCAGTTTCTGAGAAATTCAAGCCAACCCATCTGGCACCAACAATCATTCCACATTTAAAGTCACTTAGATCTCACTTCCTCCCCATTCTGATATTTATTCTAAATAACAACTGAACCTCTTGGCCATACCTACATGCTTTTATGCATTGAGTTGCTGCCATTTGATTGGCTGATTAGATATTTGCATGAATGGGCAAGTGTATCTAATAAAGTGGCCACTGACTGTATGTTGTAAAAATTTATTGTTTTGGGGTAGCAGTGCAATAGTTAAAATTTGCTCTAAGTTACAATAAAAATAAAAAGTGCAACAGAGGATTAGTGCGGTCGTGTCCTTGGATTCATGAACCATTCAGAAATCTGATGTCAGAGGGGAAGAAGCTGTTCTTGAATTGTCGAGTGTGTGTCTTCAGGCAGACACAGGGAGAAGAGGGCATGACCTGTGTGATGGGGATCTTTAACAATGAATGTCACCTTCTTGATGCTTTGCTTTTTGAAGATGTTCTCGATGATGGAGAGGCTGCTGCCCGTGATGGGGCTGAGTCAGTCAACAGTATAATGAAAGCAACAAACAGAAAACAGTATTGCACTTGAAATTTAAAAAAAATATGAAATGAGAAATACTGTCCAGGTTTAAATACAACGGTGAATGTTAATCTTTCCAAACCTCAGTGCCACATTGAGAAATTGGACTGAATTTATTTTGACTGCTGAATGGATACTCCTTTTGGAAATTAAATTATGAAAACCAATAACGTATCACTTCTACACTCAGTGACCTGGAGCAATGCCCTGCTTGCCTGAATTCCTCCCACAGGTAGAATGATTATATTGAGGCTCCATTGATTCCAAGATGAGTAAAAAGTGATGCCAGGTCATAGCTTTGGAAAACAAATCTCTTCATGAGTGCAGCTTAAAGGGCAGACAGGGAGCAAGGGCTGTTCAGCTGAACATCCATTTCCCCAGCTTAGTAATGATTAAGTCCAATAACAACAACAATGGTTTGAAAAATGAAATCTTGTTTTCAGAATAGGACAGTTTGCAGAAGCAGAGACTGAAGAACAAAACTTGGTGCAAAGTTAGATACATACATCCAGGATTTAGATAGTCTCAGGCTTTCAAGAGTGGAGTATGAAAGGCCAGCTGTGAGAATGTAATTGAATAATCAAGTCTAGAGATAAAAGAGTCACGGTTGAATGTTTCAGCAGCAGATGAGCTGAATCTGGAACAGAGTCTGAGGATATACAGTAAGGAGAGCTTTCTCCTAAGTTTGCTCAATAAGTTTCACCTCAAAACTGCCTTTGTTTGATATTCTGAATCTCCCTCCACATGGTGACTACTCTCTCAATGTCATGTGAGTTTGTGTTATTCAGAATCCTGTACACTACACTTTTCAGTCTTTGGAAATGTTGTTGACAAGATGGAGACAAACACTTCAAATTCTGATAACATGTCGATGAGATGAGGAATGTTTGATTCAAACCAAGCTGTCTTCCTCAGTTATAGAAAAGGAGGGATTCTTCCGTTTTATATATTGTGTTTCAGTAAAGAGAAGGTGACACGATCAGAGATACAGAGAAAAAATCATTTATCCTGTCCTTTAAACAACTAGAAGACCCAAATAGAAATTCTCTGCACTTTAAGTTAATTCACTGTTTTGTGTCAGCAACTACTACATCACAGACACAGGCCCTTCAGCCCATCTAGTCCATGCCACACTATGATTCTGCCTAGTCCCATTGAGCAAGGCACTTAATCACACATTGCTCTAGTCTGTGCGAGGAGTGGCGCCCCACACAGACTTCCAATCTGCGCCTTGTAAGATGCAAGCCTCTCATGGTCTGAGTCGACGTTCCCTCCCTCCCCATAACCTGCACCCAGACCATAACCCTCCATACCCCTCCAATCCATGTATTTATCCAAAATTCTCTGAAAAGTTGCCCCTCATTACTTTTTATACTTGTATCAAATCTCGCCTCATTCTCCTACACTCCAGGGAATAAAATCCTAACCTATTCAGCCTTTCCCTATAACTCAGGTCCACAAGTCTTGTCAACTACTTAGTAAATTTTCTCACAATACTTCAAATTAGGCCTCACCAATGTCTAATACAACATAACAACCCCCTGTACTCAATATGTCTCTACCAAAGGAGGGGTAATGTGGTCCTTCCCTCTCCTAGCCCACAAGTTACCCTTGGACAAGGTCCTCAAGTCCTCTCAACAACCTTGCAAATTTTCTCCGTATTTCTCTGTCTTATTGATATCTTCTCTGTAGGTCGGTGACCAGCTGTTCTCACAATACTCTAAATCAGTCCTCACCAACGTCTGTTACAACTTCAACTTTACACCCAGCTCCTGTACTTAGTATTTTGATTTATGAAAGCTAATGTGCCAAAAAGTGTGAACATTAGACTCATTTACAATCACTTACAGAGAGATATTAAGGAATTATAAAATATATTTTTCATTACAGATTGATACAAACTTCTTCTTCCATTTTGTTTTAAATTTGTTTATCTCACTATTTTCATTAGGAATAATAATCAAAAAACTCTTCAAGTGCTTAATTTATAATTCCCCATGTTATAGCTCCTAATGCCTGAATTCTATTCAATTGAAGGAAATGCATTCAGAATGTTGGATGTATCATTAAAGATTCACAGCAAAATATTAAGAAAATAATACACCAGTTTATAAGAGATTAAAGATGAGCTTTATTTGACATGTACATTGAAGTATATGAGTGGTGGGGTGGAGATACGTCTCTACCAAAGGAGGTGTAAGGCACTCCTTCCCTCTGCCAATCTGCCGGTCACCCTTGGGCAAGATGTAGCACCTGCTTCGTCCCCTACCAGGGTCAGGTGTAGCCTGGTTTTACGAGCAGCTGGTGCATATCACAAGTCCTGGTTATGAGACCACTGATGCCAGGCAGACAATATCTGAAGAGTATTGGTCTCCCACCTGGTAAAGACACTGCCCAGAAGAAGGAAATGGCAACCCATTTCTGTAGAAATATTTGCCAAGGACAATCAATTGGCAATGTTACACAACATGGCACGTAACGAACAAATGAGCATCAAAACATACAGTGAAATGCATTGTTTGCGTCAACAGCCAATACAGTGCAAGGATGTATTGGGGGCAGCCTGAAAGTGTCACCATTCTTTCGGACCACAACTTGCTAACCCTAACGTGTACTGTACATCTTTGGAATGTGGGAGGATACCAGAACAGCCAGAGGAAGTTCACGCAGTTACAGGGAGAACGTACAAACTCCTTCAGACCGTGGTGGGAATTGAACCCCTGACTGGGCAGCTGATGCTGTAAAGCATTATGCTAACCTGAACGCCACTGCTCCATCCAGTGGCCTACAGGATCCTGTTTGTTATGCTTTCCTGCACGCGAGTCAACACCAGCTGAGCTATTGTATTTCAACGACATCCATGGATTTCAGGCAGCAGCTTGTCTGAATTTTGTTTCACTACCCTCAACTTTCTCCTCCTCCAGCTGCTCGGGCGCCAAAGGTAATCCCGGCATCACAATCACAGGAGGTTCTGCAGATGTTGGAAATCTGGAGCAACAGACACAACATGCTCGAACATCCCAAAGTCAAAGGACATTTATTATCAAAGTATGTAGGCAGCATACAACTCTGAGGTACGTCCTCCCAAAGGAAGCCATGAAGCAAAGAAATGTCATGGACCCCATTGAAAGGATACTACAAACACTCACCACACACAAGGAAAGAACAAATCACGCAAATGCCAAAAAAAAAGAGCAAATAACACACTGAATAATAAACATCAAACCTCAGAGTCCTTGAAACAGGTTAAGAATGTTCAGTTCAGTTCAGTTTGGTGCTGTATCATTCTCAGCAGATCAGACAGCATCAATGGAATTAAATAGTCAAGCAATATAAAGAGTCCCGATGAAAGGTTTTGGCCTGAAGCATCAACTGTTTATTCTTCACAATTGATGTTACATGACCAGCTGAGTTCCTCCAGCGTTTCATGTATGTAGTCTTAGTCATGTATGTATGACAGATACACGGTCGTGGTTTCACTGACTGACAGACTGGTGACTGGGAGCAATGCCTGAAAAATGGGAGCACCTTGAACATTCCCATTCTCACATCTATTCCGAGTGTTACCCCCTCCTTAGGCCAGTAATGCATCACTCTACTATTAATCAGGTTATTGGAGATCAGTACTGTAAGGCCACAGAGAAATGATCGCCCAGCCTACTTAACAAGGTAGATGGTTCAAGTTACGTGTAGTTACAGTGTTGATTCTTTCGAGAACCGGGCTTGGAGAATGCGGAGGTGGGGGGGGAGGAGCGGGTGGATTCTCATTGAAACCTATCAAATGTTGAAAGGCCTCGACAGAGTGGATGTGGAGAGAGGATGTTTCCTGTGGTGGGTGAGTCTCAGACCAGAGGGATGTCCATTTAGAACGGAGATGAGGAGGAATTTCTTTATCCAGAGGGTGGTGAATTTGTGGAATTTGTTGCCACTGGTAACGGTGGAGGCCAAGTCTTTGCATATATTTAAGGCAGATGTTGTTAGATTCTTGATTGGTCAGGGATGAAGGAACACTGAGAGAAGACAAGCGAGTGGGGCTGAGAGGAAAATTGGATCAGCCATGATGAAATGGCGGAGCAGATTCAATAGGCCAAATGCGTAATTCTGCTCCTAATCCTTATGGTCTTATGGTCCAATTCCAATACCATTTTCCCCTATCTCAATCTCGCTGTCTCCATCTCTAGAGACCCTCTATCTACACGGGTGTTTTATGATTAACTATAGGTCTATAATGTATATAATATCATCATAAATATTATGTGCCTTTGGTTAACAAATCATATAATTGAGTTCCATACCCAAAGCTTTCAAAAATGCTAATAGAATCAGGATGAGGATTATTATCACTGATTTATGTCATGACTTTTGTTGTTTTGTGGTAGCAGTATAGTGCACTGCATCAAAAATAGAGTATATGTAGAACTGTGCAAAAGTTTGCGACACACACTGTATATAAAGCTACGGTGTCTCAGTATTTGTCAATATGGGGTGGGGAGTGATTTTGTGAATCTGGCGGGAGCAAAGGATGTTGGGAATGACAAGTTTGGAGCTCCGTGAGAGACGTGTGGGACAGGTGGCAGAGAAGAAGTGCCACGGATGGGCTTTGCTTTGGTTGCAGACACACCTTGTCCTGAGACACCAGGCAAGGTCAATTGATTCCAAAGAGCTGGTTTATTGATCATTACAGAATGTCTCTCTGGCACCTCCCGCTCCCTCCCCTCTCACTTCCTCTTTTCCCAACAATGATTCCTCTCTCCCTGCCCCCTTCCCACTCTCATTCCACAATAGAGACCTGTATCAGAATTAGGTTTATCATCATTCACATATGTCATTAAATTAGATGTTTTTGCAGCAGCAGTACAGTGCAATACATACACCTTCAACAGTACTGTGCAAAAGTCTTAGGCACCCTAGCTATGTATATGTGCCTAAGCCTTTTACACAGTGAGAACAACTCCCAACTGCACCAGCTTCTGGGATTTAGACGTGCTAACTTTCCGGAGTATGAATAGCTGGTGTGGCAGAAACAGCCGAGATTGTCCTGGGCAATGTCTTCAGGACCCATGGATTCCCGGTAGACATTGTCTTGGATCATGGTCCACAATTCACATCACATTTCTGAAGGGCATTCTGTAAGCTGATAGAGGTAACAGCAAAGCTTTCCTTCGCATTTCACCCACAGTCCAATGGTGAGACAGAGCAGACCAACCAGGATTTAGAATATACCTTAAGATGCCTGGCCTCAGAAGGACCTGATGAGTGGTGTGACCATTTGATGTAGGCAGAGATCACCCACAACACCTTACAGCATTTGACGCATGGGATTTCACCATTTGAGTACCACTTTGGTTATCCTCGGCCTGCCTTTCTGAAACAGGAGGCAGAGGTTGGGGTCTCTACAGCTGAAGATCTCTTCCAAACGCTACAAGCAAAAATGGATTCGGGCAAGAGAAATTTTGCTGGCTTCAACCCAGAAGGCAGAGATGAAGGCAAACAAAAGGAGAAGATGGGGACCCACTTTACGGCCTGGGCAACAGGCCTGGCTGTCCACTCATGATTTGCCTCTCTAGGTGGAATCTAGAACGTTAGTGTCCAGGTTCATTGGACCCTTCAAAGTCCCGAGGAAAATAAACCCGGTGGATTACACCTTGCCGCTCCCCAAACCCCTAAAGATCTAATCCAGCTAAATCACATCTCTAAATCAAAATATGTCTGCACCAGCCCCCTTAGCCCCACCAGTATCAGTCCCACCGCCACCCTGGTTTATTGAGGGGGAACATGTCTTCATGGTGAGAAGACATTTGGAATCATGTACTGTTCAGGCTGTTTGACAATACCTATGGACTGGGAAGGATTCGGACCCAAGGAGAGTTGCTGGGTGCCTGAAAGAAACATCTTGGATCCAGCCCTCATCTACAACTACGATCATCACCTCTGCGAGCAGTCAGGACAATCAGGTATCAGTCGTAAGGCTGGGGCACTCCCAACCACGCCAGCTTCCTGGATTTAGCCGCTCTTCGGAGTATGGATAGCTGGCGTGACCCCTATAGGGGTTCAGGACAGTGCCACTAGTTGGCAACCATGTTTTGGGTGCCAAAAATTGAGTATTTAAAGAGCACCTGAACTGATGTTCAGTGCTCAATCGTAAGACCTACTAGTGATTGTCTAGCGTTTATTTTGTGTTCAGTTCTCAATCCAGTTTGAAACCTTGTTTTGACCCTTGCTTCAGATTCTCTGCATTTGGGTCCGAACTATCCTTGTTACAACGGTTGGTAGGTATGATACTGTGAGACAAAGGGCCCGTACTGTGCTGCACTATTCTGGGTTTGTTGCTCGGTCAGAGGAATGCCTATCAAATTTATGACTCATTACTCCAGCATGCAAATCTTAGTTCATATATAATTCTTAGCACGACACTACCTCACAATTTTCGATGATGGGTCAATACCTTGAAATGTTAACTCTCGTTCTGTCTCCACAGATGTTGTCTGACCTGCTGAGCTTTGCCAATTTTTACAAAGCACAATTTGTATTCCATTGCTGTCCACGTGTTAACAGTACTTATGCAGTGCTCACTTGAGGGCCTGCAGATTGCATTTTATTATCTACACAGGAAATATGCGCTGCAGATTTTTTTTTTGTCTTTCTGTGAAATGGTGAATTATTAAAGACTATTTTGGGCTGCTCAGTTCTTGTCTGTCTACAGGGCAACCATCTCAGGAGTCTGCTACTGGGGCTAAAATCAACAGAACAAAAGCAGAGAACTTTAGACAATGATGACGTTGGGTTTGCAGGAACAGACCATGAGGAATGTTTAAAATCTATATCTTTGCATACCTTTTGAAAGATGTGGCCCCTTTTGCCCAGTGCAATTACAATGCTATTTTATAAATTTAGTTTTCAATGCGATGTAATAGAATCAGAATCAAGTTTATTTTCACTGACATATAATACTGTGCAGTAGTCATAGGCACATATACAGAATATAGCTGGAGAGCCTAAAACTTTTGCAGAGCATTGTAATAATTTCATGTATTGCACAATACTGCTGCAAAAAAATATAAATTTCATGACATATGTGAGTCATAACATATGATAAACCTGATTCTGATATGGGTCTCTGTTGTGGACTGAGAGTGGGAAGGGGGAAGAGGGAGGGGAATCATGATTGGGAAGGGGGGAAGAGGGAGGGGAAGGAGCAGGTAGCACCAGAGAGACAACCTTGCCTGGTGTCTCAGAGCTGGATGTGTCTGCACCGGGGTCACCTCTCACCTCTGGCACTCCCTCTCTGCCGTCTATCCCACACCCCTTCCTTGGCGCTCCACCGTCGCCATTCCCAACATCCCTTGCTCCCGCTAGATTTCCAAACTCACCCTATTCTCCACGTTGACAAATAAGTACTGTGCAGAAGTCTTAGGCACCCTAGCTAGATACATGTTCCTGAGGCTTTTGCATAATACTGTAAGTTGTGAAATTTGTTGTGTGGCAGCACTGCAGTGCAATACATGAAATATTCTGTAACTTACAATAAGAAATTGAAGTAATGCAAAGAAGAGTGCAGAAATAGTGGGGTAGTGTTCATGGGTTCAGGAACAACATAGAGGAGGAAGCTGTTCCTAAGACATTATGTCTTCTTCACTATGTCTTCAGACTCCTGCACCTCCTCCTTGATGGTGGTAGGCAGAAGAAGGCATGTTCTAGATGGTGAAGGTCTTTCATGATGGGTCCTGCCTTCTGGAGACATCGCCTCCTGAAGTTGTCCTCAATGGCAGAGAGGGTTGTGCCCGTGAAGGAGCTGTCCGAGTGTGGATCTTCAGGCTTCAGTAGCTCCTCTTTGATGGCAGCAATGAGAATAAAGATGAGGCATTCTGAAGTGAGAAGATTTGTTGAATAAGGTTATCCATACTTTCAGAATGCTTTTCTTATATTGATGGTGTCAACTAATTTCATGCAAACATCTTAATGTCATCTTCAGCCCTTCTGCTGAAGCTATCGAACTGTTGGTAACTTGGGATATGACTGGAGATGTAAAATTTAAACACTAAAGCTTGGAAATTGATCTGAAGTTGGAATTAAAAGTCCTTAATTTATAATTATCTATATTCCTAATCTTTAGAGATTCTGTAGATGCTGGAAATCCAGAGCAACATGCACAAGGTACTGGAGGAACTCAGCTGGTCGAGCAGCATTGATGGACAGGAATATACAGTTAACTTTTTGAGCCGTGACATTTCATCAGGACTCTTGTTTCAATTTGATTCTGAACTCAGGTCTTTATATGTATCAGCATCTCCTATTCCTTGTTTCTGCATCTTTGTCTGTGCACATTTCCAGGGAATGACTGTCTAGAACAGTGATTTCAAAGCTTCACTCTACATTTTATGAGAATTCTTACAGAGAACTTCAGCAAATTTTATTGTATTTGGTGGAGAGGGTCCAATGCTTAGGATCAAAAGTTGCTGTAGAGGTTTGTAGACTCTGCCAGCTTCATCAGGGCAGAACACTCCCCACCATCGAGGATTTCTTCGAAAGGTGGTCTCAAGAAGGTGGCATCCTTCGTAAAGGTCCTCACATCCTGGGACATGACTTCTTCCAATTGCTACCATCAAGGAGAGGTATGGGAGACTGAAGAGACACACTCAGTAATTCAGGAATGGCTTCTTTCCCTTGCCATCAGATTTCTGAACCGTCTATGAACCCATGGACACTGCCTCACAATTCCTCTTTTGCAATATTTCTTTATTTATTGGTCTATTTGTTTACTATATGTTTAATGTAATTTACAATTTGTATATCTTGTTCTGTACTGCTGCTGCCTTATCAGCAAGTTTCATGACATACAAACAGCGGTGCCTCAGGGGGTCGGTGTCCTTCATTAAGCAACCCCAGCACCCAGGGCATGCCGTCTTCTCAATCCTACCGTCAGGTACAGAGGCCTGAAAGCACACACTCAGTGATTCAGGAACAGCTTCTTCCCCTCTGCCATCCGATTCCTAAATGAACATTGAGCCCATGAATACCACCTCATTACATTTTTATTTCTGTTTTTTTTTTGCTTACCTATTTAATAGATATATAATAGACTTAATGTAACTCAGTTTTTATTTTCTATATTTATCAATCATGTATTGCACTGTACTGCTTCTGTAAAGTTAACAAATTTCACGACACGTGCCAGTGGTATTAAATCCGATTCTGATAAGTCAGTGACAATAAACCATATTCTGTTTCTGAGAACTGCAAGCTTTAGAGCAGGGGTTCCCAACCTTTTTAGTGTCATGGACCAATATCATAATGCAAGAGGTGGTGGAGTCCACGTCAGGAATCCCTGGTTTAGAAAAAAAGTCATCCTTTCTTTATGGAAAGGCGCCTAACGAAGCTATATAGACCATATTGAATCTGTGTAGCATAAATGTACAGTGTAAACATAGAGTCACATCCTCTCATGTCTTGTGAGAATAAATTGTGCGAGCTAACGCTTTCAACTTTGGAGTGAAGGAGGATGAGAGGCGACATGATAAAGGTGTGCAAGATGATTAAGTGGATAATTAGAGTCTTCTTCCCGGAGAAGAAATTACTAATATGACAGGGAATATTTTTAAGGTGGATTGGAGAAAAGTATAGCGGGGATGTCAGGGGTAAGTATTTTTACACAAAGAGTGGTAGGTGTGTGGAATGGAAGTGGTGGTAAAGGCAGATACATTGGGAATATTTAAGAAACTCTTAGATAAGCACATGGATGATAGGAAAATGGAGGGAAGGGTTAGATTGATCATAGAGTAGGGTAAAAGTTCAGCATGACATCATGCGTCAAAGTGCCTCTGCTGTGCTGTAGTGTTCTGTTGTATATTATCCTATGTGTATCTGTGGCATCATAGTTACAAAATCTCCAGCATATTGTATTCTGCTCCTTTACAACGTCAGTGTAGTTCCTTAGCCAGACTCTCCAACTGAGCAGAAGATACAAATGTCTGAAATCATATTCAAGAGAGAATCTGCGGATGCTGGATATCCAACCAACATGCACAAAATACTGGAGGATCTCAGCAGGCCAGGAAGCATCTATAGAGAAGAGCGCAGGTGACGTTTCAGATCGAGACCCCTTGGCAGGACTGGGAAAAAGAAAGTTGAGGAGTAGACTTAAAAGTTAGGGGGAGGGAAGAGAGAAACACAAGGTGAGAGGTGAAACCCGAAGGGGGAGGGATGAAGTAAAGAGCTGGGAAGTTGATTGGTGACGGAGATACAGGGCTAGAGAAGGGGGATTCTGCTAGAAGAGGGCAGGAGGCCATGGAAGAAAGCAGGGAGGGGAGGAGAACCGGAGGGAGGCGAGGGGCGAGCAAGGAGATAAGGTGAGAGATGGAAAAGTGAATGGGGAATGAAGAGAATGGGGACGAGGAACCAGAAGTTTATTGATGTTCATGCCATCAGGTTGGAGGCTACCCAGATGGAAAATAAGCTGTTGCTCCTCTAACCTGAGTGAGGCCTCACCACAACAATGGAGGAGGCCACGGATAGACATATCGGAAAGAGAATGGGAAATGGAATTAAAATGGGTGGCCGCTGGGAGATCCCGTTTTTTCTGGTGGATGGAGCGTAGGTGCTTGGTGAAGTGATCTCCCACTCTATGTTGGGTCTCACCGATATACAGGAGGCTTAACTAGGATCCCACCGCCAAGCACATCTTTCCCTCCACCCCCCCGCCCATTTTCTGCTTTCCACAGGGATTGATCGCTACACGACTCCCTTGTCCATTCATCCCTCTCCATTGATCTCTTTCTTGGCACATCCTTGCAAGTGGAACAAGTGCTACATCTGCCCCTATATCTCCTCCCTCATTACCATTCAGGGCCGCAAAAAGTCCTTCCAGGTGAGGAAATGCTTCACCTGTGGGTCTGTTGGGCTCATATAATGTGTCTGGTGCTCCCAGTGTGGCCTACTGTATACCAGTGAGACCCAAGTAGATTGGGAGACCGCCTTGACGAGCACCTACACTCTGTCTGCCAGTAAAAGCGGGATCTACCAGTGGCTACCATTTTAATTCCACTTCCCATTCCCTTTCTGATATGTCTATCCATGGCCTCCTCTACTGTCCTGATAAGACCACACTCATAGGATGGAGGACCAACATCTTATATTCTGTCTGGGTATCCTGCAACCTGATTGCATGAACATTGATTTCTTGAACTTCTGGTAATGCACCCCCTTCACGATTCCCCATACCCTTTTCCCGCTCTCACCTTATGTCCTTGCCCACCCATTGCCTCCCCCTGGTGCTCCCTCTCCCCCCTCCCCCACACTTTTCTTTCTTCCATAGCCTTCTGTCCTCTTCCATCAGACTCCCTCTTCTCCAGCCCAGTATCTTTTTCACCAATCGTCTTCCCAGCTCTTTACTTCAAACTTCCCCCTCCTGGTTTCACCTATCACCTTGCGTTTCTATCTCCCCTCTCCCCCCACATCTTTTACATTTACTCCTACCAGCTCTTGTCTCCAGTCCTGCCGAAGGGTTTCGGCTCGAACGTTGACTGTAGCAACTTTTTTCCATAGGTGCTGCCTGGCCTGCTGAGTTCCTGCAGCACTTTGTATGAGTTGTCTGAAATCATGTACCACCAGGCTCAAGGACAGCTTCTGTGTAGCGGTTATCAGACTCTTGATCAGTCCTCTTGTAGGACAAGATGAACTCCTGACCTCACATTCTACCATATTATGATCTTGCACTTTATTGTTTAACTGCACTGCACTCTCTCTTTAGCCGCTACACTTTATTCTGCACCATTATTGCTTTAATTTGAGGAGTAGCACCTCTGGTGAAGGGGCTGTCCTGTCCATTTTGAGGCAGCTCACTCACCTTTGGCCCCCACTGGACTCTCAGCTCTCTCTTGTGGCTCCATGCAGCTGATTGCATATGAGTATAGCCACACCCCTGTTCACCGCTTTGACAGGCGGGATAAACTTGGTGAGGGTAGCTGGTGGCCTCCTACCATCTTAAGGTAGGTTGCCTGTCCTAGAACGTAAAGTTAGCTCTGATGGACCGGACGGTTGAGATCTATGCTGAGATCCCATGGCCTGAAAGGTGGTTCTGCAACACTTTGTTGAGAGCACAGGGTGAGACAAGGCTCAGAAGAAATCATTGTCATCCACTGCAACCAAGGAAGGTCTGAGCTTGTTCGTATCACTGGGCCCACACCTCTGAGGCCAAGAGAGTGGAACTGTCTCAGTGCAACAGCTTTTTCACTTTAGGAACTCTACCGTACAGGATTTCTTGTCATTGTCAGATATGACGGATAACCACCACTTTGTTGTACCTCACTGAACTGCGTGATGAATTGATTTGTATAAACAGTGTGCAGGACAGGTTTTCTACTCAATCACCCAGTCTTTTATTGGAAGGATTATCTATACTGACTTTACCTCATTTTTTTATCAAATGAGTTAAAAAATAAAGATTTCAAATGGATGAGGGAACTGCTTCAGAACTGATAATATGATGGGACTTTGCCTGTTCTCACAAATGGATGGAAATGTTTCCCTGTCATAATGTTGGATCAAAAGGGAAGCAGCAATTGCAGATGCTAACAATGTGAAATTTTCCCTTAAGAGCAGGAACTCTTAGCCTGAAAACATTACGGTTAAGGAAGGTCATCTTGGTCAGTCATGAGTGATATCAGCAAGTGGGTATATGAGATAGTCTACAGTCATTGAACACAAGTTGTACAGTACATAATCAGGTGCCCAGCAGATGATTTTACAGGAATCACTCATTGCACGAGCAGTAGAGGGAAAAGGAAGGATAGTCGTTAAACCAAGGTCATTGTAGTTAGACTGGTTGTATCAGTCTGTTATGAAGGTTTCAATGCACAGGATTGCAAGAGGCAGCAGAGGGGCTTGGACTCAGCCATCTCCATCACACGCACAACATCCTCACTAGGAGAGGGGAGCACAAGGAGGGTATTACTAAGGAAGCAGATTCCACCAGGAGAGAGGAGCACAATAAATGTGTTACTAAAGAGGCAGATTATCTGGCATCAGCTCATTGCTATTTCCCTTAGCATCAACTGCCATATTTATTACATTACCTCAGTGACTACTCTTCAAAAGGACATAATGCGGTTGAAAAGGGCATAGGGTCTCCAGGGATTTGGAAAAGCAAGTCTTTTATTTCTTCACACAATCAATATTTCCTTCACTCTGTTCCTATTCCATTGATCATTTTTTTTTCATATATTCATTTGTTCCCTATTGATTTTTATATGGCCCCAGTTTAGTCTTTCAGGTCAATTGCTACTCCCAAAAATCCATTGTCAGGCGTCCAATGCATTTTATCCCAATAGCTTACCATATTCTCATCTTCCCCCAAGCAAAAAAATTTGTTAATGTAATCATTTCAATATTAGTACATTTATAAATCTATATGTATAACAATTTAATTTCCATTCAGACCAAAGTCAAGGTAAAATTTATTATCAAAGTACGTGTATGTCACCTTGTGCTACCTTAAAATTCATTTCCTGGCAGGCATTTACAGGAAAATAAAGAAATATAATAGGCTTTATGATATATATATATATATACACACACACAAAGACTGACCAACAACAGATATACAAAAGAAGACAAAATTGTGCAAATAAAATATAAGTAATACTGAGAACAGGATCAGAAAACAGCTGCAGAGGGTTGCAAATGCAGCCTGCACCATCATGGAAACTAGCCTCCCCACCATCGAGAACACCTTCAAATGGTAATGCTTCAAGAAGAAAGCACCTATCATTAAGGACACCCACCAGCAAAGACATGCTGTCTTCTTATTACCACCATTGGAGAAGAGGTACAGGAGCTTGAAGACACACACTCAATGTTTTAGGAACAGTTTCTTCCCCTCTGCTGTCAGATTTCTGAATGAACAACAATTCCATGAACACTACATCACTATTTCTGCTCTCTTCAGCCCTGTTTATTTAATTTTTACCCTGAGTATAGTTCTTATTGCAACTTATGGTATATTTTATGTATTACTCTATCCTGCCACTGTTCCTGGAGAGTGTTGCCCCGGTTTTTTATGTATTACGGATGTGGACTTGGACTATAGACTCTTTTTTCCAGCCTTATAGTTTTTTTAATATATTCTATGTTTTTTCTCGTGATCTTCTTGGGTTCTTTTTCTGTGTGAGGAAGGGGATGTGGGGGCCAATCTACCCGATCCGTTTTGTTCAATTTTTGTGTGGGAGGAGGGATTTGGAGGTTGATGCTCCTGTTCTGTTTTTTTGTGTTTTTTTTTGTGGGGGGTGGGATTTGGATATCACACTGCCTTTCCTCTCTTTCTTGGTTTTATAGCAACCCGGAGAATTAAACAATTTTGGAGTTGTATACTTTGATAATAAATGAACCTTTAATCCTTTGCTGCCACAAAACAACAAATTTCACAACTGTGCAAAAGTCTTCGGCACATATACAGTATATAGCTAGGGTGCCTAAGACTTTTGCACAGTACTGTAGTAACTTTATGTATTGTATTGTACCGCTGCCACAAAAAAACACACATTTCTTGATATATGTGAGTGATGATAAACTTGATTCTTGATATGGGTCACTATTGTGGACTGAGAGTGGGAAGGGGACATGGAAAGGGGAATCATAGTTGAGAAAGGGGGAAGGAAGAGAGGAGGGAGTGGGAAATACCAGAAAGATATTCTGCAGTGATCAATAAACCAATTGTTTGGAATCAAGTGATCGTGTCTGTGTTGAGTGTGTCTGTGTCCATGCCAACCCCCACCCCTGGCACTCCTTCTCTGCCACCTGTCCCATACCCTCCCATGGCACTCTACTTCCAACATCCTTTGCTCTGCCAGATTTACGAACTCACTCCACGTTGACAATTACAGTACTGTATAAAATTGTGCCCCTCTCTATATATACAGTATGTGCCTAAGACTTTTGCACAGCACTGTATGTCAGTTAGCTGGCTGGTGGCGTAGTGGCATCAGCGCCGGACTTCAGAGCGAAGGCTCCCGAGTTCAAATCCAGCCGGCTCCCTTGCACGCTTTCCATCTGTGCTGGGTTGAGCGTCGAGCTAGCAACTCGGCCTGGTAAAAATAAGAAAGCCTGCTAAAAAAAACGCCATCATGATGGCGGCGTCCCGATGACTCCACTCGGAGTTAAGGGTTTTCTTCTTCTTCTTCTGTATGTCAGTGACAATAAACAAGATTCTGATTCTGATTCTGATCGTAGAATCCTTGAAAGTGGACTTCATTGAGTCAATTCAATTAATTTCATAATTAATTCCATTTAATGTAACCAGATGCTGTCATTGTTCTTACATTTTATAAGCTTTTGTTATAATTTCCATTCATAAGAGTTATTAGTTTAATATTCTGATCATTCAGTAATTCTTGACTTACCTTTGAATTTGACTCTTTGTCTGCTTAAGATATTTTCATATGTACTTCATTTGCCGTGTTCCTCGTTTAATCACATTACCAATTTCGCACATTCCACTTTATCCAGTCACAGTTTTCACCCAAGACAACTGAGTGGAACAAGCTCTTAGGGATGTGACAACATCAGATAAGTTGTGTCTTTAATGATGTTGCTTAAGGAATAAATTTAGCTTTGGATAACTTCTCTGTTTTCTAATCAATATACTGATACCGTATTAGTGAGACAAGAACAGAAGCATGGGTCTGGACAAATTGATCCAATTTGCCTTTATTATTGTCAAGTTCCGGAGTTAGAAAGATATGTTGCAGCTTTACAAAACTTTAGTTAGGCTGCATTTGAAGTATTATAAGCAGCTCTGGTCTCCTCATTACAGGAGGGATGTCAGGGCTTTGGAGAGGATACAGAAGAGGTTCACCGAGATGCTATATGGAGCAGAGGGCCTGTGCTATGAGAGGATGGACAAACTTGGGTTGTTTTCTCTGGAGTTGCAGAGGCTGACGGGAGATCTGATAGAAGTGGCTAAGTTTGCTGACGATACGAAGATAGGTGGAGGGGCCGGTAGTGCTAAGAAAATGGAGGGTCTGCAGAGAGACTTGGATAGATTGGAAAAATGGGCAGAGAAGTGGTAAATGAAATACAATGTTGGAAAGTGTATGGTTATGCACTTTGGCAGAAAAAAAATAAACGGGCAGACTATTATTTAAATGGGGAAAGAATTCAAAGTTCGGAGATGCAACGGGACTTGGGAGTCCTCGTACAGGATACCCTTAAAGTTAACCTCCAGGTTGAGTCAGTAGTGAAGAAGGCGAATGCAATGTTGGCATTCATTTCTAGAGGAATAGAGTATAGGAGCAGGGATGTGATGTTGAGGCTCTATAAGGCGCTGGTGAGACCTCACTTGGAGTACTGTGGGCAGTTTTGGTCTCCTTATTTAAGAAAGGATGTGCTGACGTTGGAGAGGGAACAGAGAAGATTCACTAGAATGATTCCGGGAATGAGAGGGTTAACATGTGAGGAACGTTTGTCCGCTCTTGGACTGTATTCTTTGGAGTTTAGAAGAATGAGGTGAGACCTCATAGAAACATTTCAAATGTTGGAAGGCATGGACAGAGTGGATGTGGCAAAGTTGTTTCCCATGATGGGGGAGTCTAGTACAAGAGGGCATGACTTAAGGATTGAAGGGCACCCATTCAGAACAGAAATGCGAAGAAATTTTTTTAGTCAGAAGGTGGTGAATCTATGGAATTTGTTGCCATGGGCAGCAGTGGAGGCCAAGTCATTGGGTGTATTTAAGGCAGAGATTGATATGTATCTGTGTAGCCAGGGCTTCAAAGGTTATAGTGAGAAGGCGGGGGAATGGGACTAAATGGGAGAATGGATCAGCTCATGATAAAATGGCGGAGCAGACTCGATGGGCCGAATGGCCGACTTCTGCTCCTTTGTCTTATGGTCTAAGTTTATAAGATTATGAGAGGCATCGAAAGAGTGGGCAGACATCATCCTTATCCCAGTGTTGAAATGTCTAGTACCAGACGGCATGCATTTCAGGTGAGGGAGGATAGGTTTAAAAGAAATGTGCAGGAAAAGTATTTTTTTACACAGGATGTGATGGGTGCCTGGAATGCACTACCTGGGGTGGTGGTGGATGCAAGTATGAATGGGGCAATGGAAGGATTTGGACATTGTGTAGGCAGAAGGGATTAGTTTAGCTGGGCATTTGAAACACTGGTTTAAGTAGTTTGGCATAACAGTTTTGGTCATCCTGTCATAGGAAAGATGTGGTTAAGCGACACGCACAAAATGGAGGAACTCAGCAGGTCAGGCAGCAACTATGGAAATGAATGAATAGTCAACGTTTTGGGCAGAGACCCTTCACCAGGATTGGAAAGAAAAGGGGGAAAATGCCAGAGTAAAAAGATAGAGGGAGGGGAAGGAGGATAGGCAGGTGATAGGTGAAGCCAAGTGGGTGGGAAAGGTGAAGTGCTGGAGAGGAAGGAATCTGATAGGAGAGGAGAGTGGACATAGGAGAGAGGGAAGGAGGTGGGGACTCAGGGGAGGTGATCGGGAATTGAGAAGAGGCAAGAGGCCAGAGTGGGGAATAGAAGAAGAGGGGAGGGGAAGGGAATTTTTTTTTTTACTGAAGGAGAAATTGTTATTAATGCCATCAGTTTCGAGACTACCCAGACGGAACATAAGGTGTTGCTTCTCCGCCCTGAGCGTGGCCTCATCATGGCGCATGAGGAGACCATCGACCAACGTGTTGAAAAGGGTATGGGAATTGGAATTAAAATGTTTGGCCACCAGGAAGTGCCAGTATAGGCGGATGAAGTGGAGGTTCTCGATGAAGCAGTCCCCCAATTTATTATGGGTCTCACCAATGTGGAGGAGGCTGTATTGAGAGCACCAGATGCAGTAGACAACCCTAGCAGAATAAGATATGAAGTGTTTGCCTTGCCTGGAAGAACTGTTTGGGACCCTGAGTGGAGGCGGGGGAAGAGGTGAATGGGCAAATATAGCACTCAGACCGCTTGCAGGGATAAGTGCCAGGAGGGAGATCAGTGGGGAAGAACAGGTGGACAAGGGAATCATGGAGGGAGTGATGCCTGCGGGAAGTGGAGGAGGGGGAGGGTAAGACACGCTTGTTGGTTGGATCCGTTTGGAGGTGTGAAAATAGGCAAATTTAAAATGCAAGTAAACCTCACAGACTAAGTGATCATACTCTTGTACAGAGATCTCCAATAAGTTAATAAATTTCAAATCAATGGAACAGAATAATGAATGAGAATCGGGTTTATCATCACTGACATGGTGTGAAATGTGTTCCATTGTGGTAGCAGTCTGGTGCAAGACATAGAAATTGCTATAACTTACAAAAATTATTAAATAATGCAAAAGAAAAATAATGAAGCTGTGCTCAAAGTCCAAACTTCAAACTTCAAAGTAAGTTTATTATCGAAGTACATATATGTCACCATATACAAGCCTGAGATTCATATTCATGTGGGCATACTCAATAAATCAAATAACTATAATAGAATCAATGAAAGTCCGCACCAACAGGTCGGACAACCAGGGTGCAAAAGGCAACCAACTGCAAATACAAAAAGAAAGAAAAAAAAATAAAGATAATAAATAAGTAAGCAAAAAATAACAGAAACATGACATGAAGAGTCCTTGAAAGTGAATTCATAGGTTGTGGCAACACTTCATTGATGGAGCAAGTGAAATTGAGTGAAGTTATCCCCTCTGGTTCAAGATCCTGATGGTTAAGGGATAATAACTGTTTCTGAACCTGGTGGTGTGAATCCTGAGTCTCCTGTACCTTCTTCCTGATGACAGCAACAAGAAAAGAGGATGACCTGAGTGGTGGGAGGTCGGGGGGGGGGTCCCTAATGATGGATGCTACTTTCCTGGCAATAACATTCTGGGTAGATGTGCTCACTGATGGGGAGGGCATGCAGACATCGATTGTGCTGTTCAAGTAAGGAGAGAGTAGTTGGCCGTACGCATCTGGTGTCATGGTAGTTTAGCAGTTTGCACTACACTATTATAGCTTTGGGCGTCGGAGTTCAGAGTTCAATTCCAACATACTCTGTAAGAAAGTTTGTATGTTCTTCCCGTATCCACATGGGTTTCCTCTGGGTGCTCCAGTTTCCTCCCACACTTCCAAGGAGTGCCAGTTAGTAGGTTAATTGGTCATTGTCAATTATTCTGTGATTAAACTAGGGTTAAATCAGTGGGTTGCTGGGCAGTGAGGGTTGGAGGCCCAGAAGGGTTTGTTCTGCACTGCAACCCTAAAAAGAAAAAAAATAAAATCAATATGTGTTGTGAACATTGTATAGGTGAGGATCACACTGGGTTGTGATATCCCTCATAAATAAATAAACTGTTAACACTCTCCATGCCTCTGAATACTCGTCCAGAAACTCAATCGATGGTAGTGGAGGCATTTATTTGTAGCAGACAAATTAACACATATTTTAACTTGCAAAGTCAAAGTCAGTTAATATATGCATGGCAGTGATCGATAGATATCTGTGTTTCCACAGAATTGAGTAGTATGGGGTTAGTGCGGCAAAGTAGTGTTAAGTTGGTTAAGTTGGATCAGCCATGATCTTGAATGATGGTGTTTGGCTGAGGGGCTACTCCAACTGGCTTCTAACCGAAGAAAGAAAAGAGGTAACATTAGGAAATTGTGGTAAAGTACTACTTTTGGAGTTTTGCTTCAGCAGAAATCAATATCAGAAGCAATGAGATTAGAAACCGGAAACAGTTAACTTTCAGTGCCAGTGTGACAATTAAAGATGAGCTTTATTTATCACATTACATCACACCATCGAAACATACAGCGAAATGTGTCATTTGCGTTAACGACAACCGCAGCCCGAGAAAGTGCTGGGAGCAACCTGCAAGTGTCATCACGCTTCCAGCACCAATATTGCATGCCCACAACTTACTCACCCTAACATGTATTTCTTTGGAATGTGGGGGGAAACCGGAGCACCCAGAGGAAACCCAGGCAGGGTCACGAGGAGAACGTAAACTCTCCTTACAGACAGCGGCAGAAATTGAACCTGGGTCACTAGCTCTGTAAAACAATGTGCTAACCGCTATGTTGCCTTGCTGCTCCACATGAGCAATCAAATTTATGCATAGCTATTTTTATTGATAGCTCATCCTAGACCTGAATATATGTGACTTTCTTCACAAAATGTTGAAGTGGATTTGATTGGGTGAGTGCTGTTCAGTAGGAAATGTGCCCTATCTTTGAAAATTCCTGACTCTTCCACAGAAAGTATCTGAAATTAATGTATATCGACTTGCTGTATACTGACTGCTTAATGTGTCTTTACTCGTACGACTAATTTATCGGTAAATGTTCCTGCAGTGTATCTCCAAATGATTTTACTTGATAAATCTTGTGTCACGCTTATTTTTTGCTTAGCCAATTAAGAAGCTCTCAAAGGCAATCAGTACCATCAGAAACAATACATCATTTGTGCAATGATTTAATTAAGCAAAATATAAAATACCTTGCATGCAGAATTCCACTTCATACTTGCACAGCTACAAAGCAGAAATCTTACTGCTGGAGACTGCAGGTTGTTTCACTGCAACACACGTAAAATGCTGGAGGAACTCAGCAGATCAGGCAGCATCTATGGAGAGGAATAAACAGTCGATGTTTCAAGCCAAAACCCTTCAACAGAACTAGGATGAAGCCTTCTCCATAGATTAAGGATTCTACATTATTTAATGTCATTTTCAGTAAACAAGTGTAAAGGAGAGTAAAATAATTGTCAGTCCAAACAAAAGGTCTTGGCCCAAAATGTCAACTATCTATTCATTTCCATTGGTGCTGAGCTCCTCCAGCATTTTGTCTGTTATTTTGCATTTCCAGCACCTGCAGACTTACTTGTGTTTAAAATAATTGTCACTTCACATCCGATGTAACATATAAAAACACACTAAGATAAAGAACACAACAATAAAATAAGACAATAAATATAAAAATCGTAAGATAGCTTATATATATAGATTATTTGTTTGTCCATAGAGTGATGCTAGGTACAGGAGTGTCTGTAAATAAGATGACTGACATGAAATGATAAAGTAGTGGTTATTGGGAGTGTGGAGTGGTGGACATAATGGGTGGAGGTGTAGATCAGCCTTACTGCTTGGGGACAGTAACTGTTTTTGCAGCTGACCTGCTAAAGTAAGTTCCTTCAGTATTTTGTGTATGGTGCCCCAGATATTCAGCAGCTGCAGAATCTCTTATTTTTCTGTAGTTTCATTGCTCTGTTGTTAATGGACAAATAACCCTTTGAGTTATCTAACTGAATATGTGTTATGAAATCTGCTCTGCGCTAGATGTCCTCTTGGATGTTATGTTGTGCTGCTGTATGAGTGAACGTTATCTGAAAAATCACTGTTCAACTCTGTGAACCACTCAGTGGCACGTATTACAGTTTTGAAACTCAACCCACGTACGTTCCACAGGCACAGTAGTGTGGTGGTTAGTCTAATGCTCTTACAGTGCCAGTGTCCCAGAATCAATCCGTCACGGTCTGTAAAGGGTTTATATGCTGTGTGGGTTTCCTCAGGGTGCTCCGGTTTCCTCTCGCAGTCAAAAGACAGACAGGTTAGTAGGTTAACTGATCACCTGACGAAGGGTCTCGGCCTGAAACGTCGACTGTACCTCTTCCTAGAGATGCTGCCTGGCCTGCTGCGTTCACCAGCAACTTTGATGTGTGTTACAAGTGCAGACTTGTTGGGACAGAAGAGCCAATTACAATGATGTATCGCTAAATAAAATAACTAAAGTAAAAAAAATAAAATTAATTAGAATCAAAATTAGGTTGACTATTACCAGCATATGTTGTGAATTTTGTTAAATTTGTGGCAGCAGTACAATGCGTTACATGATAAATAGAGAAAAAAACTTAACTACAGTAAGTATATATTCTGTCAACACACACAAAAAAAAATGCTGGTGAACACAGCAGGCCAGGCAGCATCTATAGGAAGAGGTACAGTCGACGTTTCGGGCTGAGACCGACCCGAAACGTCGACTGTACCTCTTCCTATAGATGCTGCCTGGCCTGCTGCATTCACCAGCATTTTTTTTGTGTGCATTGCTTGAATTTCCAGCATCTGCAGAATTCCTCATGTTTGCGTATATATATTCTGTTATGTTTATTATTCTATAGAGTATAATTGAGTATGCCCACAGGAAAATGAATCTCAGGGCTGTATATGATGACATATATGTACTTTGATAATAAATTTACTTTGAACTTTCTTCATGCTATATACATATATATATGTGTGTGTGTGTGTGTGTGTGTGTATATATATATATATGTGTGTGTGTATGTGTGTGTGTGTGTGTATATATATATATATATATATACACACACACACACAAACATACTCGTAAGGGGTGGAGCGCCATGGGAGGGTTGTGGAGGACAGATGACAGAGAAGGAATGCCGGAGCAGGTGGAGGTGGATGTAGACACACCCAACCCTGAGACTCCGGGCAAGGTCATTTGATTCCAAACAATCGGTTTATTGATCGTTACAGAATGTCTCTCTGGTGCTTCTGGCTCTCTCCGTTCTCTCTTCCTCTTCGCAATCTCAGTCCAAAATAGAGACCCATATCAGAATCTCAGTATTATTATTTTTTACACATTGGTTGTGTCAGTATTTGACTGTATGTAGTATTTCATAGTTGCCATAGTTGGGGGTGGTAGTGGGGATAAGCTCTCATTACTTATTGAATTGTTTCAATGGTGTGCATCTCAAATAGCCTCCGATAACCAAGTCCAACTCCTAGTCTTCACGTATGGCTTGGCTGCTAAGCCTGGTGGAACCATTACAACTAACAGGAGAAGGGGCAAAGGCGGGTTACTGGCGCCTCAAAAGCAGTCATTTGGGCAGATGGTTGGCAGCTCCTCTAGGAGAAGGTAAACTCAGATCTTTAACCTCTGCTGCCTTGCAGCTATACGCACTCATGGGTAAGGCTTCGAGAGTAAACCACGAGGGAAAAATCCAGAGTAAGCATCCCTAAGGCAGTCCTAAGTTGAGTTCAATTTTGATTGGCAACTCCCATGATGCTGCTGATGCCAAACTGCATCGATCTCTGCCGTTCCTTTGGGTTCATCAGATGCGTGGAGAGGGGGAGCGTGCTACATGGACAACAGTTTGCTCTCCATATCATACTGCTCTGGCTTGTGTATCACGTAGACAGCTAGGACACAATATCTGTGGTCAATCCTGACCAATGGAGGGCCTCAGGCAGTTTATAATAAATTCCATTGTGTTTATTTACTCTCTTGTAAATGCCTGCAAGATATTGAATCTCAAGGTAGAATTGATGCCAACTTCACCCACCTCAACACGAAACTGATCTAAACACCTTCAGACTCACTTTCAAGGCCTCTGCAGGCTTGATTCCATGGCTGTTTTAGACAATCCTCTCACTTTGTATTATTTACCCCAGAAAACCCTTGAGGTGAGATTCCTCCATATTTAATCATTTGTTTTTAATTGCCAGGGGTTAAAATCACTGTGGGTTCTGTGCATCCTCATGACCAGGGTCATTTCTGACTACAGAACCCTATTCATTCAGACTTTGCAAAATCTCCATTGGAATTGTGATACTTTTCTACTGTTGACCTCTAACTGTTCTTTTTCACACGTTTAATTTCACTGGTATGTTTTGTGAAATTTGTTGCTTTACATTGCAATACACAATAATAAAACTATAAAATACAATATTGTATGTATGTGTATATATTGTATACACCAGCTGGTGGTGTAGTGGCATCAGCACTGGTCTTTGAGGCAAATGGTCCTGAGTTCAAATCCAGCCAGGTCCCAACCTGGGCAGAAGCAGCATCTGGGCAGAAGAAAGGCCTGGCAATTGACTTCCGTATCTTGCCATGAAAACCCCATGGGCAACTACACTATCCATGAATCAAAGGGCTCGAGAAGAAAGAATCTGATAGGAGAGGAGAGTGGACCGTAGGAGATAGGGAAAGAGGAGGGGACCAAGAGTATTGTGTTCAGTTCTAGTTGCCTCATTATAGGAAGGGTGTGGGAACTTGAGAGAGGGTGCAGAGGAGATTTACTAACAGGATGTTGCCTGGATTCAAGAGTGTGTCTTATGAGAAAAGGTTGAGGGCTTTTCTCTCTGATGCAACGAAGGCACGATGATAAGAGGCACAGACAGAGTGTACAAACAAAGACTTTCTTTTACCCAGCATTAAATAACTTTAAATAGCTAACACGAGAGTGCACAATTTTAAGCTGATTGAAAGAAATTGTAGGTCAGGATGTTAGAGGTAGGTTTTTTTTTTCCGTCAGGAACTGGTAGGTTTGTGGGATGCATTGTCAGAGGTGGTGGTAGAGACAGATATATTTGGGGCGTTTAAGTGAGTTCTAGATAGGCACATGATTGACAGAAAAATGGAGGGCTATGTAGTAGGAAAGGTTAGAATGATATTGTGGGCTGAAGAGTCTGTCCTGTATTATATTGTTGGCGTATGTTCTTGCCTAGATGGCTGTTGAAGACAAATTAGATCAACTTAATGCTTGGAAGAAAATTGCACCCCATGTGCTTGTACAAAGTGTCTTTCTATTCAAGTCAGAAATATCTAATATACTCTAGTGGGCAAGGGCTATGAATTCACTTGTAATGTTTCCCTGAAACAGGTGTTTTACTCGACGGTCTATGCAGATCAAGGGCTGAATGCCAAACTGAATTACAGTTGTCAAATGAGAGGGGAAACGGAGAGAGAACAGGAGTGAACAGCAGAGATTTTGGTGATTAAAGTCATTGTGAAGGTAGATGAAAAATCAAATCACAGTGAGATTTGTCTCAAATTGCATCTGCCTCAAGAAGGTTCCCCTGGGGCACAGTAACTCAGGAACCAGAGTAGGCTCCTGCCAAAAAAACAAGTTAGTGCATTCTTGCAAGCAGTTGTAAAGAGTGAAGTTGTGTGCAGCCACAACTTTTCTCCAAAGAAACCACGAGGAAAAAAAAAAGAAAAATTATATTTGTGAGGATTGGAAAATGAACATACAGATTTATGAATTCACCCTACATCTTTCTATTCCTGCGTAATTTCAGATTCCCTGTCAAGAACTGTGTGTTGATTACTATTTTCCCTGCAGAGGCATTTCTCATTTGGTGAGGTCAAGTTATTACAGCTGCTGGTGTTAATATTACACACACCATTTATTTCTTCGGTGTTAATATTCACAGAGGCATTGCTATTATAGATTATGTGTTACTGTTGAACCATCAATATCTTCTGTGTGGATTATCGAAGTAATTTACTGCTGGCTAATGTGTTTTACAAATTTCCACCATTTTAGGTATTTTCCTTGCCAAGTCATTGGGACATACTGTGAAGCCATTCACTCATTTTTGAGGACATTTCAACAAAAAAGTCATTGCAGACTGCGAAGTGGCTGGCGTGGCCATAGGTACATTTCGCGGTCAAAGTCAAATTAAAGTACTACCAAAGTACATACTGTATATGTCACCATATGCTACCGTGATATCCATTTTCTTGCAGGCATTCACAGTTGCTGCAATAGAATCAATTAAAATCTGCATACAAGATGGACAAACAATCAATATGCAAAGAACAAATAGTGTAAACACAGTACTGTTGAAATATATGCCTAGGGTGCCGAAGACTTTTGCACAGTACTGTTTTTGTCAATGTGGAGTGGAGAATGAGGTTGTAAATCTGGCGGGAGCAAAGGATGTTGGGAATGAGGAGTGTGGAGCACCGCTGGAGGGGTGTGGGACAGGTGGCAGAGAAGGAATGCTGTGGCGGGGGGCGGGGTGCAGACACAGGCCAGCCCTGAGACACCAGGCAAGGTCATTCGATTCCAGACAATTAACTTATTGATCATTACAGAAGGTCTCAGAATCAGAATCAGGTTTATTATTACCGGCATGCGACGTGAAATTTGTTAACTTAGCAGCAGCAGTTCAATGCAATACATAATATAGAAGAGAAAAAGAAATAATAATAATATTAATATATAGCTAAGTAAATCAATTACAGTATACGTATATTGAATAGATTTTAAAAATGTGCAAAAAACAGAAATACTGTATATTTAAAAAAGTGAAGTACTGTCCAAGGGTCCTGTCGCTGGTGGTTCCGGCTCCCTCCCCACTCCCTTATCAGAGCCAGGTATATCATATGTCATGAAATTTGTTTTTTTTTGTGGCAGCAGTACAGTGCAATACATAAAATTACTACAGTACTGTGCAAACGTTTTAGGGACACAGGCTAAATATATGTGCCTGAGACCGTGCACAATACTGTATATAGAAGTTATGAATAAATATCGAGAACATGAGTTGTAGAGTCCTTGAAATTGTGCCCATAGGTTGTGGAATCAGTTCAGTGTTGGGCTGAGTGAAATTATCCACTCTGGTTCAAGAGCCTGATGGCAGAGGGGTAATAACTGTTCCTGAACCTGGTAGTGTGTGACCTAAGTCTCCTGTACCTCCTCCCTGACAGACTGAATCCACTAATTTTTGAGCATGAGTGAGGAGTTTAAATCATGCAACAACTAGAGAATTTAAATGCAAGTAGTTTAAAAAATTTGGAATGAAAAGCCAGTATCAGTAATAGTGCCAATGACTCTACAGATTGTCGTAAAACCTATCTGATTCACTAATGTACCTTGGGGAGTTACCCTCAATGACATTTGCAAGTGATGTGAGACAATGTTGTGGAAGATGAATTGGTCGCATTGCTCAGTCTGCCTGAGTCATTCTTGTCTTCAGTGAAGCCGATGACAAGCATATGGCTCTGGCACCTTCTTCGCTCCTCAACACACTTCACTCTGACTTATAAGCCTGTCATCCTTACTCGATTTGTCCTGTAAGTGACTTTGATCTGATTAGTCCTTAAATGTCGCTGCAATGATCCATTCGGTTCCAAGCGCAATTCAAGAGACAATAAATTAAATGAATGAAGGTGAAAATAGAAGATTTCCAAATACATTAAATTTATTTCAAATCTAACCTACTTGACAAGCCCAGACAGCTTCTTCCCCTCCACCATCAGATTTCTGAACGGTTCATGATGCCATGAATTCTACCTCGCTATTCTTTTTCATTGTGCTGTTAATTTATTCAGTAATTTATGGAATTTTGTGTGCTTGCAGTGTACTATCCCTTCAAAAGAATAAATTTCACATCATGCAGGTCAGTGTCAATAACCATGATTCTGATTTCTGTTCTGAATTCACATTTTGTCGATTTGTATATTAAATTCTGATCGCCAAAAGATCATAAAATAGAGGAACAGGATTAGGCTATTTGGTTGAGTCTGCTCTGCCATTTCATCATGGCTGATCTATTTTCCCTCTCAGCTCCAATCTCCTGCCTTCTCCCCGTATCCTTTCATGCCCTGACTAATTAAGAAACTATCAAACTCTGCCTTAAATATACCCAATGAATTGACCTCCACAGCTGCCAGTGGCAATGAATTCCTCAGATCCACCACTCTATGGCTAAAGAAAATTCCTTTTCATCTCCATTCTAAAAGGATGCCCCAACATCTTAAGGATGTGTCATCCACCACCATAGGAATTATCCTCTCCACATCCGTTCTATCAAGGTCTTTCAATATTCGATAGGTTTCAATGAGATCACCCCTCATATTTCTAATGCCAGTGAGTACAGGTTCAGAGCCATCAAACATTCCTCACATGGCAACCTTTCAATCCTGGAATCATTTTTGTGAGCCTCCTTTGAACCCTCTCCAATGTCAGCACATCTTTCTTAGATAAGGGGGACAAAATGGCTCACAATTCTCCAAGTGAGGTCTCACCAGTGTTTTACAAAGCCTCAGCATTACATCTTTGTTTTCACATTCTAGACCCCTTGAAATGAATGCTAACATCACATTTGCTTGCCTCACCACCAACTCAACCTGCAAATGAACTTTTAGGGAATGTGTATGCCCATATTTTAATACAAGCTGTTAAGCACAATGAGCCTTTCTCTTTTAGTTTGATGACCTACAGATATAACAAACAAAAATTATCAGCTTTTAAAATAATATAACATGTCATATTCACCAAAGTGCAAAGATTTAACAGCTGCACCATTACAGGGCACATGACTGGAGTCCAAGTGCCTTTAAGATTTTCATCTACGTTACTCTTAGTAGTGTAGAGGAACAGATCTTGGAGTCCATGTCCACAGATCCCTCAATGTTGACACACAAGTTGATAGGTAACGAAGCTGCATGGTGTATTGTGTTTCATTAGTCAGGGGGTCTGGGTTCAAGAGCTGGAGGTAATGCTTCAGATCTCTGGTTGGACCACACCTGTAGTATTGTGCTCTGATCTGCTTGCCTCATTAAGGGAAGGATTTGATAGCTTTAGAGAGGATGCAGATGAGATTCACCTGGATCCTGCTGGGATTAGATCACCTGTTTTATGAGGCTAGGTTGAATGAGCTAGAGGCTTTTCTCCGTGGGGTGAAGAAGGATGAGCGGTGACTTGACAGAAGTGTATGAGATGATAAGAACCATAGATAGAGTGGATAGCCAGCACATCTTTTTCCCAGGGCAAATATGAGAGGACATAATTTTAAGATGTTTGGAGGAATGTATAGCAAGGAGAAGTCAGAAGTAGATTTTTTTTGCACAGAGAGTGGAGGGTGCTTTGAACGCCCTGCCAAGGGTGGTGGCAGATACATTACAGTCATTTTAGAGACTCTTTGATAGATAAATGGATGAAAGAAAAATGGAGAGCTATGTGAAAGGGAAGGGTTAGATTGATCTTGGAGTAGGTTATAAGGTTAGCACAACATTGTGGGCCAAAGGGCCTGTACTGGTCCTGTAGTGTTCTGTGTTCTGTGTCTATATTCAATATTCTATCTGCTATGTGAAACACTCTGGTTTCCTTGGCTGTGTAAGTCTAGGGGAGACACTGTCAAGTCCCGCCAAACTCGTGAGACTGAGGCGCACTTGATCCCACCCCAAACCCCGGTTTGTATGGATGCTGTGTCATTTTCTACCCTGTTACAAATTAGTGCCTCATAATAACAGACAGTACACCACATACGATTAAAGGAATTATATCTATGAATCTTAACTTAACTAAAGGATTAGTAAAGAATAACAAAAAGAAAAGGGCCCATTCTAATTAAACAGTCAAATATGCACAAGTTGGAGCTCATGTTGAACTTCTCTGAACCTCGCGCGCTGGGCCCACGCCATCTTCCGAACATCTCAAACAGGCGGGTCTCTCACCGATCATATGCTACGACCAGTTCTCCCCAGCGACTTCTCTCTTCATTTCCCCAAGACCGACCTTATCGTCCCCCACCAAGAAAACCTCCCACTAATTAGATGGCACACATTCCACATCATCCCTTATCTTCAACAATAACCCAAACAGGCTGAAAGCAGAACAGACTGCTCTTACAGAGCTGCTAAGGGAAATACCTACAGCATAACAGTAAAGACGTAACCAGGGTATTACATATGTATATGGTACCTTTCATTGACGTGGAGATCCAAAAGCATTTACCATTGTCGGAGTACTTTTGAAGTCCTGTTATGGTTGTAATTAAGAACGTGGCAGCCCAGAAGCAATGATGAGCATAATAAACACATGGAATAGGAACAATTTGGGATATCCAGCTCTTCAAACCTTCCCTGACACCCATCAGAATTTTGGCGTAACTTGTATGTCAATGATGTTTGCCTGCCTTATCCTTTCCCCTCTATTCTTTAAACATCCAGATCTCTGTTTCAAATGAACTCAACAGTTGAACCAGCTCCTAAGTTGCTCCTTTACCCTCAATGTTTATGCAGCTGGTTCCGTTGAGTACATGATAGATCCCCAGCAATAATGGTGCACGATGTTCTGGTTATGCCAAGCAGAGTACTGTGAGCAGTTTTGGGTCCCTTATCTACTAAAGGATGTGCTGACATTGGAGAGGGTTCAAAAGAGGTTCATGAAAATGATCCTGGTATTGAAAGCCTTGTCATATGAGTAGCATTTGATGGCCCTGGGCCTATATTCACTGGAATTCAGAAGAATGAGGGAGGATTTCATCAAAACCTATCAAAAGTTGAAAGGCCTCAGAAGAATGGATGTGAAGAGGACGTTTCTAATGGTGGGGGAGACTAGGACAAGAGGGCACAGTCTCAGAATAGAAGAATATCCCTTTAGAATGGTGATGAAGATAAATTTATTCAGACTGAGCGTGGTAATTTGTGGAATTCATTGCCACAGGTGGCTGTCGAGGCCAAGTCATTGCGTGTATTTAAGGTTGAAAGATTATTGATTGGTCAGGGGATGAATGGATATGGGGAGAAGGCAGAAGATTGGGACTGAATGGAAAATGGATTCACCATGATGAAATGGTGGAGCAGACTCAATGAGCCAAATGGCCTAATTCTGCTCCATAAGATCTTATGGCCCTGTGTTCTCCTAAGGTGTTGCCTATTGGTGGGTCTTCAGGTGGCTGTAAAGGTCAGTCTGCGATCCACAAAACCGGGATAAGAGGGTGGATTTCCTTAATGGAGAATAACTGTGCATGACTTTGTTTAACATAGGGAGGCTGATGCCTGGGCAGCCACCACACGGTCCTTGGCAGATCGGGGTCAGGGTCCAGTGGCCTGAAGTGCGAGACAGCTGGGGACCTTTCACTGCTGCTGCAGTCTCTGCCTTCAGAGCCATTGTAATGTGCTATCATCTTGCACAAGTTCCACCACTGCGGTCTTGGTTGGATTGCTGTTTGTCTGAAGCCTCTCCCTAGTGCTTGCCAGCGAACAACATGGCCAAAGGCGACAAGCTTCAGACAGTTCATTAAACTACTTCTTTTACTTCTTCTTCCTTCAGGTTTGATTTTGCAACTATTGGAAACTGTGACTTACATTTTGATGGTGTGTTTTCTGATGCTGTCAGAAGATGGTGCTGGACTTTTGGGTCTTGAGCAATCTTGAGCTTTGCTGTCTCTAAGTAAGTTCGATGAGGTTTGGAGTAGAGTGGGCAGCCTGGAGGCCAGGAAACCCAGGGACGGGGCATGAGCCCTCATTCTCATTCACTGCTGTCGGAGCAAGGTGCCTGCGTGTGATCAGTCTCTCCCTCTCACTTGATGCTGCTGAATGATGGTACCAGAGTCTTGGGTCTAAAGCAAGGTTTAATTGACGCAGTTTGTGGATTAGACTCTGCAGTTCATGCTATGATATGTTTCAGGTTTCTGGTTACCAGTACTCCTTTTCATGTTGCTATTTTGTACGATTTTGATTGGGGCAGACTGGCTCTATGGCCTATAGTCAACAAATGACACAGCACTAAATTAAACTGAACTGAACTAAACTGAATATTCCTAGGCTGTTTCAATGACTCTGTGGTTTGATGTTTTGTATTCTGTGTTTTTTGCTCTTTTTTCCGTTGCCTGATTTGTTCTTTTTTTTGCAAATTGCAGGTTTGTTGTTTACTTTGAACAAGTTCCACAGCGTTTCTTTGTTTCATAGCTGTTTGTGGGAAGACGAATCTGAGGGTTGTATACTGCATACATACAAACTTAGATAATGAATGTACTTTAAATCTTTGAACCTTTGAATCTTTACTGCTATGGATGACCCTACCAAGAGCAAACTCCAGCCTAAACCACTCTCAGGATCCCAGGAGCTTAGAAGCTTCTTTGCCATGACAAGCTGATGATTAAGAATTGGAATCATGACTATTATCGCTGACATATGTCATGCAATCTGTTGCTTTACAGCAGCAGTAGAGTGCAAGACATAGAAGTTACTATAAGTTGCAATAAAAATATTGAAAAGTAATTAAGTAGTGAAAAAACAGAGCAAAATAATGAGGATGTGTTCATGAGTTCACGGAAACATGAATCAGAAAGAACATCTCCTCCTTGCTGACAATCAACAGTGGTACACCACAGGGATGAGTGCCTTATGTGCTGCCTTCCTCTCTCTTTACACCCATGACTATGTGGCTAGGCACAGCTCAAACACCATCTGCTAATTAACTGATGACACAACTGTAGTTGGTGGAATATCAGACGGTGATGAAGAGCCACACAGGAGTGATATAGATCGGCTGGTTGAGTCGTGTTGTAACAACAATCTTGTACTCAATGTCAGTGAGACCAAAAAAATGGGAAGGGAAAGTGGGGAGAACGCACACCACTATTCATCGAGGGGCTGGCAGCTTCAAGTTGGGTGTTAACTACTCTGAAGATCTATCCTGGCCAGAACATTTTGATGCAATTGCAAAGAAGACACAACCATGGCTATATTTCATTAGGAGTTTGAGGAGGTTTGGTATGTCACCAAATAAATAAAGGCATCCGTTAGTCTTGCGAGACCATGGATCTGTGCCTGGAAAGTCTTCACTCTCCAGGGTGCAGGCCTGGGCAAGGTTCTGTGGAAGACGAGCAGTTGCCCATGCTGCAAGTCTCCCCTCTCCACGACACCGATGTGATCCAAGGGAAGGGCATATTAGCTTGGCACCAGTGTCGTCGCAGAGCAATGTGTGATTAAGTGCCTTGCTCAAGGACACAACACGTCGCCTTGGCTGGGGCTCGAACTCACGACCTTCAGGTCGCTAGTCCAATGCCTTAACCACTTGGCCACAGACTCCAGCAAATATCTACAGATGTACTGTGGAGCTCATTCAGGCTGGCTGCCCTACCGTTTGGTATGGATGACCCACTTCACAGGATCAGAAAAAGCTGAAGAAAATTGTAGACTCAGCTCCATCATGGGCAATATCTCCCCCCCCCACCCCCCACCATCAAAGATATATTCAAAAGAAAATGAATCAGAAAGGCGGCATCCAACGTTAATGACTATCACAGCACAGAGCATGTCCTATTCTCATTACTATCGTAAGGGAGGAAGAACAGGAGCCTGAAGGCACGCTCAACGTTTTAGGACAGTTTCTTTTCCTCCACCATCAGATTTATGAATGGTCAGTAATAATACCTCTGATTGTCAGGTTTTGGTGGTTAGATTCCCATAATGGATTTGGACTTTTCCCATTTCCTATGTCGCATGAGTTACCAATCCTTGCATGAATGTTGTTCAGATTTTGGGGCAATGAAATGCCAACCCACGCCTGCACTTTGGCCAGTACTTCTCTCACAGACACTACCTTGCCATTCTGCTTTTGCACAACTTATTTAAGAAAGGGACTAGGGATAACCCTGGGAATGACTTCAGTTGTGGGGAAGTTATTGAAACTTATAATAATTGTTAATGTATTACGGTGTACTGAGGCCGCAGAAGAACTAATTTAACAACATTAAATAATAAAGCTGATTCTGATTGGAAACGTAAACTGCTTAATTTGGGGGAACCATTTTGTTGGGCATCTCAGTTCCATCCACCAAAAGCGGAACTTCCCGGTGGGCAAATACTTTAATTCTCATTCCCATTCCTGTTCCGACATGTCAGTCCATAGCTTCCTCCTGTGACAAGATGAGGCCACCCTCAGGGTGGAGGAGCAATTCCTTATATTGTCAGGATAGGTTGCAACTTGATGGCATAAAATTCAATTTCTCATTTTGCAAACAACTCTCCCCCCCTTTCTTCTACTCCCCACTCTGATCTCTTACCACTTCTCACCTGGTCCACTCTCTTCTCCTAACAGGTTCCTTGTTCTTCAGTCCTTTACCTTTCCCACCCACCTGGCTTCACCTACCACATTCTAGCAACCCTCGTTCCACTGCCTTTCCAGTCCTGAAGAAGGGTCTCGGCCAAAATGTTTACTGTTTACTTATTTCCATAGATGCTGCCTGGCCTGCTGCGTTCCTGCATCATTTTGTGTGTAGCTTGACTGATTTCATGTTGAACCATCAGTAAACATCCGAACTTCTGAATTTTTGATGAGGGTACATAGAGTGAGGGTAGGACCGGTCAAGGATAACGGAGGAAACATGTGCCTGGACTCGGATGAGGTAGGAATTGAATTGAATTAACTTCATTTCTTACATCCTTCACATGCATGAGGAGTAAAAATCTTTAGGTTAAGTCTCCATATAAATGTGCAATGTGCAATCATAGTAATTTATAATAGATAGAACAGTCAATGTAATATAGAGTACACTCAAATCAGTGTGTGTTCATCAGTCTGATCGCCTGGTGGAAGAAGCTGTCCCGGAGTCTGTTGGTCCTGGCTTTTATGCTGCGGTACCACTTCCTGGATGGTAGCAGCTGGAATAGATTGTGGTTGGGGTGACTTGGGTCCCCAGAGATCCTACGGGCCCTTTTTACACACTGGTGCTTGTAAATGTCCTGAATCATGGGAAGTTCACAACTACGGATGCATTGGGCTGTCCACACCACTCTCTGTAGAGTCCTGCGACTAAGAGAGATACAGTTCCCATACCAGGCAGTGATGCAGCCAGTCAGGATGCTCTCAATTGTGCCCCTGAAGGAAGTTCTTAGGATTTGCAGGCCCACACCAAACTTCCTCAACCATCTCAGGTGGAAGAGGTGCTGTTGTGCCTTTTTCACCATACAGCTGGTGTGTACAGATCACGTGAGGTCCTTGGTGATGTGGGTGCCGAGGAACTTAAAGCTGTTTACCCTCTCAACCCCAAATCCATTGATGTCAGTAGGGGTTAGCGCGTCTCCATTCCTCCTGTAATCCACAACTAGCTCCTTTGTTTTTGCTACATTGAGGGAGAGGTTGTTTTCTTGACACACTGTGTCAGAGAGGTGACTTCTTCCCTGTAGGCCACCTTGTTATTGTTTGAGATAAAGCCATTCGATGTAGTGTCGTCAGCAAATTTAATTAGCAGATTGGAGCTGTAGGTTGCAATATAGTTATGGGTATACAGGGAGTAAAGGAGGGGACTCAGTACACAGCCCTGAGGGGCTCCCGTATTGAGAATCAGAGGGGTAGAGGTGAGGGAGCCCACACTTACTACCTACTGGTGATCTGACAGGAAGTCCAGGATCCAGCTACACAAGGCAGGTTCAAGGCCGAGGTCTCTGAGCTTCTTGTCGAGCCTGGTTGGAACAATGGTGTTGAATGCTGAACTGTAATCCAAGATCAGTATTCTCACATAAGCATCCTTTTTCTCCAGACGTTTATGGACGGTATGTAGAGCAGTGGCTATTGCATCACCTGTCAATCAGTTGTGACAGTAGACGAGTTGTAGGGGTTCCAGTTTGGGTGGTAGCAAGCTGCAGGTGTAATCATCGACCAGCCTCTCAAAGCAATTAATGAATACTTTACGAATACCTTAATGAATACTTAGCTTCAGTATTCATCAGTGAGAGCAGGGGCTCCCAACCTTTTTTATGCCATGGGCCCCCGCCGTTATCTGAGGGGTCCGTGAACTCCATGTTGGGAACCCTTGAATGTGAAGGATCGTGACGTTTGTGAAGAAAGGGTATAACAGGCTGATATGCTTGAACGTGTTGATGGTAAGAAAGAGGGTGTGGTGGAACTCTTGAAAAAACTTAGGATAGATAAGACCCCAGGGCCAGACAGAATATACCCCAGGTTAGTATGGGAAGACTAATGTGCCTCTACTGATGATATTTGCATCCTCACTGACCACAGGAGTAGTACCAGATGATTGGTGGATGGCAAATGTCATTTCTTTGTTCAAAAAGAGGGAGAAGGGAATATAGACCAGTGTGTCTTACTTAAATGGTGGGCAAATTATTGGAAAGAATTCATAAAACTTCACTCAATGTCATTTGCCCCATCAGTGAAATGTTCCTACAACACATGGACTCACTTTCAAGGACTTTTCATCTCCTGTTCCCAATATTTATTTCTTATTTCTTCTTATTATTATTATTTATTTATTTCTGTATTTGCACAGTTTGTTGTCTTTGGCGCACTGGTTGAATGCCCTCGTCAATGAAATCTTTCATTGTTTCTATTATAGTTTTTATTCTATTATGGATCTATTGAGTATACCCACAAGAAAATGCATCTCTGGGTTGTATATGGCGCCACATATGTACTTTGATAACCAACACACTTTGAACATTACACCCTTGAACTTTGAGATGTGTTTTATCAGTATTTGGATAAGCATAATCTAATTAGGGATAATCAGTGTGGGACAGTGGAAAGTATATTGACTGGTATGGAAACACCAATGCCATGGAATGGAATTGCCTACAAAAAGCAGTAGGTACGGCCTAGTCTATCACAGGTAAAACTCTCCCACCATTGAGCACATATACATCTACATGCAACGTTGTCACAAGAAAGCAGCATCCATCATCAAGGACCCCCAGAATCTAGGTCATGCTCTCTTCTCACTACTGCCATCAGGGAGAAGATACAGGAGCCTCAAGAGTCAGATCACCAGGTTCAGGAACTGTTATAATTCCTCAAATATCAGGCCCTTGAATCACGGTGGATAACTTCACTTGTCCCATCACTGAACTGCTCCCACAACCTATGGACTCACTTTCAAGCACACTTGATCTCATCTTCTCGATATTTATTGTTTGTTTATTTTCTCTTTTTGTATTTGCACAGTTTGTTATCTTTTACACATTGATCGTTTTTCCATCTTGCTTTGTGTGATATTTCATTGATTCTTTTGTGTTTATTTGTATTTACTATGAATGCTTGCAAGAAAACAAACCTCAGGGTTGTTTCTGGTGACATATATGTACTTTAAAATAGAACATAGAACATAGAATAGTACAGCACAGCACAGTACAGGCCCTTTGGCCCATAATGTTGTGCCGACCCTCAAACACTGCTTCCCATATAAGCCCCCACCTTAAATTCCTCCATATACCTGTCTAGTAGTCTCTTAAACTTCATTAGTGTATCTGCCTCCACACTGACTCAGGCAGTGCATTCCACGCACTAACCACTCTCTGAGTAAAAAACCTTCCTCTAATATCCCCCTTGAACTTCCCACCCCTTACCTTAAAACCATGTCCTCTTGTATTGAGCAGTGGTGCCCTGGGGAAGAGGTGCTGGCTATCCACTCTATCTATTCCTCTTATTATCTTGTGCACCTCTATCATGTCTCCTCTCATCCTCCTTCTCTCCAAAGAGTAAAGTCCTAGCTCCCTTTAATAATAAATTTATTTGGATTTGGAACGGCACTGTGCTGTAATGTTCTACAATGAAAGAAAGGTCACTGAAGAGGTTAACATCGCTGGAAAGAATAGCTATTCATGTCATTGTAACCTATCGCTCATGATGTTTCTGTGGACAACAATTAGAATGTTTATCATATGCTTTTACTTTCAAAGCAAGGTGCTCCATAGCCTTTGTGATCTCAACAATCCATTCATCTGTGGTGTTGAAAGCAACTACAATATGAATGAACCTACATAAAGACAGCTTCCATTACGATTGAAAGTGTGTAGCAAATGGAGAGTTTGAATGGTTCCTATACTAGAAATTCCTGATGAGGAAACACTCTCGATGAATGAAAAATATCGAATGGATAACAGCTGCAGTGCAGGCTGACCTTTGGAGAGGATGTGTTACGAAAGTAAACTGATTTGACCAGCAGAAACTTGCCAGCATCACAGTGAGTCGGTTGTGTGGAATAAACAATCTGTTTCCCAGCAATCAAGTCTTTTTCTTTCAATATACAGCCCTGTAACAGTCCCTTGGGTCTTGTGAGCCTCTGCTGTCCTAATACGCCCAGTGACCAATTCACCCACTTACCTGTACTTCTTTGGAATGCGAGTGGAAACCGGAGCTCTCAGAGGAAATCCACGTGGTCACGGGAAGAACATACAGACTCCTTACAGATAGTGACGGGAATTGAAAAGGGCTGCTGGCACTGTAATAGCGTTACGCTAACCACTACTTTACTGCGCTGCCCCAGTTCTTATCTAATAGTCTTATTCTGCTATTCAGATTCAAGTACACTTTCATTATTCACACGTACCTGGAAGCATACAGTGAAATGATGGCTCCAGTGATCAGTGGCGACGTCCTTCAGCCACTTCACAAAACCACTTCTTCTACTTCTTTCGAATGTGATTCTGCAGCTAAACTGTGTGCAACTGGAACCCATGTTTACATTTTGACGGTGTGTTTTCGGGCAGATTGAGCGATCTGGCACTTGGCTGTCTCCGAGTGTTCAGTCAGGTTTGGAGTGGATTGTACGGTCTGGAGGCCAAGAAGCTTGGAGACAGTGCACAAACCCGTGATCGACTCCATTTCTTGCCGATCTCTCTGATTAAATCACCGAGCTATAAAGAAATCAACGAGGGCGAGAGCAGAACGTGAGCGTGAGTTAGGCACCGTACACCTGTGTTTGACCAGTCTTTCTCGCTCACTCCTGCTGGAAGAAGGTGCCTGCCTTTGATCAGACTCTCTCTTGCTCTTGCTGAATACTGCTAGAAGATTCTGTTGGAGTCCTGGGTCTTTGGCAAGGCTTAATCTCTGCAGTTTGTGAATTTGGACTCAGCAATTCATGTTAAATGTGTTTCTGGTTCCTGGTGACTACTTTTTTGAATTGCTATTTTATGTGATTTTGATTGGGGCGGACTGGCTCTGCAGCCTGCATTAACGAATGACATAGCGCTATAATGGAACTGAACAGAAGTAAACTGAACACTTCTGGACTGTTTCAATGACCCTGTGGTTTGATGTTTTATTTCATCCATTTTTATATTTTTGTTTTGTGGGTTGGGTGTCTGATGTTTTCTGTGAACTGGTTCCATAGTGTTTCATTGTTTCATGGCTGTCTGCTTGAAGATGAATCTCAGGGTTGTACACTGCATACATACTTTGATAATAAAAGTTTTTGAAACTTTGAAATGCGTCACTTCTGTTAACAACCAACTCACCTAAGCATGTGCTATGGGAAGCTCTCGAGTGTCACCACACCTTCCAGAGCCACACAGCACGCCAACAATGCTCAGCAGAACAACATAGAACACACACAAAAAACCCAGAAGACAACAAGCAACAAAACGACAACAGCAAAACAAGCCCCTTTCTTCCTCCCTCCCACCCACACACACGGGCAGACCTCCAGCCTCAGGAAAGTGAAGGCCTTAGGACCTCCAGTCTCCAGACTCCTGGTTTTGGCCATCAACCTTTGACTTTTGGACTTCCGATCAACCTTTGGACTTTGATCTTCGGTTTCGACCTGTGGACTAGGCAATAACGGGACCCTGAATTCCAGGCTTGAACTCTTTGTGCATTAACTGACTGGCCCTTGTCCCAGACAGCACCAACATGACAGCACAGCACAGACAGCATATCCTTTATCACCTGTCCATGTCACTCACCTTCTAGTGCAGAGTGGAGGCTGGACTTCCAATGTACTTCAGTACACATTCACATCAATGGCCTTTGAATGCAGAGTGGAGGGCTAGACTCCAGCCTGACCTCTAACACCCCTTCACCATTGTTTCTAAACCCTAACCTGACATCTAACTCACCTCTGCCCCTAATACCATTCCTCAAACTAAAGACTGAGCAACAATCTTGATAGAGACCACAGCTTAGTGCCATCTTGACACAAAGTCTTTTTGTTTTCATTTGATTAAAGTATCGTTTTGCAAGATTAAACTACCACTGAGTAATGTTTCTGCTACACAGCTTCAGTGACTTGGATTCAATGGTGACAGTGAGTGCTGTTTGAGTGGAGTTTGCACAATTCCCTGGAGCCAAATGGGTATCTCATGGGTTCTCCAGTTTCCCACCCACCCCACCACCTACCTCTCAAAGATCTATCGTCTGGTTGGGTAATTAGAGATAGCAAGTTATTCCAAGTGTCTGATAAAAGATTCCTTAAGATTGTCATAGCTGGGAAGAGTACTGGGGATAAGGTCCCACTGCCTATTAAATGTTCCCAATGGAGTGCAGCTGAAATAGTCTCTGACAAACAAGTCCAGCTCCTGGCCTTCACGTGTGGCTTACTTACTAAGCCTGTCAGAACAGTTTCTACTGACAGGAGAGGAGAAAGAAGTGAGTTACTGGCGTCTTAAAAACAATCACTTTGGGGAAATGGGGCTCGTCAACTATGGTTAACAGCTCATTCAGGAGAAGGAAAACACTGGTCTCAAATCTCCACTGCCTTGTGGCCCTACCCACTCATGAGAAAGATTTCGGGAGTAAACCCTGTGGGAAAAACCTGGAGCTGGATTCATAAGGCAGCACAATATTGAGTTCAACACTGACTGGCAACTCTTGTGATGCTAGTGGTGCCAAAATGTATCTGTCTCTGCTGTAACTTCGGATTAATCAGCTGCGTGGAGAGGCAGAGCCTACTGCATGGGCAACAGCTTGCTCTCCTCATCATACTGCCCTGGCTTGCGTATCTAGACAGCTAAAATACAAAGGTGAGTGATAGAATCAGAATCAGATTCATTATCACTGTCTTATATGATGGTAAGTTAATAGGTCATTGTAAATTGTCCCATGATTGGGCTAGGGTTAAACTGGGGATTGCTGGTGGATAGGGGTGGAAGAGCCTATTCCACGCTGTACCTCAATCAATCAATCAATCAATAAATATATACTTGAATGGATGGATGGATTAAACCAGAATAATTAAGGTACATTCATTTGGAGTGTGTAAAGTTACCAGCCAGAGAAATTAATGTTAATGCCATCAGGTTGGAGGCTATTCAGACAGAATGTGAGGAGTTGTTCCTCCATCCTGACAGTGGCCTTATTGTGGCAATAGAGGAGACCATGGACTGACATGTCGGAATGGGAATGGCGATTGGAATGAACATGGTTGGGAAGCAGGAAATTCTCCTTTTTGCTCTCAGATGTGTGACCATTTTCTCTACTCTACAATTTCAGATAGTTTGCTCAGCTTTCATGCTTTGATGAGCCATTCCAGTCATTAACACCACCACAAAATTCTCTCACTGTGATTCATTTCCTTTTACAGCACAGTCTTAAACGGAGTTAAATAATTCATAAACAAGAGATTCTAGAAACTCAGAGCAACACATACAAAATTCTGGAGGAACTCAACAGATCAGGCAGTATCAATGGAAATGAATAAAGAGTCGACATTTTGAGCTGAGACCCTTTATCAGGACAAGACATCAAATGTTTATTCCTCTCCGTAGAAGCTGCTTGACCTGCTGAGTTCTTCCAGCATTTTGTATCATTTAAACAATTCAACGGCAGAAAGTCTCATTCAGTTCTATGCACTTTTGAAGACCATCTGCCTCGCAGCTCAAGAATTAATTTGCTCCCTCCAAAAAAAGCTCATCTCCATCTTTGGCTCAAGCTTGTTTCCTAAAGACTCAGCTGTTTCATGTAAAATGACCGTTGATGATCCAATCTTCCCTCATGCCTATGTTTCCAATCCTGCCTGTAAATTTCTTCAGAAGGAGAAATCAAGGATGAAGGATCAACTTTATTTGGCATATATTGTATTAGGAATTTGCTGTGGTGTGTTGGCCGGGGCATGACATGCAATGAGAAACAAAAGCATTCAACAATTATAAAGGATAAAGAGTTACATAAAAATAAAGTTAGTGGATATGGAATAAAATATGCATAATTACATACATATCACTATGAATAATGTAAACCACATTATAAAAATATTTAAAGTGTTTACAGTGCTGTGCAGTGACTGAGGTAATAGATAGGAGTGGGAGTAACTCGAATGGTTGATCAGATTAACTGCCTGGGGGAAGAAAATTTAAAATGGTATAATGTTTTTGATTTAGTAGCCCAATACAGCTTCCCAGAAGTGAAAAAAAAATCACCAGCTCTAAGTCTTATTCAATTCGAAGCAGCTTCCAAGACCATCTGCCCTGTATTATAAGGATGGAGTTTCTGCCTCCAATAAAGCTCATCTTTGTTCTTGGCTCCTGCCTCAACTAGTCTCCTAAAGTCTCATTTGTTCCAACAAAAATAAGCACAACTTTTCTGACCTTCCCTCATACCAATGTTTCCAGTCATACTTATCCTTGTAAATTGCCTTTGTAGAGTCTTCAGTGAAATCATATCAGCCCTGTAACGAGGTGACCAGAATATGGGCCGATCATAGGAAAATGGGACTAGCTTCGATGACAATCTTGTTCGCCAGAGACCAGTTGGTCAGAGGGGCCTGTTTTCAGGTTGTATAACTCCATAACGAAATAATTTGGATACCACGGTAGCGTATCGGTTGGTGTGACAATATTACAGCTTGGGTGGCGGAGTTTGGCGTTCAATCCTGGCATCATCGGCAAGAAGTCTCTGTTGGTCACCCCTGTGGAGAACCGCTTCCATTAACAGAGGAGTCCATGAACCCTGGGTTGGGATCCTCAGTTATAAAGGAAAGCCTTCAGTACATCTTTTGTTAACCACCTCATTGTCTCTTGTTAATTGAAAGAATTCTGGACATACAGTATGCTGCAAGATCCCTCTATTCCTCAGCACTGCTCAGTATCCTTATATTTCTTCTACAGTGTCTTGCTGCAACTCCCCCGATGCAGAATCTTCTCCAGATTTCACTCATTTGCTTTTCTGCCCACTGTACCGAGCTATCTGTGTCTCCATGTGTGTCTGCAGTCTAAAGCTTTCCTTTTCATTATCAAAAGGCCAGCTTTTGATTTATTTTCATCCCCTCTACATTTACACCCGTTATTAACCCACACAACAAGAGATCAAATGCAGAGCTCTGTGAAACTCCTCTGCTCAAAGGCTTCCTGTCATAAAAATGCACCCAACTGCATTTACATTTTGCTTCCAGCTAATCAACCAATTTTTAAGCTTTTTCTCTTGCATCCTGTGTATTTCTTTTACTTACTTAAACCAAATTTCCAAGTGGAACCTTGTGACGAGGCTTTCTATAATCCTTCCAAACTACATTGAACATGCAGCTCTCCTCCAACCTGCTTCTTGTTAACTCCTCAAATAATTTAATCAGGTTAGTCAACATAACTTTCCTTTAATAAATCCTTGTTGAAAATAACTGCCGTCCACAATTAATGTCGACCTTCCTAAACAAATGATTATAAATGCTTGTAAGTATTTCTACAGTAAGTTAAACAGGCTTGTAATTATCCTTCCTTCCTGTTAAAGAGAAGCTATTGAATTTCTGTGGAACTACTGTACTTTTTGAATTGGAACCAGTATTGGTTTATTAGGGTAGTGGGGTGGGGATACATCTCTACCAAAGGAGGTGTAAGTTACTCCCTCCCTTTGCTCGCCTGCAGGTCATCCTTGGGTGAGGTGCAGTATCTGCTTAGCACCCCCCACCCAATCAGGGTCACGTGAAGCCATGGGAGCAGGTGTTGGATGGTCGTATGAGCAGCATATCACAAGTCCCGGTTATGTGACCACTGACACAAAGCAGATAATCTCTGAAGAGTATTGATTATGGCTGGGGTTGCCCGTCTGCCCAGAAGAAAGGCACTGCCTAGAAGGCGGCAATGGCAAAACCACTTTGTAGAAAAAATTGCCTAGAACAATCATGGTCAAGACCATGATGGCCCACATCATGCTCCAGGGCACATAAAATGATGATTGGTTTATTATTGTCACATGTACCAAGATACAGTGAAAAACTTGTCTTGCATCCTGTTCATACAGATCAGATCATGACACAGTGCATTGAGATAGTGCAAGGTAAAACAATAACAATGCAGAATAAAGTGTTACAGTTACAGAGAAAGTGCAGTGCAGGTGGAAAATAATGCAAGATCATAACAAGATAGATTGTAAGGTCAAAAGTCAAACTTACCGTACCAGCGAACTATTTAACCTATAACAGTGAGATAGAAGCTGTCCTAGAGCAAGGAACAAGCTGATGTTTGGGCAATTTAAATGCTGGGACAGATGGATTGAAAAGGTGGGGTGTCGAGACAAAAAGCGAAGGTCGGGGCAGTTCTGCTCACTACTCTGTGATGTTTCCTTCGCTCTTCACAGCACTGAGGGAGCGGCTGTGGGCTGCTCCAGCTGCCCCAGGACTCACTTTCATTCTAAATGCTGTTTGCTTACTTTTATTGTTCGCACAATTAGGTTATTTTTCTGTCTGTCTGTCTCTCTCTCTCTCTCTCTCTCTCTCTCTCTGCACATTAGGTGTTTGTCGTTTTTTTATATGTGTTCTTTTGGGTTTCTTATTTTGCAGCTGCTGGAAGGAGGCAAATCTCAAGGTTGTATAATGTATGCATACCTTGATGATAAAATGTACTTTGAACTTTGGTGGTACATGCTTTCAGGCTTTTGCGCTGTATCCTTTGCCCGATAGAAGAGTGAGTTTGCAGGGAGCAGCTGGGGTTTTTGATTATGCTGGCTGCTTTACTGACGCAGTGAGAAGCGTAGACAGAGTCCATGGAGAGGAGGCTGGTTTCCATGATATAACCATATAATAATTACAGCCGGAAACAGGCCATCTCGGCCCTTCTAGTCCACGTCGAACGCTTACTCTCACCTAGTCCCACTGACCTGCACACAGCCCATAACCCTCCATTCCTTTCCTGTCCATATAGCTATCCAATTTTACTTTAAATGACAATATCATGATGTGTTGCTTCAACACAGGGAATGGCCTTTATTAATTGGGGGATTGAATTCAAGTGTGTCGAGGTCATGTTGCAGTTCTGTAAAACCACACTTGGAATATGGTGTTCAGTGCTGGTCACCTCATTATAGGAAGGATGTAGGAACTTTAGAGAGAGTGCAGAGGAAATTTACCAGGATGTTGCCTAGATTAGAGAGCAAGTCTCATGAGGACAGGTTGAATGACCTAGGGCTTTTCTCTCTGGAGTGAAGAAGGATGAGAGGTGAATTAATCGAGGTGTATAAGATGATAAGAGGCTTAGATCAAGTGGATAGCCAGAGAGATTTTCTGGAAATGGCGAATGCTTTAAGGTGATTACAGGAAAGAATAGGGGGATGCCAGAGTTATGTTTTTACACAGAGAGTGGTGACTACATGGAATGCACTGCCAGGAGTGGTGGTAAAGGCAGATGCATTAGGGACATTTACGAGACTCTTAGATAGACACATGGATGCAAACTATACACTACATACATAACTATTTACTATGTACATTTTATATATATAAATAACTGTTTTATATATATAACTGAGAACATGAGCTTGTAGAGCCTTTGAAAATGTGTCTTTAGGTTGTGGAATCAGTTCAGAGTTGCAGTGAGTGAAGTTATCCACACCACTTCAGGAACCTGATGGCTGCTGGTTAACAACTGTTCCCGAACCTGGAGGTGTGGGTCCTAATGCTTTTGTACCTTCTGCCCAATGGTAGTAACAAGAAGAAAGCATGGTCTGGATGGTGACTTTTCATTTGGAACTTGGACTTTGAACAATTATCAGGAGTGATGTTGTAATTCACCGTTCTGTATTTTTTTTTTATTTAGTGATACAGCACAGAACAGGCTCTTCTGGCTCTTTGAGCCACATTGCCTTGCAACCCCTGACAACCTCTGATTTAACCCTAACCTGATCATGGGACAATTTACAATGACTGACTAATCTACTAACTGGTACATCTTTGGAGCGTGGGTGGAAACTGGAGCACCCAGAGATAACCTACGCATTCCACGGGGAGGAAACATAGGAACTCTGTACAGGGGATGCTGGGTATGAACTCTGAACTCTGACCGCCCCAAGTTGTAATAACTCCTTGTTAACCACTATGCTACTGATTTACAATATTACAATATCAATTCAATTGCAATATCAATATCAATTTACAATATTACAATATCTGTAATATTGGCTGGGTTGTTTTTACCTCTGCTTTAACTCGTTCAGACATGCTGTTTGCAAGGCATTGCATTTCGGTGTCACCATCTGACACCCCACCCCAACAGTCATCTTGAACTGAACTGATCACATTTATTCAACTAATTTAATTTAATTTAATTTTTTTATTTTATTGAGATACAGTGCGGAATAAGTCCTTCCACCCCTTAGTGCCGTGTCGCTCAGCACCCTCCAATTTAACTCTAACCTAATCACAGCACAATTTACAATGACCAGTTAACCTACCTGGTATATCTGTGGATTGTGACAGGAAACTGGGGCACCCAGAGAAAGCCAATGCATCCCATGGGGAGGATGTACAGAGTCTTTAAAGAGGATGCCAGAATTGAACTCCAACCTCTGATGCCCTGAGTTGTAATGGTGTCACGCTAATCTATATCAGGTATATTTAAGGCAGAGGTTGATAGGTTCTTGATTGGTCAGGGCATGAAGTGAAACAGGGAGAAGGCAGGAAATTGGGGCTGAGAAGGAAATGGATCAGCCATGATGTAAAAATGGAGCAGATTCTGCTCCGTTACCTTATAGTCTTATAGTCTAACCATTACGTAATCACAGCACCCATTCTATCCATATCACTCTGCGATGTTAAGATAGCCTTTTTTCTCTCATTTCTAGTTCTGGGGGTCTTTGACCTGAAAGTTCAACTCTGCGTCTCTCTCTGTGGGTGCTGCCCCACAGGCTGAGTGTTTCCAGCACTGCTGCTTTTATTTTGGATTTCCAGTATCCGGATTTTTTTCCTGATTCTATTGTCCTCTATCAATATTGCATGAGCAATATCTATGAATGCCTGTGCTTGGGAAAGGATGAAAATCTCCAGGCACACCCTGCCCACCCCTGTAAGCAGAAGGTAAGGTAGATCAGATGATTACATCGGAAACACATGAGATTCTGCAGATGCTGGAAATCTAGAGCAACGCATGCAAGATGCTGGAGTGAATGCAAGCGGGCTTTTTCCACTGAGGCAAGGGGAGAAAAAAACCAGAGGACATGGGTTAAAGGTGAGGGGGGGAAAGTTTAAAGGGAACAATGGGGGGGGCTTCTTCACACAGAGCGTGGTGGGAGTGTGGAATGAGCTGCCAGACGAGGTGGTAAATTCAGGTTCTTTTTTAACATTTAAAAATAAATTGGACAGATACATGGATAGGAGGTGTATGGAGGGATATGGTCCGTGTGCAGGTCAGTGGGACTAGGCAGAAAATGGTTCGGCACAGCCAAGAAGAGCCAAAAGGCCTGTTTCTGTGCTGCAGTTTTTCTCTGGTTTCAATGGTTTCTAATTCACAGGCCAGGAGGGGAATAAGTAGTCAACTTTGAGCTGATGATACTCCTGTACTGTGTGTGCGCACTTTGGGGTAGCCTCCAGCCTAATGGCATGAATATCGATTTCTCCTATAGTCCACACTCCTTTCCTATCAGAGTCCTTCCTCTCCAGCCCTTTACCTTTTGTATCCACTTGGTTTCACCTATCACTTTCTAACTTGTCCTCCTTTCCCCACCCCCACTTTTTTATTCTGATGTCTTCTCCCTTCCTTTCCAGTCCTAAAGGAGGGTTCAGCCCAAAACATCGACTGTTTACTTATTTCCCTAGATGCTGCCTGACCTGCAGAGTTTCTCCAGTATTGTGTGTGTGTTGCTTTGTCTGTGTTTAGTTTGCTGAATTGGTTTTGTTTCAGCATAGTCTACACTCTGTTATTGTTTTACTTTAATGTACAGCTGTAAAGAATTGATGTGTATGAACGGTATGCAAGGTGCTGGGGGAGCTCAATAGGTCGGACATCATCTATGGAGCGGAATAAACAGTAGCTGTTTTGGGCCAAAGTCCTTTATTGGGACATCAGGACGATTGAATAGTTTTGAAGATGGACCCGACCTCACTATTTACCTCATAATGACATTGCACCTTACGGCCACTGCACTTCCTCTGTAGCTGTTACACCTTACTCTGTAATTCAGTTACTGTATGGTTTAACCAGGTACTACTCTGATGCACAGTTGTATTGAATAGTTCTGTATAAGACAAACTGTGGGATAGCTGTATAGCATTGCGATGAGTGTAATGCGATTACAGCACCAACGATCACCAGTTGGGCTCATTCCTTGCTGCTATTTGTCCCCGAGATCCTCGTGGGTTTCTTACATTTGTTCCGGTGTCACACCACATTCCAAAGGTGCACGCTTTAGTAGGTTAATTGGTTACATGGGTGTATTTGACCAGTGCATACTCATTGGGCTGGAAGCGCCTGTTACTGTGCTGTATCCCCGAATAAATAAACTTACCTCTGTACCTCGGCACATGTGACAATAAAAGTAACCCAAGGCCTTCCCTTCTTTAGTGTGGTGTTTCAGTGCCTGCCTGATTTCAACAATGAGCAGTGAGCTCTGACATGCTGCAGTGGTCACCAACAGCAGCCTAGTATGGAGGATGAGAGGTGACTTATCAGATAATAAGATGTACAGATCGAGTGGGCAGCCAGAGACGGTTTCCCAGGGCGGAAATGACTAATACAAGGATGCATCATTTTAAGGTGATTAGGGGAAAGTATAGGCAGGGTGTCAGAGATAATTTTTTTTTACATACAGGTTAGTGGGTTCAAGCCAGAGGTGGTGGTAGAGGCAGATACATTAGAGACATTTAAGAGATTCTTAGACAGATCCATGGATGAAAGACAAATAGAGAGCTGTGCAGGAGGGAAGAGTTAGATTGATTGTAGAGTAGATTAAAAAGTCAGCATAGCATAGTGGGCTGAACTATTAACCTACGCTGTCTGCAACATTCAATGTCCTGTCATCAGTAATTCCAGTGTTTGAGGCCTGGTATTCAGAGTACTCACCCAGGGTCCTCATGTGGGGCGAACTTTTAACCTACGCTTTATGCTGCATTTGAGGTCCTGTCATTGGTGATACCCTACCATGTTACCCTACCAGGGTCCACATTTGTCATCATAGATGAGTCCTGGGGTACATACTGAAGCCTGAAGGTCCATCAGAAGCCTAGGCTTGTCAGTCAAAGCCGAAAGTCTATGAATCCAGGCGTCCTCTGGAGGAGAACAGCCTGACCTGAAGTTAAAAGATTGTATATGTACGTGATAGATAGGTGCATGTGAGGGAGGAATGAGGCTTGATTTGCTGATATTGTTAAGTTGCTAGTTGTGTGCTGCTTTGTTGCCATTCTGTATCGATCTGCCAAACATTGTGGGCATGCTATGTTGGCACCAGACTGTATGGCATCTCTTGGTTGGCATGCTATGCTGGAGCTACAATGCATGGTGATACTTGGTAGGCATGCTATTTTGGCATCGTAATGTCTGGCAACACTTGGTTGGTATGCTATGTTGGCACCAGACTGTATGACCACACTCAGTTGGCATGCTATGTTGACACAGGAATGTGTGGCGACACATGGTGGGAATGCTATGTTGGCACCAGACTGTGTGGCAACACTTGGTTGACATGCTATGTTGGCACCTGACTGTATGACAATAGTTGTAGGCCTTCATCACCTTGTTATGTTTATTGATTGTTAATGTAAGTGACTCATTTCTCTGTATGTTTCAATATAAATATGATAAATATATGAATCTGAATGCTCTGTGTTCTATGAAGCATGTTCTTTTATACACTGGAATGATAACACACATTTCCACAGAAGTGTTTTGCGTTTGTCTTCTTTCAGGCAGTGTCTTTACAGAACACTGATCCCAGCCATTATCGATACTCCTCCGAGATTGCCAGTGATCGCACAACCTGGACTTGTGATATGCACCAGCTGTTCATTCGGTTATCCATCACCTGTTCCCATGGCTTCACGTGATTCTGGTTGGCGGGGGTGGGGTGAGGGGGTGAAAGTTGGGCTAAGAAGGTGCTACACCTTGCCTAATGGTGACCTGTAGACTGGCAGAGGGAAGATGCTCCTTACGCCTCCTTTGGTAAAGACATATCTCTATGACCTCTCCCCCCCCACCCTTTCTTGTAGCATACATTCATAAATGAGCAATACAGCCCTGACCAGAAAAATACTGTTTCTGCTGTAATAATAAGCCCTGAGTTACAGCAGGCGAGCAGCTGGATCTCTGTCAGGAGAAATGGAAATGTAAATAGGAGGTTAGCGCAGAGCACCCTGTGGCCATTCCTCTCAATACCAAGCATACCGCTTTGGATACTGTTGTGGGAGATGGCCTCCCAGGGGAACGCCACAGAGACCAGGTTACTGGCACTGATCATGGTTCCATGGTGCAGAGGGGAAAGAGGGAGAAGGGGGGAGCAGTTGTGACAAGGTACTCAATAGTGAGGGGAACAAACAGGAGATTCTGTGGATGTGAACGGGACACCTGAATGGTATGTTGCCTCCCAGGTACCAGGACCAGGGATGTTTTTGATCGTGTCCACAGCATTTTGGAGAAGGAGGGAGAGCAGCCACGTCTTGGTATATATTGGTACCGATGACATGGGAAGGAAAAGCAAATATGCCCTGAAGAGACGATTAAGAGAGCTCAGTAGAAAGCTGAGAAGCAGGACCTCCAAGGTAGTAATTTCTGGATTGTTACCTGTGCCATGCACCAGTGAGGGTGGGAACAGGATGATTTGGCAGATTAATGTGTGGCTGAGATACTGGTGTGGGGTGGGGGCAGGGCTTCAGGTTCTTTGATCAGTGGGATCTCTTCTGGGGGAGGTAACACTTGCACAAAAGTGATGAATTGCACCTGAACCAGAGAGGGAACCAATATTCTTGTGAGCAGGTTTGTTAGAGCTAATGGGGAAGGTTTAAACTAATTTGACAGGGGGCTGGGAACCACAGTGGGAAGAGACTCAGGATAGGATGGATGGTAAGGTAGCATGCAGTCAGACTGTCAGGAAGGGCAGGCAGATGATAGGACACAATAGCAGCCATCAGGGTGAGTATCAGATGCAGAATCAAAAAGGGTAGCAAATACAGTACTCAAAGTGTTGTATCTCAATGCGTGGAGTATAAGAAATAGGTGGATGATCGAGTTGCATTATTACAGATTGTCAGATATGATGTTGTGACCATCACTGAATTGGAGTTGAAGAATGGTTGTAGTTGGGAGCTGAATGACCAAGGTTGTACATTGTATTGGAGGGATAGGAAGGTAGGCAGAGGAGGTGGTAAAGAATGGCATCAAATCATTAGAAAGATGTAACATAGAATCAGAAGATGTTGAATCCTTGTGGGTTGAGTTAAGAAACTGCAAAGGTAAAAGGATTCTGATGGCAGTTATATACAGGCCTCTCAACAGTAGCTGGGATGTGTGGACCACAGATTACAACAGGAAATAGAGGTGGTGTGTCAAAAGGGCAATGTTATGATAGTTATGGGAAATTTCAACATGCAGGCGAATTGGGAAAATCAGGTTGGTAATGGATCTCGAGAGAATGAATTTGTTGAATGCCTATCAGATGGCTTTTTAGAGCAGCTTGTCATTGAGCCTACTAGGGAATCAGTTACACTGGATTGGGTGTTATGTAATGAACCAGAGGTGATTAGGCAGTTTAAGGTAAAAGAAGCCTTAGAAAGCAATGATCACAATATGATTGGGAGAAAGTAAAGTCTGACCCAGTAGTATTTCAGTGGATGAAAGAAAATTACAGTGGTATGAGAGAGGAGTTGGCCAAGGTAAATTGGAAGAAGATGCTGGCAGGGATGACAGCAGAGCAGCAATGGTGTGAGTTTCTAGGAAATATTAGGAAGGTGCAGGATTGATGTATTACAGAAACAAAGAAATACTCAAATGGCAAAATAGTACAACTGTGGCTGACGAGGGAAGTCAAAGCAAATGGAAAAGTAAAAGAGAGGGCATGCAACAAAGGAAAAATTAATAGGCAGAGGATGGGGAAGTTTTTAAAAACCTACAGAGAGCAACTATAAGAATCATTAGAAGGGAAAAGAAGTATGAAAGCAAGCTAGCAAACAATATCAAAGTGGATAGTAAAAGCTTTTTCAAGTATGTAAAAAAGAAAAAGAGATGAAAGTGGATATAGGACCGTTAGAAAATGAGGCCAGATGAATAATAATGGGGAACAAGGCAATTGCATATGAGCTAAATAAGTATTTTACATTAGTCTTCACTGTGGAAGGCAGTAGCAGTGTGCTAGACGTTGAAGGGTGCGAGGGAAGAGAAGTGGGTGTAGTTACAAGGAAGAAGGTGCTCAAAAAGCTGAAAGACCTAAGGGTACATAAGTCACCTGGGACAGATGCACTGCACCCTAGGGTTCTGAAAGAGGTAGCGGTAGAGGTTGTGGAAGCACTAATGATCTTTCAAAAATCATTGGTTCTGGCATGGTGCCAGAGGACTGGAAAATTGCAGATGTCACTCCACACTTTAAGAAAGGAGGAAGGCAACAGAAAGGAAATCATAGATGAGTTAGCCTGACCTCGGTGGTTGGGAAGATGTTGGAGTCAATTGCTAAGGATGAAATTATGGAGTACTTGGTGTCACAGGACAAGATAGGACAAAGTCAGAATGGTTTCCTTAAGGGAACGTCTTGCCTTAAGAACCTGTTGGAATTCTTTGAGGAGATTACAAGTAGGATAGATAAAGGGGATGCAGTGAATATTTTATATTTGTATTTTCAGAAAGCCTTTGACAAGGAGCCACACATAAGGCTGCGTGCCAAGTTATGAGCCCATGGCATTACAGAAAAGTTACTGGGTTGGTTAGAGCATTGGCTGATTGGTAGGAGGCAGCGAATGGGAATAAAAGGTTTCCTTTCTGGTTGGATGCCAGTGACTAGTGGTGTTCCTCGGGGATCGGTGTTGGGACAGCTTTTTATGCTGTATAGCAATGATTTAGATGACAGAATAGATGGCTTTGTTGCCAAGTTTGCAGATAACACAAAGAATGGTGGAGGGGCAGGTAGTGTTGAAGAAACAGGTAGGATGCAGAAGGACTTAGACAGATTAGGAGAATGGGCAAGAAAGTGGCAAGTGAAATACAATGTTGGAAAATGCACGGCTATGCACTTTGGTAGTAGAAATAAATGTGCAGACTATTTTTTAAATGGAGAGAAAATCCAAAAATCTGAGATGCAACGGGACTTTGGAGTCCTTGTGCAGAACACCCTAAAGGTTAACTTGCAGGAACTGTCAGTGGTGAGGAAGGCAAATGCCGTGTTAGCATTCATATCAAGAGGCCTAAAATACAAGAGCAGGGATGTGATGCCGAGGCTTTATAAGGCATTGGTGAGGCCTCACCTTGAGTATCGTGAATAGTTTTAGACTCCTTATCTAAAAGATATGTTAGCATTCAAGATGTTTTAGAGAAGGTTCATAAGGATGATTCCAGGTATGAAAGGGTTATCATAAGAGGAAAGTTTGATAGCTCTGGGCCTGTACTTACTGGAATTTAGAAGGATAAGGAGGAATCTCATTGAAATCTTTCAAAAGATTGAAAGGCCTAGACAGAATAGATGTGGAATGGATGCTTCCCATGGTGGGACAGTTTAGGACAAGAGGGCACATCCTCAGAATAGGAGGGTATCCATTTGAAACAGATGTGGAGAAATTTCTTTACCCTGAGGGTGGTGAATCTGTGGAATTTATTACCACAGGCAGCTGTATTTAAGGCAGAGCTTGATAGGTTCTTGATTGGAAATGGCATCAAAGGTTATGGGGAAAGGGCCAGGGAGTAGGGCTGAGGTGGGAAAAAAAGATTGAGCCATGATTAAATGGCAGACCAGACTTGATGGGCCAAAAGGTCTGATTTTGCCCCTATGCCTTATGGTCTTATGGTCTAATAATATTCTCAAGAATCGATTGGAGAGATCACATTTACGAAGCTAAATGCCAGCGGCAGAGAGTACGTGCAATCGATTGAATGAATAAGCCACACTGAACCTGGCACAGTGCTGCGTCAAAGGAAAATCCATCATCATTGTTTTGTGAGGCTGTATTTATTGGATTTTCACACACGACAGTACAGTAATCCACAATTACCTTTCCTTTAAACACCATTACAAAATAACAAAACTATTTCTAGACCCATGTCTCAAATGCTGCAAGCTAATAGTTAAAGCATTAAGGAGCTTGTCTATAAAATCGAACCAACATTAAGGATTTTTATTCACATGTAAAATGTTTCGGGTGCCTTGCTTCATTTACACCTTTTTTTTCTGGGATTTATTGAATCAAAAGGCCATAAGACATAAAAGAATTATCATGATGCTTCATCATTCAGTCATGGCTGATCTATTGTCCCTCTCAACTACACTCTCCAGCCTTCTCCCCATAACTTTTGATGACCTTACTAATCAAGAACTGACCAATACCCACCTTAAGTACAACGCCTTGGTCTCCATAGATCTCTGAGCCAATGAATTCCACAGATGATGAACGACATCAAGTATTAGACGATAACATCGTAAGACATAGGATCAGAATGTGGCCAACCAGCCTATTGAGTCTGCACTGCCAATCCATCAAAGTTGATTTATTGACCCTCTCACTCCTATTCCCCTGCTTTCTCCACAGAACCTTTAATGCCCTGATTAGTCAAGAACCTATCAACCTCCACCTTAAATATATTCAGAGACTTGCCTGCAAAGTAGTCTCTGCAAAGACTTCCACAGATTCACCACCTTCTTGTTAAATAATTTTTTTCCTCATCTCTTTTCTAAATGGGCATCCTTCAGTTCTGAATTTGTGCCCTCTGGTTCTAGACTCCCCCCCCACCCCCACTATAGAAAACATCCTCCACACATCCATTCTGTCTAGATCTTTCAATATTCATTAGGTTTTAATGAGATCCCCCCTCATTCTTCCAAACTCCAGTGAATACAGGCCCAGAGCCATTAAATGCTCCTCATATGTCAAACTTTTCATTTCTGTGAACCTCTTCTGGGCCCTCTACAATGTCAGCACATCCTTTCTTAGGTAAGGGCCCAAAACTGCTCACAATACTCCAAGTGTGCTCTGATCAATGCCTTACAAAGCCTCAGCATTACATGTTTGCTCTTATATTCTTGTCCTCTCAAAATAAATGCTAACATTGTACTTGTCTTCCTTACCCCCAACACAACCTACAAGTTACCCTTTAGAGAATCCTGCACGAGGACTCCCAAGTCCCTCTGCACCTCTGACTTTTGAACTTTCTCCCCATTTACAAAATAGTCCACACATTTATTTTTTGTCTGCCGCAGTGCATGACCATGCACTTCCCTATATTCCCCAATCTCTCTAATTCCTTCTGCAGATCCTATTTCTTCAACATGACCTGCCCCTCCACCTATCTTTGTATCATCCACAAACATGGCCACAAAGTCATCAATTCTTTCTTCCAGGTCATTGACATGCACCTTGAAAAGAAGTGGTCTGAAAGCCAACCCCTGTGGCACACCTCTAGCCACCAGCAGCCAAACAGAAAAGGTTCCCTTTATTCCTCCTGCCAGTCAGCCAATCTTCTATTCATTCTAGTATCTTTCCCATAATACCATTGGCTCTTATTTTGTTAAGCAGCATCATATGATGCATCTTGTCAAAGGTTTTCTGAAAATCAAAATAAACAATATCCACTGATTTTCCTTTGCCTATCATCCCTGTCATTTCCTCAAAGAATTCCAACTGATCTGTCAAGAAAGATTTTCTCTCAGGGAAACCATGGCGACTTAAGCCAATTTATCATGAGCCTCCAAGTACCCTGAGACCTCATCATTAACAATCGATTCCAACACCTTACCAACCACCAAGGTCAGGCTAACTGGCCTATAATTTCCTTTCTTCTGCCTCCCTCCATTCTTGAAGAGTGGAGTGACATTTGCAATTTTCCAATCCTCTGAACCATTCCAGAATCTACTGATTCTTGAAAGATTATTTCAATGCCTCCACAAACACTTCAGCTACCTCTTTTAGAACACTGTGGCGTAGTCCATCTGGTCCAGGTAACTGATCTACCTTCAGATTTCTCAGTTTCCCAAGCACCTTCTCCTAGGTAACAGTAACTGCACTCACTTCTGCCCCCTGCCACACTCACATTTCCGACATTCTGCTAGTGCCTTGCACATCGAGAATTAATGCAAAGTACTTATTAAGTTCCTCTGCAATGTTTTTGTCCCCATTACGACTTCTCCAGTGTCATTTTCCATCAGTCTAATATCTGCTCTCATTTCCCTTTTGCTCATTATATATATATGAAAAAACTTTTTATATCCTTTTATATTATTGGCTAGCTTACCTTCATATTGTATCTGTTCTCTCATTAGACTTCTTTAATTGTTTTCTGTTGGTTTTTAACATCTTCCCAATCCTCTCCTTTCCCACAAGTTTTCCATATAATATCCCCTCTCATTTGCTTTTATGCTGTTTTGACTCTCCTTATCAGCATGGTCATCTGATCCAACCTTTAGAATACTTCACCTTTGCGGTGTATCTATCCTGTGCCTTCCAAATTTCCCTAGAAACTCCAGCCTTTGATGTTCTGCCATCATCCCTGGTAATGTCCCCTTTGAATCAACTTCAGCCAGCTCCTCTCTCATGTCTCTGTAATTCGCTTTCCTCTAGCGTAATACTGATACATCCAATTTATCTTCTCCTTCTCAAACGGCAGGGTGATCATATTATGATCATTGGTTCCTAAGGGCTCCTTTACTTTAAGCTCTTTAATCAAATCTGGATCATTACATAATACCCAATCCAGAATTGCAGTTCTTCTCGTGGGCTCAACACAAACTGTTCTAAAAAGCCATCTTGTAGACATTCTACAAATTCCCTCTTCTGGGATCCAGCTCCAACTGGATTTTCCCCATGTACCTGCAAATTGATACCCCCCCATGATTTTTGCAACATTGCCCTTTTTACATGCCTTTTATATCTCCCATTGTAATTTGTTGCCCACATCCTAACTACCGTTCAGAGGCCTGCATCTAACTCCCATTGAAGTCTTTTTGCCCTTGACCTTTCATAACTTTAAACATGAGGATTCTACATCTTCCAATCCTATATCAACTCTAAGGATTTGATTTAATTTTCACCAATAGCACTACCCCCCCCCCCTTGCCTGCCTGCCCTTCCATACAATATGTATGGTTGGATGTTAAGCTCCTATTATCTTCTTTCAGTCACCACTTGGATGTGCCCAGAACATCATACTTGTCAATCTCAAAATGTGCCACAAGATCATCTACCTTATTCCATATACTGCACGCATTCAAATATTTCACCTTCAGTCCTTTATTAATCAGCGCTTTCGATTCTGACCCTCTGTTACATGTTAACTTATTCCTCTGACTGCAATTTAGCCTTATCATCTGCCTGTCCTTCCTCAGTTTCACTACACACTGCATCTACTTGTATGCCAATTGTCCCATCACTCCACTGCCCATACCCCTGCCACGTTAGTTTAAACCCTCTCCAACAGCTCAAGCAAACCTGCCATCAAAGATATTGATCCCCTCAGATTCAGGTGTAACCCACCCTTTTTATATAGATCATACCTTCCCACAAGGGAAATCTGAAACCCTGCCTCCTGCACCAATTCTTCAACCACTGCCAAATCATCCCCTATTCTTACCCTCAGTGACAGGTGGTACAGGCAGCAATCCAGAGATTACTCCCCTATAGGCTCTGCTTTTCAGCTCTCTGCCTAACTCCTATACTCTCTCTTCAACATCTCCTCCATTTTCCAGTCTACCTCGTTAGCCCTAATACATGCAACAGCTTCTGGCTGTTCACTCTTCCCATTTAGAATGCCATTGACCTGATCCAAGAGATCACTGACCTGGCAAATTGGAAGCAACCTGCCGTTAGTGTCCCCTTCATGCCCAAAGAATCTGCTTTCTGCTCCGGTAATTACAGAATCACTACTGCACTCTTCTTCTTTCCCCTTTCCCTTCTAAGCTATGTAGCCAGACTCAGTGCCAGAAAGCTGGTCACTCCTGTTCTCCCCTCTCTGATAGTACTCATTATAAAGGGGAATAGCCACTGGGGTACTCTGCAGTGGCTACCTATTCCCCTTCCCTCTGCTGACAGTCACCCAGATGCCTGCCTCCTGCAACTCAGAAGTGACTACCTCCCTGTAGCTCCTATCTATCACCTCCTCATTCTCCCATGTGAGCCGAAGGTCATCGAGCTGCAACTTCAGTTCCCTAATGCCATCTCTAAAGAGCTGTGGCTCGATTAGTGAAGGAAAGAGGATACCTCATGAGAATAATTCTTGCATATCAAGTTATATTCCAAAGCAAATAGTTTTAAGGATGTACTTAAATCCTGTTCAAGCATTTCTGGGAATGATATGCTGGAATATTATTTTCATGGACTTCACTAAACTACAATATTAATTAGCTAATTTGTTGAAGATCGATTTTAAGATCAAGATTACTTAATGCCATTTCCAATACCCGGTTGTAAAGGAGAATGAAACAATTGTTACTTTGGATCCAAAGCAGCACACAAAAAAACACAAGATGAAGAATACAGCCAAAAGAAAAGCATAAATTTGCTTATATACATGTCCGTAAAGTGAGACCGGGCAAAGGAATGTCTGTACGTAAGGTGACTGGCAGAAAATGATAAAGTATTGGTGGTTGGGGGTGTGGAGGGGTCGATTAGTGGGTGGACATGTTATTGATTGGGGGAAGTCGCTGTTCTTGAGTCTGGTGTTCCTGGTATGGATGCTACGTAGTCTCTTCCCCGATGAGAATGGGACAAACAGTCCATGAGCTGGGTGGGTGGGATCTTTCATGACATTACTAATCTTTTTCTGGCATCATTCTATATAGTATTTGTCCTTGATGGCAGGTAGGCTGGTGCCAGTGATACATTGGGCAGTTTGAATACCTGTTAACCATTTAATTAATCCTTTAGTAATACAACATAAAGCAGAGTTTTTCACCAGATTCATGTTTACTAATAAGTGATTAGATTTCTAAAGGAAGCTTCTAGGACAAGACAGAAAGGATTGCCTGTATTTAGTGTACTGAGAAATTAAAGCAATACTGACTTACACTTGGATCAGGGTTCTACACAACTGAAAGGACTGCCGACTCACTGGCACTTTTGAAATCTATTCTTGGATTTAAATTTCTTTTTAAATGGATATATGTTTATCTATAGATAAATACATTTTAAACTGATAAGGCTTAGAGTCAGCACAAATCTATTGTATTTTTTACAGTCAGCAAATAGTGGATTAAAAGATAAGACACTGCCTGAGAATATAACATGCTCAAAATATATAAAGTGAACATTCTAAGCATTTTTGTTGAATTGTGCAACCTCTTCTAGACTTATAATGTTGTTAATATACTGGTCACTGTTGGTTTATGTTAACAATGCAGTTTTATTAAAATGCGATTAAAAATATTACATATTAGTTATTAACTCCAGTATTCTACATAACTAAAATACATTTCTCATTTATAAACTCTATGCTGTTCTATATTTATTGTTTCTTGATAGTTTTGGGATATGACTATTTGATTTTGCTCACTTCCCACTTCTCTTACCCCTCACTACTTCTCTCTGTGATTCCAAACCTCCACTTTCCCTTCTCTCTTCTCTGACTCTCTATTTTTCACTTCTCCCCTTCTATACACCTCCCCTCACTCCACCACTCTCCCACCCTCCACTTCCCCGTATCTTCCTCCTACACTTACTTTCACCCACTCATCTCTTTCCTTTACTCCATCCAACCCCTCTTGTAGTTCCCTCTTCTGTTCCTACCCCCTTCTTCTATCTTTTTAATCACAGATATATGCTCCTTTTCCTCTAAACTACCCCTTCATTTTCTCTCTTCCCCACTTTCTCTCTTCCTTCCGCTAAAGCGCACTGCCGTCACCTCTCTCCACCTTCCAATTCCAGCATAATGGAAGGCTTCATAGGAAAACAGACCCAGGTTTAGCTCAGCTGGCCAGTTGTGGGTGAAACCTACCGTCCAAAAACTCTGTCATGTCTTCTTCTGAGAGAGAGAGTACAAATATTGACAATACTTACAACACTGACCCCTGAGAAACACCACTCGTCGCCGGCAGCCAACCAGAAAAGGCCCCCTTTATTCTCACTCGCAGCCTCCTGCCTGTCAGCCATTCCTTTAACCATGCCAGTATATTTCCTGTAACACCCTAGGATTTTATCTTGCTAAGCAGCTTCATATGGGGCACCCCATCAAATGCCTTTTGAAGATCTAAGTAAATGACATCCACTGCCTCTCTTTTGTCCACCCTGCTCATTGCTTCCTTGAAGAACTTTAAACAGATTTGTCAAGCAAGGTGACTCTTTCAGAAACCATGCTGACTTTGACTTATTCTGTCATTAGTCTCCAAGTGTCCTAAAAGCTCAGCTTTAATAATTGACTCCAATATTTCCCTAACCACTGAGGTTAGGCTAACTGGCCTATAATTCCATTTCGTTTGCCTTTCTCCCTTCTTAAAGAGTGGAGTGACATTTGTAATCTTCCAGTCCTCCAGGACCATGCCAGAATCAAGTGATTATTGAAAGATCATGACCAATGCATCCATTTTCTCTTCAGTAACCTCTCTCAGAACTCTGGGATGTAGTCCATCTGGTCCAGGTGTTTTATCCACTTTAAGACCTTTGAGCTTACCTCACTTTTTCTGTTTGTAATAGCAAAGGCACTCACTCCTGTCCTCTGACACTCAAAGGACCTCCGGCACACTGTTAGTGTCTTCCACAGTGAAGACTGATGCAAAGTACCCATTAAATTCATCTACCATTTCTTTTTCCCCCATTACTACTACACCAGCATCATTTTCCAGTGGTCCAATATCAACTCTCACCTCTCTTTTACTCTTTATATAACTGAAAAACATTTAGTATCCTGCTTTATATTATTGACTAGCTTGCCCTCATATTTCATCCTTTCATTTCTTATTCCTTTTTTAGTTGTCTTTAGTTGGATTTTAAAAGCTTCCCAATCATCTCATGACCTCCTCCCATTTTCTACCTATGTCACTGCTACCAATATGTACCATGTCTTCTGGCTGCTCACCCTCCCTTTTCAGGATATTGTGGATGCGTTCAGAAATATCGCAGACCCTCGCACCTGGGAGGCGAACTGCCATCCGTATTCCTTTTTCACATCCACAGATCTTCCTGTCTATTCCCCTAACTATTGCTTCCCCCGGTAGGTCGTCTCCCCAACAGTACTCAAAATTGAGTACTTATTGTTGAGGGGGACAGACACAGGAGTGCTCTCCACTATCTGACGTTCTCTCTTCCATATCTTGATAGTTACCCATTTATCTGTCTCCTATAGCCTTAGGGTGACTACCTCCCTGTAACCCCTGTCTATCACCTCTTCACTTTCCTTAACAAACCAATGATCATTGAGTTGCAGCTCCAGTTCTTTAACATGGTCTCTGAGGAGCTGCATCCCTATGCACCTGATGCAGATGTGGCTATTAGGGAGGCCAAAAATCTCTTGGAAGTCCCACATCTGACACCCAGAATAGAACACTGACCCTATGGACATACCCCCTATTCTCTCAAGTGTTAAATAAGAAACACAGCAGAGCTGCGAGCAGAACTGGCCTGATCACCGCCTCTGATCCCAACACCCTGCCTTTTCAATTCATCTGTCCTGGTGATTAAATTGTCCAAACACTGGGTTGTCCCTCAGACTAGGACGTGGATCCTGCCAGAGCAATACGGTCTGGGCCTGGACCCTGCAGCCACATTCCAGCCCGTACACGACCTTTCCCAGTCAGCCCTGCACTTAGGTCAATCTGACCTCGCTCTTTGTTTAGGTGGACAGACTACATAGACCCCTGAAATTTACAGTGCAGACTGACAGGGTGGTAAAGAAGGGGTTTGCCACTTATCTTCATGTACCCCTCTATCAAATCACCACCCCTTTGCTCCAATGAGAAAGGACCTAGCTCGCTCAATCTATCCCGACAAAATATGCTCCCTAATCCAGGCAGGTAACTCTCCTGTGCACCCTCTCTAAAGCATCCACATCCTTCCTATAATGAGGCAACATTATATATTCCATACATCATCATGTATAGAAGTCACTTCAGTCAATTTTCCATTTAGGAATTGAGGTGCTCTGTTGCTCAGGGTTGACCTTGGACTTTGCGTCCTTGCTGTCTACGTGTTACACAAGCCAGCACAGTACGATATGGAGAGCAAGCTGTTGCCCATGCAGCAGGCTCCTCCTCTCTATGTATCTGTTGAACCCAAAGGAACAGCAGAGGCCAATGCAGCTGGTACCAGTGGCATCACAGGAGTTGCCAGTCAATGTTGAACTCAAGGTAGGACTGCCTAAGGGAAACATACTCCGAATATTTCCTTGGATAATACTCCCAGAGCCTTCCCAATGAGTGGGCATAGCCATAAATTAGTGAAGTTTGAGATCAGAGTTTTCCTTCTCCTAGATGAGCTGCCAACCACAGCTGACGAGCCCCATCTGCCTAAGCAACTGGATTTAAGAGCCAGTACCCTTCCTTTGCTCTTTCTCCTGTCAGTGGGAATGGTTCTGCTGGGCTTCGTAGCTAAGCCACGCATGAAGGCCAAGAGCTGCACTTGGTTGTCAGAGGGTATTTGAGACAAGTGCCATTGGGAGCATTTAATAGGTAGTGGAAGCTTATCCTGACTACCACACCTGGCTATAACAGCCTTAAAGATCCACCTATGAATAGATCCTCCAAATTTATAACTACAATTTGTCCATCCTTCTAATTTGCATGCAAATCCCTCTACACATAATTAAAATATACAACAGAGTCCCGTTGCACCTAATTAAGTTTTTAAAAACATGAGGGTCATTGACTTTTCAGCTCAGAATGTTCAGCTTTAATATTTGAGCTGAATGTGTCAAATATTTCCAGTCACAAATGAAAAGTGGAACAGCAACACCCATGAGTCATCTTGGAAGGGAGCTGAAATAATCTGAGTCAATTTCTAAATGATCTACTCCTCCTTCAGCCTGGTGCTGTGATCAGAATCCTAAATTAGCTTTATGAAGCACGTCTTCTATAATTTCCTAGCACATTACTGTTGTAGCGCAAGTCATTGTTGAGACACAATTGAAGTTCTGCATACAGTTTTAGTCACCCTGTCGTTGGAAAAATAGGGTTAAATTGGAAAGAGTGCAGCTCCATCATGGGCACAAACATCCCCTCCATCGAGGACATCTTCAAACGCTGATGCCTCAAGAAAGCAGCAGCCATTACTTAGGACTGTCTCCACCCAGGACATGCCCACTTCTTATTATGGATGAGGTACAGGAGCTTGAAGATGCACACTCACTGATTCAGGAACAGCTTCTTCCAATCTGCCCTCAGATTTCCAAATGGACAATGAAACCATGGCATACTACCTCACTATTCAGCTCTCTTTTATACTATTTATATATTTTTTTCATCTCTTATTGTAACTTGGAGGAAATGTTTATGCATTGTATTATACTTCTGCCACAAAACAACAAATTTCATGACATATGTCAGTGATAATAAACCGGATTCTGAAAATATTTAAAGTAAATTCAAAGTAAATTTATTATCCAAGTACATATATGTCAACAATTACAACCCTGAGATTCTCAATAAAATCTACTGAATAAAAAACAAAACTGAATTACTGCAAGTCCATCCAACTTGGGCATTTTATCAGAGTGCACAAAACAACAAACTGCGCAAATACAAGAAAGAACTGATAGTAATAAATAAACAAACAATAAATTTCAAGAGCATGAGATGAAGAGCATGAGATGAAGAGTCCTTAGAAGTGAGTCCATAGGTTGAGGGAACATTTCAGTGATTGGTTGACTGAAGTTTGTTTCAAGAACCTGATGGTAGAGGGGTATTAACTGTTCCTGTACCTGGTAGTGTGTGTCCTGAGGCTCGCATACCCTATTTCTGATGGTCACAATGAGCAGAAAGCATGTCCTGGGTGCTTGGTGTCCCTGATAATGGATGCTGCTTTCCTGCAACCACGTTTGATGCAGATGTGCTCCATGGTGGCGAGGGTAAAGCCCTCCCTAACGCCATCTCACCATGCCTTTCTTTTGCACTATTCATTTGTTTTGCACTTCATAGTAATTTTATGTCCTTGCATGGTGCTGCTGTCACAAAACAACCAATTTCACATCAGATAAGATGAAGATGATAAAGTCAGATTTTTAGTCTGTTTTTGAGGACAATAAGTTGGAATCTCAATAATTACACAGAGCATTGAACAATATAAAACAGGAAAGATCCTTTTGGCTAATAATGCCTGTACTAATCATGATGTTAAACCATTTCCATCAGCCTCCACATAGTCTATCAGAATCAGGGTTAGCATCTTTGGCAGATGCCATGAAATTTGTTGTTTTGTGGCAGCAGTACATAAAAAAGGTGGTTCACGCACCACTTGATTAATGTTATTGATCCGTGGTATAAAAAAGGTTGGGAACCCTTAGTTTGGAACATTGAATATTACAGTTCAGAAACAGACCTTTCTGCCCACAATGTTGTTCCAAATTAAACTAGTATCTAAATAGCTAACTAAACTGTCCCTTCTGCTCTCTTCTCTTTCAGGTACAGAAGCCTGAAGACCCACACTCAATGACTGAAGAACGACTTCTTAGAAGTTTGAAGATCAAAGTACATTTATTATCAAAGTTAGTATACCCTAAACAACCTTGAGGTTCGTCTTCTTGCAGGCAGCCACAGAATGAGGAAACACAGTAGAATTCATGAAAAAAACCTTAACATCACAGAAATGGTCAAACAACCAATGTGCAAAAATGAAACAACAAATTGTGCAAACAATACATTAAAAAAAGGTAATCCACAGAAGATGAATCACTAAGTCTCCAAAAGTAAGTCTAGCCATCTTCCTCACGGCCATCAGATTTCTGAACAGTTCATGAACCCTGAACATCACCTTGTTAATCTTGTTTTGCACTAGTTTATTATTTGTAACTTGTGGCAATTTTTAGTAATTTTTAGGCCTTTCACTGCATATTTTTCATATTTTACGAAAAGGACACAACACTCTCGATTGAGAGAGAATTTAATAGGGAGCAGGGCAGTTGGCTCATTTTGCACACCACAGTTTCTGAGGAGACTTTAGATTGCATAGAGGGAGAGAGCAGGGGCAGTCAGCACATTTTATGTGCCACAGTTCCCGAGGGGACATGAAATTGTAAAGAAGAAAGTTTGGATTAAGCAGTGCAGCCGCTGTTTGAGTGGGCCAGTGTTGGAGTGCAGAGTTGAGAATTTGTTTATCAAGGCTTCGGCAAGGAATGGCATAAGCCATTGATAGATTTTTTTGTTATTTATTCTTTCTTATTGCATATTTAGAGCAGTGAGGATGCCAGATAGGGTAGTGAAATGCTCCTCTTGAGGAACATGACAAGGCAGGGAGACCTCCAGTGTCCCTAACAACCACACCTGCAAGAAGTGCACCCAGCTGTAGACCATGTTAAGGAGTTAGCGCTGGAATTGGATAAATTCCAGATCATCTGGGAGGCTGAGGGGGTTGATAGACAGGGCATACAGGGAGGAGATTACACAAAAGGTGCAGGACACAGGAAACTGGGTGACAGGAGGGGGAAAGGGGAAAGACAGCCAGTGCTGAGTACCCCTGTAGCCATTCCCTTCAATAACAGGAATACTGCTTAGGATAAAAACACACAAAATTCTGGAGGAAATCAGCAGGACAGGCAGCATCTATGGAAAAGAGTAAACAGTATTCACTGGAATTCAGAAGAACAAGGAATGACCTCATTGAACTCTTTCAACTAGTGAAAGGTGACAGAGTGAATATATGGAGAGGATGTTTCCTAAAGTGGGAGAATCTAAGACCAGGGGACACAGCCTCAGAGTAGAGGGATGTCCTTTTAGAATGGAGTTGAGGTGGAACTTCTTGAGCCAGAGAATGGTGAGTCTGTGCAAGTCCGACGTCGATAGATTCTTAATTGGTCAGGGTCATGAAGGGATACAGGGAGAAGGGCAGGAGATCGGGGCTGAGAGTAAAATTAGATCAGCCATGATGAAATGGTGAAGCAGACTCAATGGGCCAATGGCCTAATTCTCCTCTTGTATCTTATACAATGAAATTTCCCTCATGGGATCATTAAAGTATTTATTATTATTATTATAGTCTTACAGTTTTACCACATTGTTGAAAGTATTTCCCTGCTATTTAATGGACTGTTCAGCTCAGACCTGGTGCATCTCAGGTCCGTCCACCAAAAGCAGAATTTCCTGGTGCCAACCTATCCCGATTTCTGTTCCGAAATGTCAGTCCATGGCTTTCTCTTCTGCCATGCTGTGGTGACTCTCAGCTTGGAGGAGCAACAACTCATATTCCAAATAGGAAGGCACCAACCTGATGGCATAAACATCAATTTTTCCAACTTCTGATAAATATTTCCTCTTCCAACTTCCCTCTTCTCCTTTTCCCACTCTGGCCTCTTACCTCTTCTCTTCAAATGCTTATCCCTTGGTTCCCCACCTCCTTTCCTTTCTCCCATGATCCACACTCCTCTCATATCAGGTTTCTTCTCCAGCCCTTTGCTCTTTACACTTCTTACTTCATGCTACCCCCTCCCCCACCCACCAGGCTACACTCATCACCGTCTAGCTTGTCCTCCTCCCACTGGCACCTGCTTATTTTGCACCACCCAGCTTCCTTTCCAGTTTGATGAAGGGTCTCAGCCCAAGATGTCGACTGTTTTTTCCTTTTCCATAGATGTTGCCTGACCTGCTGAGTTCCTTCAACATTTCATGTTGGGGGGTGGGGGGGGGGGGAACATCGACTTAGACCATGAGAGGCCTGCGTCGGGCATTTTCATGCCTTACAAGGCGCAGATTGGAAGTCTGTGTGGGGCGCCACTCCTTGCACAGACTAGAGCAATGTGTGATTAAGTGCCTTGCTCAAGGGCACAAATACACTGCCACAGCTGAGGCTCAAACTAGTGACCTTGAGATAACTAGACGAATGCCTTAACCACTTGGCCACCTGCCCATCACAACAGTGCATGTGCATTGTCACTTATTTATTACTTTATTGAGATACAGCACGGAATAGGCCCTTGCAACCCTTTTGAACTGCTCTGCCCAGCAACCCCTGACTTAACGCTAACCTAATCACGGGACGATTTACAATGACCAATTACCCCACAAACCACCTTTGGATTGTATGAGGAAACCAGAGCACCCAGAGGGAACACATGTGGTTACGGGAGAACATCCAAACTCCTACAGACAGCGGCAGCCTGGTTGCTAGTCGCATATTCATAGAACATAGAATAGTACCGCACAGAGACAGGCTGTTCGGCCTGTAATGTTGTGCTGAACCAATTAAATTAGAATTGGTTCTAATTAGAAATCAAGTGATCTACTAAACTAATCTCCTCTGCTTACACAATGTACATTCCATTTTCCTCCATCTCTTAAATCACTAATGTATTTGCCTCTAATACCGCCCCAGGCAGCACATTGCAAGCACTCCTCACTCTGTGTAAAAATCTTGCCCCTTACAAATCCTTTGAAATTACCCCCTCTCACCTCAGACGCATGCGCTCTGGTATTAGACATTTCGACTCTGAGGAAAAAGATATCGTCCATCTACTCTTTCTATGCCTCTCATTGTTATAAAGCTCTACCTGATCTATACTCAGCCTTCATCAGTCCACAGAAAACAGCCCAAGTTTTTTCCAACCTCTCATTATGGCACATGGGGTTTATAATGTTGTAGCATAACTTCCTGATTTTTTAATTCACTGTCTCAACTAATAAAGGCAAGTACGCCATATGCCTTCTTAACCACCCTATCAACCTGTGTATTCACCAGCAGGGAGCTATGAACTTGGACCCCAAGATTCCTCTAGTCTTCAACATCATTCACAGTTTTGCCCTTAACAGTGTACTGTCTCTTTTCATTTGATCTACCAAGGTGCAACACTTCATATTTGTCCATATTAAATCCACCTGCCATAACTGCAATTCATTGATATCCCATTGTATTATTTAACAGTCTTCTAATACTATCCTTACCACCTATCTTTGTGTCATCTGCAAACTTACTAACCCAACTCTCTACTTTCCCATCCAATTATATACATCAGGTCATTTATATACATCACAAACAGCAACGTTTCCAGTACAGATCCCTACAGAACACCACTGATCACAGACCTCCACCTACAATAAGTACCTTTGACCACCACCCTCTGTCTTCTATGCACAAGCCAGCCCTGAATCCAAATGGCCATCTCACCATGGATCCCATGCATCTTAAACTTCTGGATGAGACTTCCATGAGGGACCTTGTCAAACGCCTTACTAAAATCCATGTAGATAACATCCACAACTCTACCTTCAACTTGCCAGCTTACAAACAAACTTAATCAAGTCAGTAAGACACAACTTGCCTTGCACAAAGCTATGCTGGCTCTCTCCAATTTGGCCATGGTTTTCAAAATACTTGTAAATCCTATCCTCAGAATTCTCTCCAGTAACTTCCCTACCAATGACATGAAACCCAGCAGACTACAGTTTACTGGTTTATCCATGGCTCCCTTCTTTGATAATGGAACATCATTTGCTACTTGTCAGTCCCGGGACCTCACCTGTGACTAGAGAGGCCACAAAGTATTGGTCAAGACTACAGCAATTTCTCCTCTTTCCTCTCGCAATAACTTGGGGTATACCTCATCATGCCATGGGGACTTATCCACCTTAATGCTCTTTAAGAGATCAAACGCTACCTTCTCGGACTGCGTTGGTTATTGATGCAAATGAAGTATTTCACTATGTTTTGATGTACATGATAAATAATCATCAGTCACCAAATGCCTCTTTAATCCACTGCAATTTCAGGCAGCAATGAAGCTCCTCCATCTCTGTCTGTCCTTGGCCATCTTCTTCATTGTGCCCCAGGTGTGGTTCAGCAGCATTTCTGCCTTAATGGTATGGCGCCAAGTTGTCTTTGGTCTCTCGCATTTCCTCCACTTTTCAGAAGTCCAATGAAGTGCTGTCTTGATGATGGAGATGGCCTCTCTTCTCATCCTCTAACCATCCATCTGCATTGTTTCCTCATGATAACTGTGACTACGTCCTCTTGGTGACACTGAAAGAATACGGTGTGGTTGGAGATCTTTCTTGTCCAGACAAGAAAGAGGATCTTCTAGAGGCTCACGGCGTGGAATGATAACCGCTTGGCAAGGTTGTTCTCTGTCGTGCACCAGCATTCTGACCCATACAAGAGTGTGGACAGAACACAGCTCTGGTACAGCCTCACCTTGGTGTGGAGGCTGTGCTTAGTGCTCATTGATCTGAAGATGTTTCTAGCCTTGCTGACATCCAGTGGAGATTCATCCTTGGTCCCACTATCCTGCTTAATGATGCATAGAAAACATCCTTTTCTTCAATGTCTTTATTGTTAATTGGGGCATAGCACTGGATTACAGTCATGGTCAATTGCTTCTCTTTCAGCCTGACTCATCAGCCTACTATTGATTGTTTCCGCTCCAGCAAGCACTTCTCAATGCCTTTCTTCAAAATGACAGCAACTCCATCATGATGTTGATCATCATCCCTTCCTGAGTATAAAACTGTCTCACTATTTACTGCTTTTAGTCTGCCAGACACTATCCATCTGCTTTCACTGATGCCCAGTATAGATACGCTACAACAGCGCAGTCCTGCAGTTATTTGTGTTAGCTTGCCAGTGTTGTACATGGTTCGTACATCCCACAAACCAATTCCGGTCTTGATCTTGGCGGTGTTCGGGGCTTCCTCATCATGCCAGTAGCTTCCTCTCGGTTTTCATTACTGTCAGTCCTGAAAGTCCCTGGTGGAGACTCAGGAATACTGTTCCAAACAGATATAGGGTTCTTTGCTGTTTCTGTAACAATTTTTTTTTTGAATAGTGTTGTTAGCCCTGAGCTGAACCCCCAACCCTGAAGGAGCGTTGGACTCCTCTTAGTCTCAGCTCATCACAAACAAGAGAAAATCTGCAGACGCTGTAAATCCAAGCAACACACACATAATGTCCCCACTCCTAAGCTCAACGGCCTGACTGATGACATGGAAGTTAACACAATGTCATTTGTAACTTTGATAAAAGATGCACTATTCAATTCACTTGTGGGAGCATGAACTGTTTAATTATGTCTCTAATTAACTCAGGCATAATTAATGAATAAGTAAAATTTGGACAATGAGATGAACTTTTTTTTGCCCTCCTTTATTAACAATTGATTAATGATCTTCATTTTTAATTCTAATGTTTTGATTTCAATGTTTTCTATGTTCTATGTTTGTTTGCTTTTCAAAGATGTTCAAATCAGGCAGAAATGTTCCATTTGAAGAATATCTGTCTTGACAATATCATTTGTAGCTTATCTGGAACATTCAAATTTTAAACTTTAAATTTAATGTTTTTTTCTGACTTGACATACCTATGAGGCATTTTGGGATGGTTATGCCGTGTTAAATATGTGGTGTTGGCTATGCCACATATGTGGAAATTGCCACAGTTAATTTTAGTCAGAAAGGAAATTAGACAAGGTGAATCATCTCCCCTGGTTTCTGATCAAAATTAGTTGAATATGTAAATCAGGCTTATGCACCATCACCTGCACTATCCCATGTTGGAGTTAATCTCTTGTATTTCTGTGTAATATTTTAGACTGACATTTTAATCATGAACGACAGAGCTTACAACCGGAAGGGACGCCCTTCAGCTCAAATGCATGAGGCTTTGCGAGGTCTTTGGGAGAGTTATTCATAACTAATACCTGGATGCTGCCTCTGACACATTGCCTTCTGGGATTTACAGAAGATGTGCTGACATTTTAAACATACTCATCTAGCTGGAAGCGTCTGATATCATCTAATTTACATTCTTGCCATTTTACTCTGTCTCCATTAAGATAATAACATTCTTCCCTGGAAAGATGTATTTGTTACAGTTCCAGTTTCAGATTTATTTATCATAGGTACTTTGAAATACATGGTGAAATGTATCATTTGCATTCACAAGGATATGCTGGGAGTGCCACACATTCCAGTGCCAACATAGCATGCCCAGTGCTTGGCAGAACAACGCAGAACACAAGCAACAAAACAACAAAGCAAAACAAGCCCCTTAGCTCCCTGCCGCTCACCTACACACACCTGGTCCTCCAACTAGTGCAGGCTCCAGTATAGGAAAGTATAGAGGAAACGCAAGTAAATTTCTTACCTGGAAAGTGGTAGGTGTGTGGAACACCTTGCCAGGGATGAGGGTAAAGGCAGATAGATTAGGGACATTTAAGAAACTCTTAACATGGATGATAAGAAAAATGCAGATTTATATATGAGGGAAGGGTTAGATTGATCTTTGATTAGGTTAAAAGATCAGCACAATATTGTAGGTCAAAAGGCTAGCACTCTGCTGTAATGTTCTACGTTCTGTGTTCTACACACATTTTAAAAACTCAGTTGAATCTCCTCTGTTCCAGGGAAATATCCTGCAGCTCTCCATTCTCTAAGAGTTGTAAGGATCTTGGGGCTAGGAGGATCAGTGGAAATGGGGTGAAAACAGCAAACCTGAATGAAGATCAGGCCTGATCACGTTATCTGTAATGTCATGATGAAGGGTCTCAGCTGGAAACGTAGACTCTTTATCCCTTTTCACTGAGGCTGCCTGAGCTGCTGAATTCCTCCAGCATTTTATGAATGTTACTCTGGATTTCCATAACTTCTTGTATTTTTGATCCTGTTGAGTTATCAAACTTCTGTTCCTATATTTATACAGTCCATCACAATGCTAGCACCATTGAGCACATTCATGTATTTATTTTATTGAGATGCAGCCCAGAATAGGCCCAGCAATCTCCCAATTTAATCCTAGCCAAATCATAGGTCAATCTTGAATGACCAATTAACCGATCTACTGGTACATCTTTGGACTGTGGGAGGAAATCGGAGCTGCCGGAGGAAACCCACACAGTCACAAGGAGACCATGCAAGCTCATTACAGGGAGCACCAGTAGGTCTGCCACACCAAAGCAGCATCTGTCGTCAAGGACTGTCACCATACAGACCATAGGTCCCACACCCCCAAGCCTACTACCCTACAACCATTAGGCTCCTGAACTGGTGTGGACGACGTCACCCGCCAAAACTCTGAACTGATTCCGCAAACAGCAGATTCACTGTCAAGAACTCTGCAATTCGTGTTCTCAGTATCATTGATTTTTTATTTTCACAATTTGTCCTCTTTTCTATGTTGGTTGTTTATCTATAATTTTCTTTTATCATTTCTATTGTATTTCTTTATTTTCCTATAAAATAAAGGAAATGAATCTCAAAGTAATAGACAGTAACATGTATGTACTTTGATATTAAATTTCCTTTGACTTTGTGTTTCTTTTTGATAGTTCTAATTTAATTTTCCCACTCAATGGGAATGAAGTGGGCAATGAAATAAATGAGGACCCAGCAATCATTTTAACTCAAGCTCCATCTGCCTTTCTCAAGTGCACTTCCTGGTGAGACTTTACCAAATTCTTTTGAAATTTCCCTACCCAGACCTTTGGCTGCTTTGTACCAGTGTAATGCCAAAGGTCAGAGTCCCCAACCTGGGATCTATGGATACCTTGGTTAATGGTAAGTCTCTGTAGCAAAAAGTTGGGAACCACTTGCCTGAGGAATTAAATAGAGTTTACTCTCTCATTGGAGCTTCTATTTGAAAATGAAATTTACAATGTCTTTCTTGTGAATGCAATTCTAATATTGTGACTTCAGTCTGGACTAAGACCTGAAGAATGTGATTATGTATCAGCCTTTGGAAATCTTCAGCAATACCACTCCAGCAACTAAATTGAAGTTGAGCCTATTAATGACTTACACCATTGACCCCATTCAATCTGACAGGGATAGCAGACAAACTGAAGGAATGAGAACTATGCACCATGGGCTCTACCCCAAGATCCTATCCGCTTACAGCTCCTCAACTTTGGAACTAGAATTGGAATTGGATTATTGTCAGATGTATCGAGGTGCAGTGAAAAACTTGCCTTGCGTACTGTTGGTATAAATCGAATCATTACCTCATGCATTGTGGTAGAACAATAGCATAATGCAGAATAAAGTGTGACAGCTACAGAGAAAGTGCAATGCAGGTTGTTCTGCCTTTCAGGCAATTCGCTTATGTTTATTTTGATGTGATTGAGCACAATTAGCTTTTATTTAATTAGCAGTTTCTGATCTGTATTAGGTCACTTCCTGTGCAGCCAGGAAGTAATAAGTAGAAAAGCACATTGGCTGGCAGGCAGCCAGAGGTTTATATTAGAATCATAGTAGTTTCTATTCAAAGTCATCCTGCTGTTTCCACAGCAGAAGCATTGGTTGTTAGTTGCTGTTATATTGTTTAGAAGTTAATTTAAAGGTATCAGTAACATTGAACTAGAATGTTATTTTTGAGTTTATTAGACATTAGCCTAGATGCTAATGGTTTACACATGCTATTTACTTATCAGAAGCTTATAATATTTACCGGCAGGAAAATTAAGTAAATTCTTACTTACCTGTGTATATTTATTTACCTGTGTGAAAGGAACAACGTGGAAGTAGCACTGCATTTTGTTGATTTTTATTTTCACTTCTTATTCACTATGCCATGCCAATGAGTGCAATAAAACCTAGGAGCTACGACACTATGCCCTGGCTCTGACATCATTTTTGACTGGAGTACGGCTGACTGCCTGCTTGATGTCACAACAGCTCAGCGAGGACAATACACAGCTAGACAGCAATGGACCAGAGTGGATTGTGATGTCAAGAGTCTGTTTGATCACACAAGGGGACTGTCTGATAAGCAGAGTTAGACCATCTGGCCCACACTATGTGCTCTGCCATTCCATCGTGGCTGATCTATTATCCTCAAAATGCTGGAAAAACTTGCGCATTATCTAGGTAGTACCTAGGAACTCAGGCAGCATCTATGGAAAAGAGGATAGTCGACGTTTTAGGCCGATACCCTTCATCAGGAGTGGAAAAGAGAGATTACTAGTAAGAAAGTGGGGTGAGGGTGGGGGGGGGGGGGAAGAAGAAACACAAGATGATAGGTGAAACCAGGAGTGAAATAAAAAGCCAGGAAGTTGATTAATGGAAGAGATACAGGGCTGAAGAGAAATCTGATGAGAGAACAGAAGGCATGGAAGAAAGAGAAAGGGGGGATGATAACCAGAGGGAAATGATGGGTAGGTAAGGAGAGAGTGAGAGAGTGAGAGAGTGAGAGAAAGGGAATGGGGAATGGTAAATGGGAAGGGGGTGTCAATACTGGAAATTTGAGAAATCAATGTTCATGCCATCAAGTTGGAGGCTACCTAGATGGAATACAGAGATGGTATATATAATTATCTGGATAGACGGGGTCTGATTAGGAACAGTCAACATGGATTTGTGCATGGAAGGTCATGTTTGGCAAATCTTATTGAATTTTTTGAGGAGGTTACTAGGAAAATTGACAAGTGTAAAGCAGTGGATGTTGTCTATATGGACTTCAGTAAGGCCTTTAACAAGGTTCCACAAAGAAGGTTATTTAGGAAGGTGCAATCGTTAGGTATTAATATTGAAGTAGTAAAATTGATTCAGCAGTGGTTGGATGGGAGATGCCAGAGAGTAGTGGTGGATAACTGTTTGTCAGATTGGAGGCCGGTGACTAGTGGTGTGCTTCAGGGATCTGTACTGCGTCCAATGTTGTTTGTCATATACATTAATGATCTGGATGATGGGGTGGTAAATTGGATTAGTAAGTATGCAGATGATACCAAGATAGGTGGCATTGTGGATAATGAAGTAGATTTTCAAAGCTTGCAGAGAGATTTAGGCCAGTTAGAAGAGTGAGCTGAAAGATGGCAGATGGAGTTTAATGCTGATAAATGTGAGGTGCTACATTTTGGTAGGACTAATCAAAATAAGACATACATGGTAAATGGTAAGGCATTGAAGAATGCAGTAGAACAGAGGGATCTTGGAATAATAGTGCATAGTTCCCTGAAGGTGGAATCTCATGTGGATAGGGTGGTGAAGAAAGCTTTTGGTATGCTGGCCTTTATAACTCAGAGCATTGAGTATAGGAGTTGAGATGTAATGTTAAAATTGTACAAAGCATTGATAAGGCCAAATTGGGAGTATTGTGTACTGTTCTGGTCACCGAATTATAGGAAAGATGTCAACAAAATAGAGAGAGTACAGAGAAGATTTACTAGAATGTTACCTGGGTTTCATCACCTAAGTTACAGAGAAAGGTTGAACAAGTTGGGTCTTTATTCTTTGGAGGTTGAGGGGGGACTTGATAGAGGTATTTCAAATTATGAGGGGGATAGATAGAGTTGACATGGATAGGCTTTTTCCATTGACAGTAGGGGAGATTCAAACAAGAGGACATGAATTGAGAGTTAGGAAGCAAAGTTTAGGGGTAACTTCTTTACTCAGAGAGTGGTAGCTGTGTGGAATGAGCTTCCAGCAGAAGTGGTTGAGGCAAATTCGATATTGTCATTTAAAGTAAAATTGGATAGCTATATGGATAGGAAAGGAATGAAGGGTTATGGGCTGAGTGCAGGTCAGTGGGACTAGGTGAAAGTAAGCATTCAGCATGGACTGGAAGAGCCGAGATGGCCTGTTTCCGTGCTTAATTGTTATATGGTTAATACAAGGTGTTGCTCCTCCAACCAAAGTGTGGCCTCATTGCGACAGTAGAGGAGACCATGGACTAACATGTCGGAATAGGAATGAGGATGAAGTGGAATTAAAATGAGAGATCCCACTTTTTCTGGCAGATGGAACATCATAAGTTGTCAGTAGTCTCCTACTGTGTGTCAGGTCTCACCGATATACAGGAGGCCACAGCGGGAGCTCCAGATACAATAGATGACCATAACAGACTCACAGAAGTATCACTTCACCAGGAAGGACCGTTTGGGGCCCTGAATTGGTGTGAGGGAGGTAGCACTTGTCAGTTTGCAAGGATACATGCCAGGAGGGAGATCAGTGTGGAGGGACAAATGGACAAGGGAGTCGCCTTGGAAGCAATCCTTGTGAAAAGTAGGTGGAGGGGAGGGAAATCAAGGCTCTTCAATATTGAACCATTCAGTAGTTTGATAACAGTGGGGTGAAAGCTGTCCTTGAACCTGATACTCCGTGTTCTTCTCTATTCGCACCATTATTTGTCACAACCATTTTTTATTTTGACCTCGAGTTTTGTCAAAAGCCAAATTGAAACACGGCAGAAATAACTCCATTGTTACAGCGGCTCCCTGCATTGTCATGCCACTGTTGACACAAAATGAGCTGTTTTGCTGTCAGGGAATGCCAGATCATGATTGGTCTTCTGTTCACTTAGAGGGAATAAAGGAGCACTTTAATATACAGGAAATTGTTCAGCTAGAATTGGAAAGTGACTGAGGAACATAATTCACTGCCTTGACAACATTGTATTTCTATCACATTCATTCTAATTGCAATCATTTCCCGTCACAATGGCAGCATCTTATTATATAGAAAATTTATTTGAGTGTAAGTTGTGTTATTGTTCAAAATTGGAGAGCTACAGTACATAATGTCTCTTATTAGACAATTGCTGCCAGTATGTGGCAAGACATAAATACATACTCAACATCTTGATCCAACTATCCAGACATTTAGAAAGAAAAAAAGAGATATTAAAGATTAGTTTTATTTGTCACATGTACATCAAAACTTGCAGTAAAATGCACTGTTTCTGTCAACTACCAACACAGTCTGACGATGTGCTGGTGGCAGCCCTCCAGAGTTTAAATACTTCTGATGCCAACATTGCATGCCTCCAACTTGCTAACCCTCACCCGTGCATCTTTGGACCGTGGGAGGAAACTGAATCACCTGGAGGAAACCCATGCAGTCGCGGGGAGAGCATACAAACTCCTTCCACACAGCAGTGGGATTTGAACCCTGTTTGGTGATCGCTGGTGCTGTAAAGGTTGTGGCAATGACTATGCTACCACACCGGCCCTACGTACATTGTGACAGTAAAGGCTGATTTATACTTGTGTGTACTGGCTTGTGCCATAGCCTACACAAGTGGGCTACGCTGTTGTGAGCATTTATACTTGTGCGTTGCTGTGTCTGCGTCACACTGCAATTCACCGCCAAACCGCTAGTTGGCGGTGGGGTTTCTATGCCACTGTGTTGAGTTTCTTCGTGTTGAAACTCAACATGAAGAAACTCAAATTTCTAACGATGGCGACTGAAACTGAAGGAGGGTGAATTTTCTGTGCTTGTCCGGCCACTGAGAGACATGGACAAGGAAATGCATTTCAAATATTTTCGGATGTCGGCAGGTAGATTTGATGATTTGGGTCATCGTCTCCAACCATTAATATTGCATCAGTATACACACAGTATACTCAGAGACTGGCAATCATCATTCGAGTTTTAGCTTCAGGTGGAAGTCAACAGGCTGTAGCAGCTAGCTACAAACTGGCGTCAAGCACAGGGTACTCCATAATTTCGGAGGTCTGTAAAGCTTTATGGAAAGCACTGCAGCCAGAGTTCCTTCCCTGCCCTTCAGTCACTCAATGGGAAGCTATTGCAGCGTATGAGGAAATGCGATGCTACCAATTAGACCAATCACAGTTGTTGCGGTCTGCGTCGCCGCGACGCATAGTTACATTTTGGGAGAGATGCGCATTAGACTACAGCATAGGGTTCAGCGTAGGGTTTGCGGCTACACCGTACCTACGGCATACATTTAACGCACAAGTATAAATCAGCTTTTAAAAGTACAGATCAGGTAGAGATGGAGTTAAGTATGGAAATTTTTATGCATGCTAAGTAGAGAGGTCAATTAGGGAGGATTATGACTATCTTGGTTTTAATTTATAGAGGTATTGAATTTAAATTTAAGAATCTTTCAAAATCCTTTACTCAGCCACAGCTGTAGCAGTGTGCGTAATAATGGAAACCAGGATTTACCAGGGTTAAGAGTTCAGTTATATGGAGTTAAGAGCAGCTTCAATTTTAATGCCCTTGGTTTTTAACTTTTGTGTAGAGTTTTAAAGGTTCTAAAATGCTTAAGGCACCCCAAGCAGGCAGGCTGACAAACACTACACCCCACTATGAGACCATAAGATAAGACGTAGGAGCAGAATTAAACCATTTGGCCCATCGAGTCTGCTCCACCATTCCATCATGGCTGATTGATTTTCCTTATAAACCATATTCTCCTGCCTTCTCCCTGTAACCTTTGATACCCTTTACTAATCAAGAACCTATCAACCATCCACTGTAAATATACCCAATGATCTGACCTCCACAGCCATCTGCATTCTCACCACCCTCTCCTGTCCACAGCCCCTCAGCTTCACACCACCCCACCCCCCACCACCTTCCCATGCATTGCCTCTTAGTTGTGCATTGTAATTTATAGGAATGCTTTTATATTTATATTTATTGTGTTTTTATGTTGCATCAGATCTGGAGTAACAATTGTTTTGTTCTTTACATTTGCATACTGAAGACTGACAAGCAATCTTGAATCTTGAAAAGGAAACTTAATAGAAATGTTTACCATCTTGAATAATTTTGACTGTATGCACGGAGTGGAATCATGTGCAGGGTCAGAAGGGACAACCAGCAAAGGACACAAAAATAATGGAGAAAATATGTGAATTTATTTATATCATTCTGCTGACAGAAATGATGAGCAAAGCATTGTCTGAGAGGCGATTCAGATTTAGTCATAGTCATACTTTATTGATCCTGGGGGAAATTGGTTTTCGTTACAGTTGCACCATAAATAATAAATAGTAATAGAACCATAAATAGTAATATGTAAATTATGCAATAAGTCCAGGACCAGCCTATTGGTTCAGGGTGTCTGACCCTCCAAGGGAGGAGTTGTAAAGTTTAATGGCCACAGGCAGGAATGACTTCCTATGACTGTGTTGCATCTCGGTGGAATGAGTCTCTGGCTGAATGTACTCCTGTGCCCAACCAGTCCATTATGTAGTGGATGGGAGACGTTGACCAAGATGGCATGCAACTTGGATAGCATCCTCTTTTCAGACACCACCGTCAGAGAGTTTAGTTCCATCCCCACAACATCACTGGCCTTATGAATGAGTTACTTATCACATATATATTGAAACAGTGAAATGTGTCATAAACATAAGAGATTCTGCAGATCCAGAGCAACACACATCAAAACCTTTGAACAGAAAATCCTACAAAAGGTTGTGGATTCAGCCCAGTCCGTCACGGGTACAGCCCTCCCAACCATTGACCACATCGACATGAAATTCCATCATAGAAACGCAGCATCCATCATTAAAGATCCCCACCACCCATCTCACCCTCTCTTCTCACTACTGCTATCAAGTAGGAGGTAGGAGAGCCTCAGGACTTGCACCACCCAGGTTCAAGAACAGTTTTTACCCCTAAACCATCAGGCTCTTGAATAAAAGGGGATAACTATACATACTTGCTCCATCATTGAAATATTCCTAACATGAGAAAATTTTCCAATACTGGAAATCCAAAGCAATGCACAAAAAATGCTTGATGAACTTAACACGTCAGGCAGCATCTATGGAAAAGAGCAAACAGTCGATATTTTGGGCCGAGACCCTTCATCATGATTGGGGAAAAAAAAGATGAGAATTCAGATTCATCCCTCCTCACTGATCACCCTCTGGTACTTATTCTTGCAAGGGAACAGTACCATACCTGCCCCTACACCTCCTCCCTCACTACCATTCAAGGCCCCAAATAGTCCTTCTCGGTGAAGTGACACTTCACTTCTGAGTCCGTGGCCGTCATCTACTGTATCCAGTGCTCCCAGTGTGGCCTCCTGTTTATCGGTGAGACCCGACATAGATTGGGAGACTGCTTTGCCAAGCACCTACTGTCCATGCACCAGAAAATCGGGATCTCTCCATGGCCACCCATTTTAATTCTACTTCCCATTCCAACATGTCTGTCCATGGCCTCCACTGCAGCACTGTGTGTGTTGCATTTAAGATGCTCCTACAGGTAATGATCTCACTTACTTTATTATCTCATCTCATGTTATTTATTGCTATTTATTTATATTTGCTGTTTGTTGTTTCTGCACTCATTGATCCTGTTATAGTTACTATTCTTTAAATTTACTCTTTATGATTCTTCAGACTCTAGTGTCTACACACAAGATGAATCTCAGGGTTGTATATGGTGACACACATGTACATTGATAATAAATTTACTTTAAACTTTGAACAAAATACTGGAAGAACTCAGACCACACAGTGTCTACAGAAATGAATAAATAGTTGACATTTTGATCATTGCCCTCTAAACCCATCCCATCTTCATAATTATCCAAACTTCTCTTAAATGTTGAAATCGAACCTGCATCTACCATTTCAACTGGCAACTCCTTCCACACCAATCTCTGAGTGAAGGAGATTCCCCCCAGTTTGCCCTTAAATGCTTCACCTTTCACCCTTGAGCTATGACCTCTAATTCTAGTATCTTTGCAATTCCTGTGTGAGTTTGTGATTCTGAATGGATGTCCTTGACAAAACATTATGTCTTCTTCATGTTTCAGCATTGAAGTCTGAGGGCAATACAAACTGTAAGGAGCACTGTGTGAACACAGTTAAAACGTGTTTATTTCCTTCCCATCCTCCTACCTTCTTATTCTGGCCTCTTCCCCTGTCCTTTTCTGTCCTGATGAAGGGTCTTGTCCCCAAGTGTCGACTGCTTATTCCTGTCCATAGATGCTGCCTGAACTGCCGAGCTCCTCCAGTGTTTCGTGTATATGCTGCTCTGATGTTCCAGCAGCTGCAGAATTCCTTGGGTTGTAAAATGTGTGTTCTGTCTTTCAAAGATTTTTGTTATCGGGACTGCACAGTCATTTCAAATGAAACTCATTTAGCTTAAAAGCACAAGAGGAGTGTCACTCCTGAACCTCAGTTGCTTAATCTACTAAATAATCATATTCCACTGTTCAGAGAATTTGGATTCTCTCCAACATACATGTCCGCTATTTGTCCTGGCTAAGAGAGCATGGATAGTCATACGTTATTGATCCCGGGGGAAATTGATTTTTGTTACAGTTGTACCATAAATAAACAGTAATAAAACCATAATTACATAGTAATATGTAAATTATGCCAGGAAATAAGTCCAGGACCAGCCTATTGGAGGGTCAGACACCCTGAGCCAAGGGAGAAGTTGTAAAATTTGATGGCCACAGGCAGGAATGACTTCCTATGACGCTCTGTGTTGCATCTCGGTGGAATGAGCCTCTGACTGAATGTACTCCTGTGCCCAACCAATACATTATGTAGTGGATGGGAGACATTGTCCAAGATGGCATGCGACTTGGACAGCATCCTCTTTTCAGACACCACCGTCAGAGAGCCCAGTTCCATCCCCACAACATCACTGGCCTTACAAATGAATTTGATTCTGTTGGTATCTGCTGCCCCGGTACACAACAGCAAATATGATCGCTCTGGCCACCACAGACTCGTAGAACATCCTCAGCATCGTCCGACAGATGTTAAAGGACCTCAGTCTCCTCAGGAAATAACCAGTCCAGTTTATTGTCAATTCATATCCCCAGGATCAACATGGCACTGGGATCTGCTTTCAATTTATACTCAGTACCCACTTTATTTAATACCTCCTGTACTGGTGGTGTAGTGGACTTCAGGGCAGATGGTCCGGAGTTCAAATCCGGTCATATCCCAACATGCAGCGGCAGTATCTGTACGAAGGAAAGGCCTGGTAATCCATGAAAACCCTATGGACAACTACACTATCCATAGGGCCGCCATGAATCAACAGGGGACTCGATGCACTCAACAAGTACCACCTAATAAAGTGGCCACTGAGTGCACGTCGTGGTCTTCTGCTCATCTACTTCAAGCTTCAAGGTGTTGTGCATTACAGAAGAGATCATTATTTGAGTTACTTTCACCTTCCTGTCAGCTTGAACCAGTCTGACCATTCACTTCTGACTTCTGTCATTAACAAGGTGAAATGCTACTCGTTGCACTTCCTTTTTGCACCATTCTCTGTAAACTTTACTGACTGTTGTGTGTGAAAATTCCAGGAGGTCAGCAGTCTGAGATACTCAAACCTCCCCTTCTTAAACCACCAATAATCATTCTACTGTAAAAGTTACTTAGGTCACATTTTTTCCCCATTCTGATATTTGATCTGAGCAACTGAACCTCTTGACCATGTTTGCATGCTTTTACATGAGTTGCTGCCACATGATTGGCTGAATAGATAATGAGATTAATGAGCAGGTGTACTCATGTACCTAATAAAGTTGCCACTGATAGATATTTTTTGTATTTACATTGTATGCATATTAGATTAGCTTATGAGGACACTCAGTCCTCATTTATTGTCATTTAGAAATGCATTAAAAAATGATACAATGTTCCTCCAGAATGATATCACAAGAAACAAAGGACAAACCAAGACTAAAACTGACAAAAACCACATAATTATAGTATATAGTTACAACAGCGCAAAGCAATACCGTAATTTGATAAGGAGCAGACCATGGGCATGGTAAAAAAAAGTCTCAAAGTCCCGATAGCCTCATCATCTCACGTAGAAGGGAGAAACTCTCTCTGCCATGAACCTCCAAGCACTGCAAACTTGCCGATGCAGCACCATTGGAAGCACCCGACCGCAGCAGACCCTGATTCCGTCTGAAAACTTCGAGCCTCCGACCAGCCCCTCCGCCACAGCCTCTCTGAGCACCATCCTCTGTCGAACGCTTCGACCCCATCCCAGCCGCCGAGCACAAGCAAAGCCGAGGACTCAGGGCCTTCTCCTAAGGAGATTGTGGACCACACAGCAGCAGCAGCAGGGAAGCATATTTGTAAAAGTATTGTATTGCTATTATACTATTAGATATAGTACTAAAATTTGGTGGTGGGGTGCAGATACACCTCTACCAAAGGAGGTGTAAGGCACACATTCCCTCCACTAGCCTGCAGGTCACCCTTGGGCAAGGTGTAGCACCTGCTTAGCCCCCCGCCCCACCCCAATCACTGTCACATGAATCCATGGGAGCAGGTGATGGATGGTTGTATGAGCAGCTGGTGCTTATCATGTCCAAGTTATGCGACCACTGACACCAGGCAATCTCTAGAATATTGAAGATGGCTAGAGTCAGCCATCTTGTAAAGACACTACCCAGAAGGCAATAGCAAACTACTTCTGCAGAAAAACTTGCCAAGACCAATCACGGTCATAGACGACGATCGCCCATGTCATATGATATCAAAATCAGAATCAGGTAATATATATGAATTATTTCTACTATGTAATTAAAAATAAACACTTTTACTTAACCACAAAGTATATTGCTTCTTTGGGTTTATTACTTGGAGTGATGTGCATAAATACAAGTGTTTCATTAAGAACAAAGTATATTGTGTGGGTTGAAAATTATATAAGATCGTACCATACCCTGATATCAGATGAGAGTGACTGCTTTCAACAGAGGATATTTTGTTGCTACCCCCAACCTCTTAGTTGCTTATGCAGGCAGTAACACAAAAGAGAATCTGGAAATAGAATTAGTTTATCATTGCCATGTGTACTGTGAAAAGCTTGTCTGTTTACACAGAACAAATCATTACACATTGCATTTACTAGGTGGTACGCAGGAATACAAAAGAATGCAGACTGAAGTGTAACAGCTACAGAGAAAGTGCAGTGCAGGTAAACCATCAAGTGCAAGGTCATTACACCACAGATGTCAAGACTTCATTGTATTGTACTTGGAAACCATTTAGTCCTGTATCAGTGGGATAGAAGCTGCCCTTTAGCCTGGTGATACATACTTTCTTGCTTTTGCATCTTCTAGCCAATGGAGAGGGGAGAAAGGAGAAGGGAGAATGTCCTGGTTGGATGGGGTCTTATTGTATAATTAACTTGATCAGTGATGTGTTCAGTTTGAAATAGACAAACATTGTTTAATCTGTACATTGTGCTGAGTAATTAATATTAAATCTATTCAATTTGAAAATTGTTGGAAGTTTCTCCTTTCTGAAGTTGTACTTAGCACTGTATCAATTAAATACAAAGTAATTTAACAGATGAGAGGCATAGATCAGGTAGATAGCCAGAGACATGTTTCCAGGGTGAAAATAGCTAATACAAAGAGGCATAATTTTAAAGTGATTGGAGGAGAGTATAGGGGAACATCAGGGTAAATTTTTTTTTATTATTAAAAACAGAAGTATGAGAATAGAATACCCTGCAGCTGTGGTAGCAGATACATTAGGGACATTTAAGAGAATCATAGATAGGCTCATGGACAATCAAAAAATGTTGGGTTATGTTAGGTTAATCTTAGAATTGGTTGACTCCTTAAGGTTGTCATAGCTAGGGGTGGTAATGGGGATTAGCTCCCACTACCTATTAAGTGATCTCAATGGTGTACATCTCAAATAGCCTCTGACAACCAAGACCAGCTCATGACCTTCACATCTGCCTTAGCTACTAGGCCTGGCTGCATCATTTCTACTGACAGAAGTGGCAAAGGTGGTTACTAGCACCCCGAAACCAATCACTTCGGGCAGATGGGGCTCTTCAGCCGTGGTTGGCAGCTCAGCTAGGGGAAGGAAATCTGTTCTCAAACTTCAGCTGCCTTGTGGCTATATTCATTGATGGGGAAGGCTATAGGAATAAACTCTGAAGGAAAATTCACAAGCTAGAGTCCCTAAGGCAGTCCTCCATTGAGTTCAATGCTGGCTGGCAACTCCTGCAACGCCACTGGTGTCAAACTGTGTCGATCTCTGCCATTCCTTTGGGTTCATCAGATGTGTGGGGGCGGTGGGGGAGTGAAACATCGGCAGTAGCTTGTTTTCCATATTGTACTGACCAGGCTTACATATCTAGCCAGTTAAAACACAACATCCATAGTCGATCCTGACCAGAGGCCCAAGAAAGAATAGGTTAAAAGGTCAGCACAACATCGTGGGCCGAAGGTTCTGTACTGTGCTGGATTGTTCTATGTTCTACATTCAAATAATTCCTTGAAATGTGATTGTTTTATGTTTAGGTTTCAACTCGGTGGGATATTCCAATCAAAAACTGGATGTAAAATGCTGACTCCTTTACAAAGAGGCATGTCAGTCATACAAAATAAGGATTCAGAGAAAGTGCATAATTGACATACTTAATTGTACAGTGATTAGGAATATTTGATCTAATAATCATTGTCAAGATTACATATCCCATCACTTCCCCACACACAGCACCCACATTCCAAAATGATGCAAAACATCCAGGCAGTTGAATCTGAGTTATTAATAGATCCGTCAGGATAGTTCTTTGGAACTTTCTGGGGCAATTTTCATTCATGTTTTGGAGCACATTAAATGCTTGTGCAAGCTGTAAGACAGAGGAGCAGATTTAGGCCATTCAGCCCATTGAATCTGATCCACCATTTCATCAACAAGAGAAAATCTGCAGATGCTGAAAATCTAAGCAACACACACAAAATGCTGGAGGAACTCAGCAGGCTAGGCAGCATCTAAGGAAAAGAGTAAACAGCCAAGGTTTTGGGCCAAGGTCCTTCATCAGGACTGGAGAAAAGACGAAAAGTCAGAGTAAGAAGTTGGGGGGAGGGGAGGAAGAAATACTAGATAGTAGGTGATAGGTGAAACCGGGAGAGGGGGAGGGTGAAATAGAAAGTTTGGAAGTCAATTGGTGAAGGAGAAAGACTGGAGAAGGAGGAATCTGATAGGAGAGGACAGAAGGCTGTGGAAGAAGGGGAAGGGAGAGAAGAACCAGGTGGTGCTGATGGGCAGGTAAGGAGAAAAGATAAGGAAAATGGGAATGAGGAATAGTAATGGATGGGAGGGGTGGGCATTGGAGGCATTACCAGAAGTTTGAAAAATTGATGTTCATGCCATCAGATTGGAGACTACCCCAACAGAACAAAGTGTTGCTCCTCCAGCCTGAGTGTGGTCTCATCGTAACAGCAGAGAAGGTCATGGACTGACATGTCAGAATGGGAATGGGAAGTGGAACCAAACCCGCTTTTTCTACTGGACAGAGCGTAGGTGCTTGGTGAAGTGATCTCCCAATCGACCAAGCACATCCATCCCTTCCCTGTGCCTTCTGCAGGGATTACTCTCTATGTGACTCCCTTGTCCATTGGTTTCTCCTCACTGACCTCTAATCTCCCTCCTGGCACTTATCCTCGCTAGTGAAACAGCTCTGGATTTTTCCCTTGGGGTTTACTCCCAAAGTCTTCCCCATGAGGGGATAAAGCTGCAAGGCAGCAGAGGTTTGAGATGAGTTTTCCTCCTCCGAGATGAGCTGCCAAACATGGCTAACGAATCCCATCTGCCCAAAGTGACTTGTTTTAAGGTGTCAGTATCCTGCCTTTGGCCCTTCTCCTGTCTCTAGAAGCAGTTCTGCTAGGCTTAGTAGCTAAGCCACACATGAAGGACAGGAGCTGGACTTGGTTGTCAGAGGTTATCTGAAGCTCACACCATTGGGAGCATTTAATAGGTAGTGGAAGCTTTTTCCCCATTACCACCTCTGGCTATAACAACCTTAAAGAACCAAAGTTTAAAGTAAATTTATTATTAAAGTACTTGTATGTCACTAGATACTAGCCTGAAATTCATTTTCTTATGGACATTCACAGTAGAATAAAGAAATACAATAGAATCAATAAGAAACTACACACAAGGACTGACAAGCAAGCAATGTGCAAAAGCAGCTGAACTGTACAAATCCAAAATAATAATTAACAATAATCCCACAAATTATATTATGACTGATCTTTTACTACAGATAGGACAATCCATAATAACCATCCAGATATAATAACACAGGATAAACAAGAACTGATTTAAAAGATATAGCCAATCCAAACACGTATAACATACTGAAATCAACAAGTGAAAAACATCTAAGTATTGAATTAAAAGAGGAAATTGAAAGACTTCGTGTATACATTGTCCCTGTAGTAATATCTACAAATGGCATCATCCCAAAGACACTACACAATAGCTTTGAACAATTAGGCCTACACAGCAATATTTATGTAAATGTTCAGAAAGCCACAATACTAAACACCGCTAGAATAGTCCATTAAGTTCCTATCAATTGAGAAACTGGCTATGCCCATACCTCAGGTTTTACCAGCTTGAGCTGAGAAAAAAAATAATAATTGAAAAGATAAATAAATAATACCAAGAACATGAGTTGCAGAGTCCTTGAAAGTAAATCCACAGGAAACATCCCATAGACTCACTATAGAAAATATCCTCTGCACATCCACTTGGCTAGGTCTTTCAATATTCAATAGGTTTCAATGATATCCCTCCTCTTTCTTCTAAACGCTAGTGAGTACAGGCCTAAAGCCATCAAACACATTAACAGGGTAAGATAGAAAGTAATATTGGTGAGGCTCCTCCTGAGTCAACCCCATGAATTGAAACACTAATCTGTGGTACAGGGAAAAGTGTGAAGGCAAGTGTTTTCATTACATTCAGGTGTAATGCAGAAGGATTTTTACAGATGGATGTGACAGAGGAGGAAGATGGCCTTTCATCAGCATTCACTCACAGCCCCGAGCCATCTGTCAAAGCAGAAGCTGTCGCCAAACACCATGAATACACATCACCAACTGTGGCTGTTAAAGTTCATTATCCCTCAATTTCTACACCACGGGCTCAGTCCAGACTGGAGGAGATGACTCAAGCAATATGTTCGTTTGCTGCCCGTGTTGCCATGAGGCAAGTGATAAATCATTTCTTTGTAAGTCAATCCGACTCTCCCCACACAAACTGCTGATCAGAATAAGAAAGCTGAACATCTTTACCTGCATCTTTCTGTTTTCGCCCTGGGATCATAAAACATACAGTACTGTGCAAAAATCTTAAACACACATATGTATAGCTAGAGTGCCTAAGACTTTTGCACTGTACTGCTGTCACAAAAAAAACATGTGAGTGATGATAAACCTGATTCTGATACGGGTCTCTGTTGGGGACTGAGAGTGGGAAGGGGACAGTGAGAAGGGAATCATGCTTGGGAAAAGGGGAAGGGAAAGGGGAGGGAGCAGGAAGCACCAGACAGACATTCCATAATGATCAATAAACCAGTTGTTTGGAATCAAGTGGCCTTGGCTGGTGTCTCGGGTCTGGGTGTGTCTGTACTTGAGCCCACTCTTCTACCCCTGTCCCTCCATCTCTCCCTCCCACAGCACTCCACCCTCTCCATTTCCAACATCCTTTGCTCCCGCCAGATTTACAAACTTGCTGTCTGCACCATAACACTGTGCAGAATTCTTAGACACCCTGGCTCTATATATATCCTAAGACTTCTGCAAAGTACTACAGGAACAGAATAAGACCATTCTGCTAATTCTGCTCCACCATTCCATCATGGTTGATTTATTGTCCTGCCTTCTCCCCATAACCTTTGACACCCTTGCTAGTCAAGAATCTGTCAAACTCTGCTTTATATGTACCCAATGATGGTCTCCACAGATATCTCAGTTCTCTCTATCAAAGCCTTTCAGATTTCAATATGTTTCAATGAAATCTCTCCAGCCACCCCCCCCCCCACCGCCATTGTTCTCCCCTAGAGCGAGTGGGGGTGGACAGGATGTTTCCTGCAGTGTGAGTGTCTAGAACCAGAAAGCAGTCTTAGAAAAGAAAGATGACCTTTTAGAACAGAGATGAGGAGGAATTTCTTTAGCTGGGGGGAGGTGAATCTGTGGAATTCATTGCCACAGACAGCCGTGGAGGACAAGTCATTGAGTATATTTAAACTGGAGGTTGATGGGGTCTTGATTTTCAGGGAGTCAAGGGTTGTGATGGGGAGGTGGTGTGAGAATGGGATTGAGACAGATAGTGAATCATCCATGATAGAATGGTGGAGAAGACATGATCGGCTGAATGAACCAACTCTGCTCCTGGGCCTTGTGGTCTGTGGTCTTATAATTATATTCATCAACATGGAAATCACTTTTTGCTCTTTGTACAGAAAAATAAGGAACTTTTTGCAGTCAACATTAGAAGTGAGGATGAAATTTGAGTTAGAAACATAGAAAACCTACAGCACAATACAGGCCCTACGGCCCACAAAGTTGTACCGAACATGTCCCTACCTAGAAATTACTAGGCTTACACATAGCCTTCTATTTCTCTAAGCTCTATGTACCTATCTAAAAGTCTCTTAAAAGACCCTATCATATCTGCTTCCACCACCGTAGCCTGCAGCCCATTCCACGCACTCATCACTGTGTATATAAAATAAATAAATAAAAACTTACCCCTGACATCTCCTCTGTACCTACTCCCCAGCACCTTAAACCTGTGTCCTCTTGTTGCAACTATTTCAGTCCTGGGAAAAAGCCTCTGACAATCCACACAATCATCATCTCTACCAGGTCACCTCTCATCTTCCGTCGCTCCAAAGAGAAAAGGTTGAATTCACTCAACCTGTTTTCATAAGGCATGCTCCCCAATCCAGGCAACATCCTTGTAAATCTCCTCTGCACCCTTTCTATAGTTCCACATCCTTTTTATAGTGAGTCGACCAGAACTGAGCACAGTACTCCAAGTGGGATCTGACCAGGGTCCTATATGGCTGCAACATTACCTCTCGGCTCCTAAATTCAATCCCACGATTGATAAAGGCCAATACATTGTATGCCTTCTTAACCACAGAGTCAACCTGCTCAGCTGCTTTGAATGTCCTATGGACTCAGACCCCAAGATCCCTCTGATCCTCCACACTGCCAAGAGTCTTACCATTAATACTATATTCTGTCATCATACTTGACCTACCAAAATGAACCACTTCACACTTATCTGGTTTGAACTCCATCTGCCACTTCTTAGCCCAGTTTTGCATCCTATCAATATCCCACTGTATCCTCTGACAGCCCTCCACACTATCCATAACACCTCCAAGCTTTGTGTCAGCAGAAAACTTACTAACCCATCCCTCCACTTCCTCATCCTGGTCATTTATAAAAATTACGAAGAGAAGGGGTCCCAGAACAGATCCCTGAGGCACACCACTGGTCACCAACCTCCATGCAGAAAATGACCCGTCTGCAAACACTCTTTGCCTTCTGTGGGCAAGCCAATTGTAGATCCACAAAGCAATGTCCCCTTGGATCCCATGCCTCCTTACTTTCTCAATAAGCCTTACATGGGGTACCTTATCAAATGCCTTGTTGAAATCCATATACATGACATCTACTGCTCTTCCTTCATCAATGTGTTTAGTCACATCTTCAAAAAAATTCAGTCAGGCTCATAAGCCACAACCTGCCCTTGACAAAGCCAGGCTGACTATTCCTAATCACATTATAACTCTCCAAATGTTCATAAATCCTGCCTCTCAGGATCTTCTGCATAAACTTACCAACCACTGAAGTAAGACTCACTGGTCTAATTTCCTGGGCTATCTCTACTCCCTTTCTCGAATAAGGGAACATCTGCCACCCTCCAATCCTCCAGAACATCGCCCATCCCAGTTGATGATGCAAAGATCATCGCCAGAGGCACAGCAATCTCCTCCCTCGCCTGCCACAATAGTTCTTCCATACTTTTCCCTGAGAACGTGTTCTGAATTTAAGCTTCCAATTTCCTGCCTGATAGCCTCATAATTCCCTTTACTCTAATTAAACACTTTTCTAACTTGTCTGTTCCTATCTCTCTCCAATGCTATTGTAAAGGAGATAGAATTATGATCACTATCTCCAAAATGCTCTCCCACTGTGAGATCTGTACCTGATACCAAATCAAGTACAGTCTCTCCATTTGTAGGCTTATCTACATATTGTGTGTATTTGGTGACATACATCCCATCTGGTCCCAGCAACTTATCCAACTTGATGCTTTCCAAAAAGCTCCAGCACATCCTCATTCTTAATATCTACATGCTCAAGCTTTTCAGTCTGCTGCAAGTCATCACTACAATCACCAAGATCCTTTTCCTTAGTGAATACCAAAGTATTCATTAAGTACCTCTGCTATTTCCTCCATTTCCATACACATTTTTCCACTGTCAAACTTGATAGGTCCTATTCTTTCACGTCTTATCCTCTTGCTCTTCACATACTTGTAGAATGCGTGGGGGTTTTCCTTAATCCTGCCTGCCAAGGCCTTCTCATGGCCCCTTCTGGCTCTCCTAATTTCCTTCTTAAGCTCCTTCCTGTTAGCCTTAATCTTCTAGATCTCTAACATTACCTAGCTCTCTGAAACTTTTGTAAGCTTTTCTTTTCTTCTTGACTAGATTTATTACAGCCTTTGTACACCACAGTTCCTGTACCCTACCATAACTTCCGTCTCATTGGAACATACCAATGCAGAACTCCATACAAATATCCCCTGAACATTTGCCACATTTCTTCTGTACTTTTCCCTGAGAACATCTGTTCCAAATTTAAACTTCCAATTTCCTGCCTGATAGCTTCATAATTCCCCTTATTCTAATTAAATGCTTTTCTAACTTGTCTGTTCCTATCTCTCTCCAATGCTACTGTAAAGGAGATAGAATTATGATCACTATCTCCAAAATGCTCTCCCACTGGGAGATCTGACACCTGATCAGGTTCATTTCCCAATACCAAATCTAGTACAGTCTCTCCTCTTGTAGGCTTATCAACACTGTGTGTGTATTTGGTGACATTCCAAATCTTCTCAAACTCCTAATGTTCTCAGTTAGTTATTGAGAGAATGAATCCTCATCTTCACAAACTGATACAATTGTAGCCATTTGGTTCAATTCCCAAATGCTGGAGGAACTCAGCAGGTCAGGCAGTATCTATTTAGGGGAAAAAGCAGTCAACATTTTGAGCAGAGACCCTTCATCAAGATTGGAAAGGAAGGGGGAAGAATCCAGAATAAGGTAGGTGGAGGGGAAGGAGTACAAGCTAGAAGGTGAACATACACCAATCCTCTTAGAAGGATCAGAAGTGGAAAGAGTGAGCAATTTCAAGTTCCTGCCTATCAACATCTTTTAGAATCTAACCTAGACCCAACATATTGATGCAGCTACAAAGAAGGTACGACAGGAGTTATATTTCATTAGGAGTATGAGGAGGTTTGGTATGTCACCAAATACACTCACAAATTTTACAGTTCTACTGTGGAGAGCATTCGAACTAGCTGCATCACCATCTGGTATGGGGGTGGGTGCTACTGCACTGGATCGAAATAAGCTGCAGAGAGATGTAAACATCGTGGGCAGCAGCCTCCGTGGTACCCAGGACATCTTCAAGGAGAGTTTGCTCAAAAAGGCAAAGTCCATCATTAAGGACCCCCATTATCCACGTGCTGTGTTCTCATTACTTCCATCAGGAAGGTGTTACAGAAACCTGAAGACACACACTCAATGATTCAGGAACAGCCTCTTCCCCTCGCCATCTGATTTCTGAATGGGCATTGAACCCATGAACACTAACTCGCTACTTTTTTATTTCTAATTTTGCATGAATTTAATATAACTATTTAATACATATACTTACTGTAATGCAGTTTCTTCTAATGTTATGCATGTCATTGTACTGCTATGGCAAAGTCAAAGTATTTCACGACACATGCCACTGATACTCAACCTGATTCTGATAGGTGCAGCCAGAACAGTGGGGAAGGGGCATGAAGTGAGAATCTGGGAAGTGATAGGTGACAAAATTAAAGGGCTGGAGAGGACGGAATCTGGTAGGAGTGGAGAGTAGAACATAGGAGAAAGGGAAGGTGGATGAGCCCCAAGGAAAGCTTGGACTCACTTTACACCGCACGCTGTCAGAGCAGTGCTGCCAGGATAATCAAGGACACCACCCACCCAGCCAACACACTTTTCGTCCCTCTTCCCTCCGGGAGAAGGCTCAGGAGCTTGAAAACTCGCACGGCCAGATTTGAGAACAGCTTCTTTCCAACTGTGATAAGACTGCTGAATGGATCCTGACCCAGATCTGGGCCGTACCCTCCAAATATCCAGACCTGCCTCTTGGTTTTTTTGCACTACCTTACTTTCCCTTTTCTATTTATGATTTATAATTCAAATTTTTAATATTTCCTATCAATTTGTAATCCAGGGAGTGGGAAGCACAGAATCAAGTATTGCTGGGATGATTGTACGCTCTAGTATCAATTGTTTAGCAACAATAAAGTAAGCTGAGGCAAAGAGGAGGTAAGAGGCCGGGGTAAGGAATTGAAGAAAAAGGAAGAAAAGGGAAGGAAGGTGGGGAGGAGAAACATTACCAGAAGTTAGAGGAAAATATGTTCATACCATCATGTTGGAGGCTACCCAGGCAGAATATGAGGATTTTCTGCTTCAAAGGGAGAATGGCCTCCTTGTGGCAGTAGAAGATGCTGTAACCTGACATGTTGGAATGGGAGTGAGAATTGGAATTACAATTGGCCACTGGGAAATCCTCCAGCATTTTGTAGATGTTACTCTGCATTTCCAGAATCTGAAGATAATCACGTTCATGCTTCCATTCCTGACTGTCCAGCTACATAACCACTTGGAGTGGCTTTTGCTCTGAAAATCTGTACGATTTATTCTGGACACACCTCATCTCTTACTTTACCTCTATTTTTGACAACAATACCTTAATGTCAGAATATGTATGCTAATGACAGCTAGTGCTAACTGATCATCACTTTTTTCAACCACTCCATTTCTGAGATTCCACAGAACAAACAGAAGTTCATTTGAAGTAAACTGAAAAACCATGTGTTCGTATTTCACTGAAGTTCCATAAATATAAAAATTTATCTCCACCTCAGGCCATTTGTAACTTTAGCATCGTTTGTAACCTTGCACAAGCTTCTATTTACATGTCATCTCCCACCAGCATGATAGTTTACTGCAGCTTTCTGAGTTGAATTGAATTGACGTTATTTCTTACATCCTTCACATACATGAGCAAAAATCTTTGTTACGTCTCCGCCTAAATGTGCAACATGCAATCATAGTAATTTATAAAAATTTATAATAAATAGAACAGTCAATGTAACAATACAAATACACTTAATTCAGCATGAGTTAATCTGTCTGATGGCCTGGTGGAAGTAGTTGTCCGGGAGCCTGTTGGTCCTGGCTTTTATGCTGTAGTACCGTTTCCCAGATGGTAGCAGCTGGAATAGACTGTGGTTGGGGTGATTCGGGCCCTTTTCTCACACCTGTCTTTCTAAACGTCCTGAATCATGGGAAGTTCACAACTACAGATGCGCTGGGCTGTCCGCACCACTCTCTGCAGAATCCTGCAATTAAGGGAGGTACAGTTCCCATACCAGGCAATGACGTAGCTAGTCAGGATATTCTCAATTGTGCCCCTGTAGAAAGTTCTTAGGATTTGGGGGCCCATACCAAACTTCCTCAACCATCTGAGGTGAAAGAGGTGCTGTTGTGCCTTTTTCACCACACAGCTGGTGTGTACAGATTACGTGAGGTCCTCAGTGATGTGGATGCAGAGGAACTTAAAGCTGTTTAGCCTCTAAACCCCAGATCCATTGATATCAATAGGGGTTAGCCAGTCTCCATTCCTCCTGTAATCCACAACCAGCTCCTTTGTTTTTTTGAGACATTGAGGGAGAGGTTGCTTTTTTGACACCACTGTGTCAGAGAGATGAATTTTTCCCTGTAGGCCACCTCATTATTGTTTGAGACAAGGCCAATCAATGTAGTATTATCAGCAAATTTAATTAGCAGATTAGAGCTGCGTGTGGCGACACAGTCATGGGTATACAGAGAGTAAAGGAAAGGGCTTCGGACACAGCCCTGAGGGGCTCCTGTGTTCAGAGTCAGAGGGGTGGAGGTGAAGGAGCCCACTCTTACCATCTGCCGCCGATCTGACAGAAAGTCCAGGATGCAGCTGCACAAGATGGGGTCAAAGCCGAGGTCTCTGAGCTTCCTGTTGAGCCTGGATGAAATTATGGTGTTGAATGCTGGACTGTAGTCTAAGAACAGCATTCTTATATATGCATCCTTTTTCTTCAGATGTGCAAGGACGGTATGCAGAGCAGCAGCTATCGTTTCATCTGTCAATCGGTTGTATCGGTAGGTGATTTGTATGGTGTCCAGTCTGGGTGGTAGCAAGCTGCAGATGTAGTCCTTGACCAGCCTCTCAAAGCATTTGCTTATTGTTGAGGTGAGTGCGACAGGGCACCAGTCATTCAGGCACGTTACCTTGGTCTTTTTTGGTGTAGGGACAATGGTGGATAGTTTGAAGCAGGAGGGCATTTTACACTGGGAGAGGGAGAGATTAAAAATGAGTAGAGCTCATTTCTGTCTGACAGCTTATCTGTTTCTGGTATATTCATCTATGCCTTAGCTAATGTTAAACTTTACTAGTCTAATGCTATTTTGGACGACCTCTTAAATTTTGACCATCCTTAAGCTTGAACATAGAACATTGAACAATATAATCCATGTGCTTTTCTAAAAGTTTCTTAAATGTCCCTAACATTACCACCTCTAGCCACCTCTCCAGGGAGGGCATTCAGTACACCCACCAATCTGAATACAAAATGTGTTAGCCAGTTCTGCCTTGGAAAAGAGGTTTCTGGCTATCCACTCAATCTGTGCCTCTTTTCATCTTGCACACCTCTATCAAGTCATCTCTCATCCCCCTTCGCTTCAAAGAGGGCAGCCCTAGCTTACTAGCCTTTGCACACAAGACATTCTCTTTGATCCAGGTATCATCCTGGTAACACACAGAATGCTGTAGGGACTCAGCAGGACAGGCAGTATCTATGGAGAAGAATAAATAGCAGCCATTTTGGGCCAAAACACTTTATTAGGACCCTACATCATCCTGGTAAATCAACTCTGTACCCTCTCTAAAACTTCCACACACTTCCTACAATGAGGTGACCAGAGTAAACACAATACTCGAAGTGTGGTCTAACCAGAATTTTATAGAGCTACAACATTATCTTGAAGCTCTTGAACTCAATTCCTCAACTAATGAAGGCCATGGTAAATTGCACCTAGTGTATAGGTAAGCAGTGGATTCTGGGGGAGGTATAGAGGAGAATAAATAAGGTTTAGAATACTATATCCATGCTGTCATCATGTAGAGGCTTGTGTCCTTCAAGTACTCCATCATGTGATGCCAACTCAGGGACACACAAATTGGAACAGCTATAGATGAGATGCCAGACAAAGATTGATCCGACCCCTGCTCCCGAACAGACAGACTCACATCTGCCCCTTCTGGGTCATGCCATATGAAATAACAACTCATATGGTATTAGATTAGATTATGAGGACACTCAGTCCTCGTTTATTGTCATTTAGAAATGCATGCATTAAAAAATGATACAGGGATTAATCAAACCTTCTGTGATTTTTATTCTTCCTTGTATCAATCAGCCTCCTCGAGACTCTAAATATATGATTGATTTTTTTAGACAACCTAGACTTCCCTGAGATTTCACAGGATATGTCTTCTATGTTAGATACTCCCATTACCACTGATGAGATTAAGAATGTTATTTCCTCTATGAATTTGGGGAAAGCTCCTGGCCCTGATGGGTTTACCGTAGAATTTTATAAATGTTTTGCACCTTCATTAATCCCTTGGTTCTGTAGGGTTTTCGAGGCTTCATTAAAACTTGGTAAACTTCCCGAATCTTTCAATAGAGCGTCATTCTCTCTAATATTAAAGAAGGATAAAGATCCTGCTCAATGTGCATCTTATAGACCAATATCTTTATTAAATGTTGATTCTAAAGTTTTTTCTAAGTTATTATCAAACAGATTAGAAAAAGTACTTCCTTTTATTATTTCAGAAGACCAAACAGGTTTTATTAAAGGCCGTTACTCTTTTTATAACATTTGCACACTGTTAAATATTGTTTATACCCCCTCAAAATGTTCCTGAGTGTGTTATCTCTTTAGATGCTGAGAAAGTTTTTGATAGAGTAGAATGGCCTTACTTATTTAAGGTGCTTGAAATGTTTAATTTTAGCTCAAAATTTATATCCTGGATCAAACTGTTATATCATTCTCCTGTGGCCTCGGTCCGTACTAACTCTCTAAGCTCACCTTTTTTCCCTCTTTTTCGAGGCACTTGACAAGGTTGTCCTCTTAGTCCTTTATTATTTAATATTGCATTAGAACCTCTTGCAATTGCCATTCGAGAATCCCCAAATATTACTGGGATAACTCGGGGCTTAAAGTCCCATAAAATATCACTCTATGCTGATGACTTATTTTTATATATTTCTAATCCTCAAAAATCCATCCCTGCTGTTTTAGAGTTATTAGCACAATTTAGTCTCTTTTCAGGTTATAAATTAAATCTTAGTAAGAGTGAACTTTTCCCAATTAATAAACAACTTCCCTTATATCAAAACTTTCCATTTAAATTGATTAATTATTTTTCATATCTTGGGATTAAAATTACTTGTAAATACAAAGATTTATTTAAGATTAACTTTTTACCCTTAATTGACCATATTACTCAACTTTCATCTAAATGGTTTCCTTTATTTTTAACTTTGATTGGTCATATTAATGCAGTTAAGATGTTTTTTTGGCCAAATTTTCTATATGTTTCAGGCATTACCAATCTTTGTTCCAAAATCTCTTTTTGATAAAGTTGACTCAAAAATTTCTTCATTTATTTGGCAAAATAAAAACCCGAGACTGGGTAAAATACATTTACAGAAAGCTAAGAGAGATGGAGGTTTAGCATTACCCAATTTTAGATTTTATTATTGGGCAATTAATATTCGACATATGAAATTTTGGTTACTTGACCAGGATATACTATCCATTCCTAAATGGGTAGCATTGGAAATACAATCTGTTCAGGGCTATACACTTGGCTCTATTTTAGGTTCCTCTCTTCCTTTTGATTTGAAACACCTCAAACAGGTATCTAACTCGATAGTTAAATATACCTTACGTATTTGGTTTCAATTCAGAAAATTTTTTTATCTTAACCAATTTGGGCTAGCGATTCCTATTTTAGGTAACATTTTTTCCTCCCTCTTTTATGGATCGTGCTTTTCAAATTTGGAAGACCAAGGGTATTTCACGGTTTTTGGATTTATTTTTAGATGGTTCCCTTATGTCTTTTGAACAATTATCTAATAAATATAATTTATCAAGAATACATTTTTTTTAAGATATCTACAAGTTAGAAATTTCCTAAGTACTATACTTTCTTCTTTTCCAATGCTTCCTCCTACATACATTTTAGATACTATAATCCATGTCAGAAAGGTGCATCGGCTATGATTTATATTATTATGAAACTTAGGAAAGCTCCATTTGATAAGATTAGGGTAGATTGGGAACAGGAATTGTGGTCTATCATTTCCGTGGATGACTGGGGGCAGATTTTACAATTAGTCAATACTTCCTCTATCTGTGTTAAACATTCCCCAATTCAATTTAAAGTTGTTCATAGAGCACATATGTCCAAAGATAAATTAGTTCGCTTTTATTCTCATATTAATCCTTTTTGTGATAGATGTCCGGGGCAGATAGCCTCTTCAACTCCTATGTTTTGGTCTTGGAAATTTTTTGGAGAGACATGTTTAATATCATCTCCAGGGTATTGAATATAGATATCTCTCCTCACCCTATTACTGCTATCTTTGGACTACCTAAAATTTCCAGTAATCTTTCTCCTTCAGCCCGTAGAATGATTACATTTCTTACTTTAATGGCGAAAAGATGTATCTTACAACACTGGAAAGAGCTTAATGCTCCAGTTACCTTTTTTTGGTTTTCTCAGACGATATTATGCTTGAATTTGGAGAAAATTAGAAGCAATCTTTATGATTCCTCACTTAAATTTGAACAGACCTGGAGATCTTTTATTCAATATTTTCATTTAAGGTAATTTTTTTTTCTTTTTGCTCCATATTTATATACCCTTGTTTTTTTTTTAAACTGTTTTTAATGGAGGTCGGGATTGAGGACGTGATTTTAAGATTTTTAACTCTGCTTGGTTCCAAGTTAGCCCATTACTTTGCTTTTAGTTAGTTGCACGGTGGTTTTTTTGGGGGTTTTTTTTTCCTTTTCTCTATTGACATATATATTATGTTATCTTAGTATGTTATGTTTAAATTACATTGTTTGTATCTTTTTGTATTAATATCTCCTGTAATTTTATTATATTCTAACAGTGTATTAGTGCCTTTATGGCTTACCTTTTTGTATACTTATTCAATAAAAAGATTTAAAAAGGAAAGGAAAGAAAGAAAAAATGATACAATGTTCCTCCAGAATGATATCATAGAAACACAGGACAAACCAAGACTAAACTGACAAAACCACATAATTTAACACATAGTTACAACAGTGCAAAACAATACAGTAATTTAATAAAGAGTAGACCATGGGCACGGTAAAAAAAAAGTCTCAAGTCCCGATAGCCCATCATCTCACACAGACGGTAGAAGGGAGAAACTCTCCCTGCCATGAACCTCCAAGTGCCATAAACTTGCCGATGCATTGGAAGCACCCGACCGCAGCCGACTCCGAGTCCGTCCGAAAACTTCAAGCCTCTGACCAGCCCTCCGACACCGAGCACCATCTCTGCCGAGCGCTTCGACCCCACCCTGGCCGCCGGACAACAAGCAAAGCCGAGGTCTCGGGGCCTTCCCCTCAAGAGATTCTGGATCACACAGTAACAGTGGCAGTGAAGCAGGCATTTCAGAAGTTTCACCAGATGTTCCTCCATGCTCTCATGTCTGTCTCCATCAAATCAGGATTGTGCATGGCACCCTACTTGACAGATAACAGACATCACCACCGGAGTGGCCACTGCGAGCTGTGTCGCGCTGCCATCTTTTCCTCCCCCCTAACGTGAGTGGTTCCTTGATGGCTGATAAACAAAATCTTCTGCAGATGCTGGAAATCCAGAGCAGCACACACAAAATGCTGGAGCAACTCAGATAGTCAGGCAGCATCTATGGAAATGAATAACATTTCAGGCCAACTCTTTTTCAGGACTGGAAAGGAAGGGGGAAAGAGGCCAGAATAAGAAGGGGGGGGGAGGGAAAATGAGTGCAAGCTTGTAGATGATAGGTAAAGTCAGGTGGGTTGGGGAGGGGTGATAAAGTAGGAAGCTGGGAGGTGATCGGAGGAAAAGACGAAGGACTGGAGTTGAAGATATTTGATAGAAGAGGACAGTGGACTATGGGAGAAAGGGAAGGAGGAGAGGCAGTGGGAGAGATGAAAGGCAGCTGGGGAAAATGGGTAAGAGGCTGGGGGAGGATTAAAAAATACTGGAAGTTATAGAGAAATCAATGTTCATGCCATCTGATTAGGGGCTACCTGGATGGAATTTGAAGTGTTGCTCTTCCAACCTGAGAACAAAAGAGGAAACCATGAACTGACATATTGGAAAGGGAATGGAGATTGGAATTAAAATGGTTGGCAACTGGGAAATTCTGTTTTTTTGTGGATGGAGCGGAGGTGCTCGACAAGGCAGTTCCTCAATCTAGGCTGGGTCTCCTCAATGTAGAGGAGGCCACGTTGGAGCACAAGATGCAGCAGACAACACCAAAAGACACAGGTGTAATGTTGCTTCACTTGGAAGGACTGTCCATGGCCCTGAATGGAGAGGAGGGAGAAGGTGATTGGGCAGGTGTAGTTGAAGGCTGGTGCAGCCTTGATAGGCTGAGTGGTTTTTGTGCTGAATGACTTTCTGATTTAAAGTAGGTAAAACAGATGTAACATACAATTTGATTAATATAATTTGAAGGCATTAAACTCAGTCATTTCAGGAGAAAAGATTAAAATCAAATAGTAAATGTGCATGAATGTAGAATATATATTAATTTGAAAACTATTTTAATATTCTTGCTAAAAGCTTGTCAAGCTTATAATTCAGCTGTTACATCACCCAGACCACTGCACAGCTATTATTAAGTACTATGAATGCTGACTTAGCAGAAGCCCAAAGGCCAGACAAAGAAAGTAGCATTGCACAGCCCCAGTGGCCTAATGGATAAGGCATTGGCCTCCTAAGCCAGGGATTGTGGGTTCAAGTCCCATCTGGGGTGATGAAGAAGTTCTTTTACTGGTGGTACAATCAATTCAATTGGTGTCATCCGTTAGTCTTGCGAGACCATGGATCTGCACCTGGAAAGTCTTGCTTCAGTCTGTGTCAGAGCAGCGTCTGTTGTGGCTGTGGAGTCTCACACGGGAGTGACAGTCTCGGCTGCAGCGACTGCACTTGAAGGCACTGTCCTCCAGTGTTGTCTTGGTGCTGTTTTTCCTATGCTATTCTTTCCTTTGCCACTGATAGCATAGTGGCAAACCACCAGAGAAATGCTTTACCATGCCAGTAATGGCCCTTCAATTCACACTGCTGTCAGAAGGGAGTTTGTACATTCTTCCCGTGATCTCAGGTGCTCTGGTTTCCTCCCACATTCCAATGACTATTAGAATAGAAGGCACAGGGGTGGTATTAAGCCATTCAGCCCATCGAGCCTGCTCCACCATTCCATCATGGCTGATTTACTATCCATTCAGCCTTTTCCCCGTATCCTTTCACACCCCACCCCTTACTAATCAAGAATCTATCAACCTCTGCTATTAAATATACCTAATGGCTTGGCCTCTGTAACTGTCTGTGGCAATGAATTCCACAGACTCACCACCATCAGACAAATGACATGCATCCTCATCTCTGTTCTTAAGATGGATGGGTTAGGGTTAGTAAATTTTGGAGCTGCTATAGAACATAGAATAGTACAGGACAGTACAGGCCCTTTGGCCCACAATGTTGTGCCGACCCTCAAACCCTGTCTCCCATATAAGCCCCCACCTTAAATTCCTCCATATACCTGTCTAGTAGTCTCTTAAACTTAACTAGTGTATCTGCCTCCACCACTGATTCAGGCAGTGCATTCCACACACCAACCACTCTGAGTAAAAAACCTTCCTCCAATATCCCCCTTGAACTTCCCACCCCTTACCTTAAAGCCATGTCCTCTTGTACTGAGCAGTGGTGTCCTGGGGAAGAGGCGCTGTCTATCCACTCTATCTATTCCTCTTATTATCTTGTACACCTCTATCATGTCTCCTCTCATCCTCCTTCTCTCCAGAGAGTAAAGCCCTAGCTCCCTTAATCTCTGATCATAATACATACTCTCTAAACCAGGCAGCATCCTGGTAAATCTCCTCTGTACCCTTTCCAATACTGCCACATCCTTCCTATAGTGAGGTGACCAGAACTATGTTGGCAAATGAAGCATGGAGATCCTCTGACTGGGTTGGCAGTAATGACACATTTCACTCTATGTTTCAATGTACATGTGACAACTGAAGCCCATCTTTATATCTCTGCATGCTCCAAAGCATCTCTGAAGTGCAGCCATAAGGCCACAAGGCAAAGGACTGGAATTAGGCATTCAGTACATCAAGTCTACCCTATCATTCGACACAACCGATCAATTTTCTTACTGAACCCCTTTGATGTCAAACAAAATGATCTTTCTCTGCCAACCATGTAAAACAAAAAGATGAAGCAAATACATCAAGAAGGAAGTTGAATTTTGTGGCTTCAAGGAGATCAATTAGATAAACCATATTTTATCATTAGTGACCATTCCTCTGAGGAGGTGCAAGACCCAAATATCAGTGGGAATTTCAAGTGGTGTCTAGGTCTACTGCATTTCACAATCTGAAACAGAATCATTTTTATTATACTGATATACAGTACTGTGCAAAAACCTTGGTGTGTTATATATATATCTAGCCTAAAAGTTTTGCACTGCACTATAGTAACTTTATATATTGGACTGTACAGCTGTCACAAAAATAAACAAATTTCACAACATCTACGAATGATGATAAACCTGATTCTGTCAGGTTTCAGCGGGACTCAAATGGAGACCAATGAATACTATCTCACCAGGATTATTAGGGAGCACAAAGGCAACAGTCTTTCAAAAACAGAAGGCAGGCACGAATCCAAATGGTAGGCAGAGGTCTTACCAGGAAAGGCAGTCAGGCAAGGGCAAACAATCCAGAGCACACAGGCAAAATTCAGGTCCAAGAGCAGGCAAAGTCCAAAACACAGAATCAGGCAAAATCGGCTGGCAGAAGTCACAATGACAGACTAGAACAACACAGGTCAGAACTGGGATGAACTAGCAGAGGATACTAGTCAAGGCGGGGTTTAAATGGACAGGGTCATGAGTGAAAATTAGAAACAGGTGGGTGCAAATGTGGAGACAAGCAGGTAATTGGAGGAAGTCCAAAAATGGAAAGGGGCTGGGCCAGAACCCACATGGCCAGGTGTAAGAAAACAGAAATTAAAGACTGTAGTGATCCAGGGCCAGCAGCAGAGGCCCTTCGACCCAGTGTTCAGGCCAGATCCTTAACAGATTCTGATATGGATGTCTCTTGTGGACTGAAAGTGGGAAGGGGGCAGAGAGAGGGGAATCATGATTGGGAAAGGGGGAAGGGAGAAAGCATGAAACACCAGAGAGACATTCTGTAATAAACCAATTGTTTGGAATCAAATGACCTTGGCTGGTGTCTCAGGACTAGGTGTGTCACCACTTGTGCCAACACCACCCCTGGCAGTTCTTCTCTGCCACACCCCTCCCGCGGCACTCCACCGGCACAATTCTCAACACCCTTAGCACCTGCCAGAACTACAAGCTGACTGTCCACTCCACGTTGATAAATACAGTATTGTGCAAAAGTCTTAGGCACCCCAGCTATATATCTATATATGTGTGCCTAAGACTTTTGCATAGTACTGTATGCCATGAAATTTGGTGCTTTTCAGCAGCAGCACAGTGTGATATATAAAAATTGCTACAAATCACAATTAGAATGTATACAGCATACAAAAGGAAAAATAAATAGTGGAGAACGAGAGAAAAATTATGGGGTAGTGTTCATGGACCTTCAGAAGTCTGATGCCCGAAAGGAAAAAGCTGTTGTTAAAACACTGAATGTGCGTCTTCAGACTCCTGTAGCTCCTCCTTGATGGTAGCAGTGAGAAGAGGGCGTGTTGTGGGTGATGGGGGTCCTGAGTGGTGGACGCCACCTTTTTGAGGCATTGCCTTTTGATGATGTCCTCAGTGCTGGGGAGGCAAGTGCCCATGATTTTCCTGTATGCTTATATGTACAGTCTATGTGACAAATAGAGCTGAACTTAACTTGGAAGTTTGGCTTCAACTTTACTGAGCCTCCTAGCAAACAGTTAGGTCTTGATTTCAACTCCTAAAAATCTGTCTGAAGAACCAGATTGCTCTTCCTACCCATAACATGTTATGTACTGAGTGGAGGGTCCTCAATGATAGATGCCACCTTCTCGCTGCATCACCTTTTGAAGATGACCTATATGGTGGGGAAGGTTGTGTCCATGATGGAACTCGCTGAGTTTATAACCCTCTGCAGCATTTCCTAATCCTGTACAGTGGTTCCTCCATTCCGGCCTGTGATACAACCAGTTAGAATGCTCTCCGTAGTACATCTATAGAAATTTGTTGACATACCAAATCTCCTCAAACTCCTTCAGTTTGTTGGCTTTGTTCTGTTTTACCATGCAGCAGATCACACTGGAGTCACACCTGGATCCAACAAATCAGCAATATTTGCCATTCTCATTGTTGCTGAAAAAAGGAAATGAGGAAACCACTTTACTTTCAGAAAATGTGATCTCATTCTTTAAATCAATGCATGTTTCCCAGAATCAGCATTATTAAGTACTGTGCAAAAGTCTTAGACAGACAGACAGACACACACACACGCACACACACACACACACACACACACACACACACACACTCACACTCACACACACAGACACATATATGTGTGGCACCTTATCAAATGCGTTCTGAAAATCCAAGTAAATGACATCTACTGCATCTCGTTTGTCCACCCGGCTTGTTACTTTGTCTTATTTTATCATTAGCCTCCAACTACTCTGAAACCTCATCCTTAATAATAGACTCCAACACGTTCCCAACCACTAAGGTGAAGCTAACTGGCATATAATTTCCTTTCTTTTGCTTTCAGTCTTTCTTAAAGAGTGGAGTGACATTTGCAATCTTCCGGTCCTCCGGGACCTTGCCAGAATCAAGTGATTCTTGAAAGATCGTGACCCATGCATCCATTAACTCTTCTGCAGCGTCTCTCAGGACTCTGGGATGTAGTCCATCTGGTCCAGGTCGCGTATTTACCGTAAGACCTTTAAGTTTGTTTGGCACTTTTTCCCTTACAATAGCAATGACACTTGCTCCTACTCCTTGACACTTGCGGACCTCTGGCACACTGCTAGTGTCTTCCACGGTGCAGACAGATGCAAAGTATCCATTGTTCATCTGCCATTTCTTTGTCCCCATTACTACCCCACCATTATCATTTTACAATGGTCCAATATCACCTCTCACCTCCCTTTTTATATAACTGAAAAACTTTTGGTATGCTGCTTTATATTATTGGCTAGTCTGCCCACATATTTCATCTTTCCCCTTCTTACAGCTTTCTTAATTGCCTTTTGTTGGATTGTAAAAGCTTCCCAATCATCCAACTTCCCACTCACTTTTGCTACTTTATATGTATTTTCCTTGGCTTTTATGCAATCCTTAACTTCCTTTGTCAGCCATGGAATGCCTACCCCGCCATTTGAGAGCAACTTCTTCTGTGAGACATATCTATCCTGTGCCTTGTGAACTATTCCCAGAAACTTCAGCCACCTCTGCTCTGCCATCATCTTCACCATAATCCTCCTCCAATCCACCTGGGCAAACTCTACTCTCATGCCTCTGTAATTACCTTTATTCCAATGCAATACTGATACATGATACTTATGCTTCTCCCTCTCAAATTGGAGTGTGAATTCAATCATATTATGATCACTACCTCCTAGGGGTTCCTTTACATTAGGCTCCCTAATATTACCTGGGTTATTACACAACACCCAGTCTGAGATCACCTTTCCGCAAGTCGGCTCAAGCACAAGCTGCTCTAAAAAGCCACCACCCTCGCTTTTAAGGATATTGTGGACACGTTGAGAAACATCTCAGATCCCAGCACCTGGGAATAAATCTACCTTCCATGGGAGATCGTTTTGCTGAACACCTACGCTCTGTCCGTCAGAGAAAGCAGGATCTCCCAGTGGCCACACATTTTAATTCCACGTCCTATTCCCATTTTGACACGCCTATCCATGGCCTCCTCTACTGTAAAGATGAAGCCACACTCAGGTTGGAGGAACAGCACCTTATATTCCGTCTGAGTGGCCTCCAACCTGATGGCATGAACATTGACTTCCCTAACTTCAGCTAATGCCCCATCTCCCCCTCGTACCCCATCCGTTATTTATTTATATACACACATTCTTTCTCTTACTCTCCTTTTTCTCCCTCTGTCTCTCTGAGTATACCCCTTGCCCATTCTCTGGGTTTCCCCCCCTCCCCCTTTTCATTCTCCCTGGGCCTCCTGTCCCATGATCCTCTCATATCCCTTTTGCCTATCACCTGTCCAGCTCTTGGCTCCATCCCTCCCCCTCCTGTCTTCTCCTATCATTTTGGATCTCCCCCTCCCCCTCCCACTTTCAAATCTCTTACTAATTCTTCCTTCAGTTAGTCCTGACGAAGGGTCTCAGCCTGAAACGTCGAATGTACCTCTTCCTAGAGATGCTGCCTGGCCTGCTGCGTTCACCAGCAACTTTGATGTGTGTTACCTTCCATGTTTCCTTTTGTCGTCCACAGAATAGCCTATCTGACCCGCTAACTACAGAGTCCCCTATTACTGCTGCCATCCTCTTCAGTTCCCTACCCTTCTGAGACACAGGGCCAGATCCGGTGCCAAAGGCACGGCTGCTGTTGCTTCCTCCAGGCAGGTCATCCCTCCCCACCCCCAATAGTATTCAAAATGGAGTATTTATTTTTTGAGGGGTCAGCCACAGGGATTCTCTCCACTATCTGATGTTCTCTCTTGCCTCTCCTGACAGTCACCGATTTATCTGTCCCCTGTAGCCTTGGGGTGACTACCTCCCTGTTGCTCCTGTCGGTTATGGCTTCACTTTCCCTAACAAGCCGAAGGTCATCAAGCTGCAGCTCCAGTTCCCTAACACGATCTCCTGTTGAGCCAAAGCCTTACTACTCTGACTACGACTGCTCCCACGATGACCGCTCCGCTAGGTGGTACCTCTCTTTTATAGAGACTGGCTTTTTAAAAGCTCTTTGTCAGACCTGCACGGGAAAGCTCCTGTTGCGTCTGCACAGTACTTCAGTCAACGACGTCCTCCTCTCACTGCGACACGACTCCCATCAGGCAGGAGACACAGGAGGCTTAGGTCCCATCATTTATTTTTTAATTTATTATTTGCACAATCTGTCTTCTTTTCTGTATTAGTTGTCTTTGTTTTTTATAGTTTTAAATCAATTCCATTGAATTTCGTTATTTTCCTGCAAATGCCTGCAAGAAAATGGATAACAAGTTAGTAGATAGTAACATACAGTAAACATACTTTGATATTAAATTTATTTTGAACTTTGAAGTTTGCTGGTAAGTTAAATGACATTCTACGGTAGGAAAACTACAGTGTTTTGGGTTTGCAAGTTTCTGTTTCTTTTCCTTTTTGTGCGGGATGCATTGATGCCCATCTTTCAACTACTTGTATGGTTTTCTTTATTCTTTAGCTATCTGGAGAAGACAAATTTCAGAGTTGTTGTCTGTATGCAAACTTTGATAACAAGATGAATCTTTGAACCTTTGAAGCTTTAATTGTGTCCTTTATTTGTGGTTAATTCTCCAGCATTATCAAAAGGTGCATCAAATAGTTCCTGCCCAACTTTTCTGAGGCACTACAGATAGTCCTAATGAGGGGTCTTAGTCAGAAATGTCAACTGTTTATTCGTTTCCCTAAATGCTGCTTGATCTGTTGAGTTCCTCCAGCTTTTTGTCTGTATTGCAAAGTACTCGCAAAATTCTATAGATGTACCATGGAGAGCATTCCAAGTGGCTGCATGGGGGGGGGGGGGTGTTCGGAAACATATATGCCCAGGATCGAGAAAAGCTGCAGCAAGTTGTGAACTCGGTCAGCTCTATCATGGGCACTAGCCTCCCAGCTTCCATGACACCCTCAAAAAGGCAGTGTCCATCATTAAGGCCCCCATCATCCAGGTCATGCCCTCTCTCATTGCTGCAATAAGGAGAAGCCTAAAAGCACATGCTCAACGTTTCAGGAACAGCTTCTTCCTCGCTGCCATCAAACTTCGATTCCTGAACGGATATTGAACCCATGAACACTATCTCATTACATTTTTTGTGTGACTTATTTAATTTAACTATTTTATATATGTATATTGTTCATTTCCATGCTGTGTGGCATATCAGCTGGCAACCTTTCTGTTTCTTTAGCATTTTTATCTGTTTTTTTTTTCGAGCTGAGCTGCTAGCTTGATGCTCAATCTAGCATGTAAGGAACCGGAGGGATTTGAACCAAAGACCACTTGCTTCGCCGTCCAGTGTGGAATTCATATACAGATATATATATTTACTATAATTCAGCTTTTTTATCGTTATGAATTGCTCTGCCCTTCTGCAGCAAAAGCAACAAACTTGACGACATATGCCAATGATATTAAACCTGATTCTGATTTTGATTCTGTATTGCTCTAGATTTCCAGCATCTGCAAAGTCACTTGTGTTTATGATTTAAACAGCTGACATGTATTCTTATTGCATGGATAGACATGGCGTGCTACCTAAGTAAGAAAGTTAAGGGTTCCTATGAAAATGCATCACCTACTTCTATGGCCTGACGACTTGGAAACAAAAGGAAGCATATGCTGGGCTTCTTCACTTGTTGGTGTGCATGAAACTCCTGGTACATGTTGCAATGTGTGACAGTCATTATTTCTGGAAACACAGATAAGTGTTTTCCTCTCCCACAGCTTATGCATCACCCATGTGGTGTCCTGTCAGCTTCATTATCACTTCTTTGAAGGGAATGCATGTTTTTTTTTTGACCTTTTTTCCCCCTCAGTTTTGAGAAGGTATCATCACTTTCATGTCACCTTTCTCTGTGAGCGGAAGGAAAAGCATTATCATTGACTGAAGAGATACTCTGCAGTGCAAGTTATAAAAAAATAATGTAAAACAGTTGACACAGTTGTCAGTCTTCAATTTTGTCAATTGCATCACTTTTTGTAACCTTTTATTAACCTGTTCCAGTACATTCGTTTTCAACTGGGCTTCATTACTGAGTGACTCCACTCAAACATACTGAAGAATTTTGTGAAATTAGTACCACACTTATAATTTAATTTGAGTGGCTGTTATGTATCTGAACATGTCTAACACTACTCATGTAAGATAGTATGTGTTATTTTATGCATGTTATATTTTGGAGTTTTCTAGTCAAGCACCCTCGCAGATTTTCTTGCAGTTTTCTTGAAGAATCGTTTCAAAAGTTAGCATTCAACATGTTCTGCTGTTTTTCAAATTCAAGTCCAAGTTTATTGTACTTTGACTGTACTTATATACAACTAAACAAAGCAATGTTCTTCCAGACCATGATGCCCCCACAAAACATATATCACACAGCACGTAACACAAAATATGACCATAAATACTGTGCCTCAGGATTCACAACACCAGGTTCCAGAACAGTTACAACCCCTCAACCATCAGGCTCTTGAACAAAAGTTGCTACACCCAACTATTGAGAGATTCCCACAACAAAACATCTCAGTTGAAAGTCTCTTTATTTTGTTATTTCATGCTCTCAATATGCATTGCTATTTATATTTGCATTTGTACAGTTTGTTGTTTTCTATCAGTTACTTGATCTTTCATTGATCCTGCTTACAGTCACTATTCTATAGATTTGCTGCCTCTGTGCAGAGGAAGTATCTCAGGGTTCTAAATTTACTTTGCACTTTGAAGTTAATAAAATATAATTCAAAGATTCATGTACTGCGCGGTACAGGTAAACACTAAACAGTAAACAGTTCCCTGTCCTACTGACAAGACCTCGGTGGTGATAGGGTATTCGTTAGTCTCCTGGCCTGAGGGAAGAATCTGTTACCCAGTCTTGCATTGCAGCCATTTGACTACCAATAGGTTTGCCTACCATAGCTGATGATGATTTTCAGATAATGGCATTCCCTGTCTCCTATTCTGGTCACGTCATTATAGGACGGATGTGGAAGCTTTAGAGAGGGTGCAGAGGAGATTTACCAGGATGCTAATATGGTTGTGATTTTAACGTGATTAGTGGAAAGTATAGGGGAGATTTCAGAGCTAAGCACTTTTCCACATGGAGTGATGGGTGCATGGAACTTGCTGATAGAGGTAGTGGTAGAATCATATTCATTCTGAGAAGTTCTAACAAGATCTTCAGAACTTTTGCCTGTCCAGCCCTTGATGGGATTCATGAATGTCATGAGCTGTTGATTGTGACTTTTTCATCCATCAATTTTTCTCATCATTTTAAGACATTCCAGCTTCTCTTTCCTCATTACATGTCCAAGAAATTCCTGTTGCCATTTCTTGACTGATGATATTAGCTCTTTTTATTCCAGCTTTTCACAACACTTCTGCGTTTGTTACTCTGAGCTTCCACGATACTTCCATCATTCTTTTCAAAAACCATATTTCTGCTTAAGAAACTCTTAGATGGACATGTGGAAGGTAGTAAAATGAAGGATTATGTAAGAGGAAAGATTGATTTTGGGGTAGGTTGAAAGGTCAGCCCAATATTCTTATTGCAATTTATAGTAATTTTTATTTACAGCTGCGCAAAATAACAAATGCTATGATATATGTTAGTGATAATAAACCTAATTTCTGAAAGCTGAATTTTCTATTTTCTATGTTCTACCTTGATTTAACAACCTCCTTTTAAAGATAAAATGGCCTTAGATAGAAATGATGATGGTGGGAGGAGAGGATGGTAGCGCACCACGCGTGCGCAGCCCTCCGATGAAAAATAGATAGATAGATAGATAGATTTTACTAATCCCGAGGGAAATTTGGTTTTGTTATAGCCGCACCAACCAAGAATAGAGCGTAAATATAGCAATTCAAAAAAAACCCAACAATCAAACAGCAAAATGCAAACTATGCCAGATGGAAAATAAGTCCAGGACCAGTCTATTGGCTCAGGGTGTCTGACCCTCCACGGGAGGAGCTGCACGTTCGATGGCCACAGACAGGAACAACCTCCCGTGTCGCCAAGTGTTGTATCACGGTGGAATGTGGCCGAAGTCCAACATTAAAAAGTTCAATATCCAGTCTGCAAACACGTTCCTCGATCGTAATATGCCCCGGATTACACCATCCATTGTTAGCCAGAACAGTAAGCACCAAATCCTTTACGCTTACCGCTCTCAGTGCACTTCCGGTCAGCCGGAACGGTATTACCTACCGAACTCATCTTCTCCATAAGTCTCTGTTGTCTCGACCCGGTCCTCTTTCCTTGGCTTTGGCTTTGTGATCCCCTCTGTGTGTTTTCCTCCGGATTTCAGCAGGGGTGTCCACCACTCTGTTCGCTAAGCTGGCCGGTCTTTGCTGGTCTGTGGAATACACAATGCGACCTTGCTTCTATCCCGCGTGTCAGGATGTAATGATTTCCAGCGCTAAGGAAAACCCAAATAAAACTCTCTCTACCAGCATGTTAGAGAGGGTGCAGCTTCGACGTGTTACCGTGGGGAAAAAATACAAAAAATAACGTAAATTAAAAAGTAAGAGAAAGAAAGTAAGAATAGATTGGAACGGTATCTGTTAAATAGGGGCCGTGGACAATTCTGATTTGATGAAGATGGAGGTGAAAGCACAGAGGAACATCTGGAAAAATTTCTGAAACGCCCATTCGCTGCTGTCGTTACTGCACGATGGGGAATCTTTCGGAGGGTAGGCCTCAAAATCCCCGGCTTTGCCTACTGTTGGCGACCGAGAAGGAGGTCGAATCGTTTGGATAGTGATGGCGCTCAGTACTCGGTGTCGGAGAGCTGATCAGAACTCAAAGTTTTCGGATGACTCAGAGACGGACTGTGGTCGGGCACGGCAGGAAGAGTTTTTCCTCCTTCTCTCCGTCTGCGTGAGATGTGGGACATTTGAGAGACTTTGAACTTTTTACTGTGCTCATGGAATTCTTCATCAAGTTATGGTATTGTTGCACTGTTGTAACTATATGTTATAATTATGTGGTTTTGTTAGTTTTTTCAGTCTTGGTCTGTCTTGTGTTTTGTCATATCACACCGGAGGAAATATCGTATCATTTCTTAATGCATGCATTACTAAATGACAATAAAAGAGGACTGCGTGTCTTCATAATCTAAAAAAAGATAGAAATGAAGCGACATTTGAGCTATGAAGGAGCCCATCTGATATTCAGACTGGCTGCACATTGCTCCTGTCTGGCTGAAAGGATTAAAATCAATGTGTGTGTACAGGGTCACAAGTCTGAAATGATGAACTGGAGCTTGTAGGCAAACATCTCCAAATTGCTACAGCTTGTGGAATGTCCCATTCTATCAATAGATCATTTTCAATTCCCTTCTTACCCTCAACATGACGTACTCTGCTTGTTAAGTATGCTTTCTATTCTGTAAGCCCATCATGAGTGAGTTCTGAACCGCTGGCTGAAATCAATATCATTCAGTGGCTGTGAAGAAATGTCAACGCATTGCTGTTAGCCTGGTCATTCCGTAGCTCACCAGTCCTATGGCATCTCAGCAAAGCTGAACCTCCTCACTGTTATGTTTTATAACTTCAAAACATTAAACTAATTCAAAGGAGGACATGGGATTTTGAAATCTAAGTTTAACTTTGAGTTTACTTTAAGCGAGGTGTAGCTGTTTCAGTGGTACTGTGATAAGGTATGCAATTTATGTATTATACATATAACCCATAACGGATTATTTAAATGAACAACCAATATATACACTGGATTACTCAAATATAACTGAAATGTTAAACACTCACCACCTAGGACATGCCGTCTTCTCATTGCTACCATCAGGGAGGAGGTACAGCAGCCTGAAGACACACACTCAACATTTTAGGAAAAGCTTCACTACCCCCCCCCTGACACACCCACCATCATATTCTGAAGCCTTGGCCACTACATCACTATATTTTCCTTTCTTTTTGCACATTTAATTTTTAAATACTTATATTTCTAATTGCAATTTATATTTTATTGAATTTTTCACGTATACCATTGCCGCAAAACAACAGATTTCACAGTGTAGGCTCAGTGGCCACTTTATTAGGTACCCCTGGTTTGTGTTTGTGTGTGTTGCTCAACTGCACCTTTTCCTCCATGGACCACAGCTATGCCAGGGGTGGCAAAGTCGCATAGCAGACCGCACATCGAGGTTCAACTTCAGCCACTGTCTGTAAGGGGCTTGTACTGTATGTTCTTCGTGTGACCGTGTAGCTCTCCTCCAGACACTTCGGTTTCCTCCCACATTCCAAAAATGTCATGGTTAGAGTTAGTAAGCTGTGGGCATGCTCCATATGGGTCAGAGGAATGGTGGCATTCATGGGTTTCCCCTAGCATATCCTTGGACAATATTGTTTGTTAATGCAAATAACGCATTTCACTGTATGTTTTAATGTATATGTAACAAATAAAGATCGTCTTTAAATAGAGTGATACCTGAGCTAACTTCTTCCATAAAGCCAGTTGCTAAATCACCTTTTGCGACTACAGTACTGTGCAAAAGTCTGAGCCACAGATTATGGCACAGTACTGTATTTGTCAACATGGAGTGGAGAGTGAGTTTGTAAATCTGCCAGGAAATAGAAACCATAGAAACCACAGAAACTACAGCACAGAAACAGGCCTTTTGGCCCTTCTTGGCTGTGCTGAACCATTTTCTGCCTAGTCCCACTGACCTGCACACGGACCATATCCCTCCATACACCTCCCATCCATGTATCTGTCCAATTTATTCTTAAATGTTAAAAAAGAACCCGCATTTACCACCTCATCTGGCAGTTCATTCCATACTCCCACCACTCTCCGTGTGAAGAAGCCCCCCCTAATGTTCCCTTTAAACTTTTCCCCCCTCACCCTAAACCCATGTCCTCTGTTTTTTTTCTCCCCTTGCTTCAGTGGAAAAAGCCTGCTTGCATTCACTCTATCTATACCCATCATAATTTTATATACCTCTATTAAATCTCCCCTCATTCTTCTGCACTCCAGGGAATAAAGTCCCAACCTATTCAACCTTTCTCTGTAACTGAGTTTCTCAAGTCCCAGCAACATCCTTGTAAACCTTCTCTGCACTCTTTCAACCTTATTTATATCCTTCTTGTAATTTGGTGACCAAAACTGAACACAATACTCCAGATTCGGCCTCACCAATGCCTTATACAACCTCATCATAACATTCCAGCTCTTATACTCAATACTTTGATTAATAAAGGCCAATGTACCAAAAGCTCTCTTTACGACCCTATCTACCTGTGACGCCACTTTTAGGGAATTTTGTATCTGTATTCCCAGATCCCTCTGTTCCACTGCACTCCTCAGTGCCTTATCATTAACCCTGTATGTTCTACGTTGGTTTGTCCTTCCAACGTGCAATACCTCACACTTGTCAGTATTAAACTCCATCTGCCATTTTTTAGCCCATTTTTCCAGCTGGTCCAAGTCCCTCTGCAGGCTCTGAAAACATTCCTCACTGTCTACTACACCTCCAATCTTTCTATCATCAGCAAACTTGCTGATCCAATTTACCACATTATCATCCAGATCATTGATATAGATGACAAATAACAATGGACCCAGCACTGATCCCTGTGGCACACCATTGGTCACAGGCCTCCACTCAGAGAAGCAATTCTCTACCACCACTCTCTGGCTTCTTCCATCGAGCCAATGTCTAATCCAATTTACCACCTCTCCATGTATACCTAGCGACTGAATTTTCCTAACTAACCTCCCATGCGGGACCTTGTCAAAGGCCTTACTGAAGTCCATGTAGACAATATCCACTGCCTTCTCTTCATCCACTTTCCTGGTAACCTCCTCGAAAAACTCCAACAGATTGGTCAAACATGACCTACCACGCACAAAGCCATGTTGACTCTCCCTAATAAGTCCCTGTCTATCCAAATGCTTGTAGATTCTGTCTCTTAGTACTCCCTCCAATAACTTACCTACTACCGACGTTAAACTTACTGGCCTATAATTTCCCGGATTACTTCTCGATCCTTTTTTAAACAACGGAAGAACATGAGCCACTCTCCAATCCTCCGGCACCTCACCTGTAGATAGCGACATTTTAAATATTTCAGCCAGGGCCCCTGCAATTTCAACACTAGTCTCCTTCAAGGTCCGAGGGAACACCCTGTCAGGTCCCGGGGACTTATCCACTTTAATTTTCCTCAAGACAGCAAGGACCTCCTCCTTTTCGATCTGTACAGTTTCCATGTTCTCACTACTTGTTTCCCTTAATTCCATAGACTTCATGCCAGTTTCCTTAGTAAACACAGACGCAAAAAACCTATTTAAGATCTCAAACAACAGGAATTCTGCAGATGCTGGAAATTCAAGCAACACACATCAAAGTTGCTGGTGAACGCAGCAGGCCAGGCAGCATCTCTAGGAAGAGGCGCAGTCGACGTTTCAGGCCGAGACCCTTCGTCAGGACGGAGATCTCCCCCATTTCCTTTGGTTCCGCACATAGCCGACCACTCTGATCTTCAAGGGGACCAATTTTATCCCTTACAATCCTTTTGCTCTTATTATACCTGTAAAATCTCTTTGGATTATCCTTCACTTTGACTGCCAAGGCAACCTCATGTCTTCTTTTAGCACACCTGATTTCTTTCTTAAGTATTTTCTTGCACTTCTTATACTCCTCAAGCACCTTATTTACTCCCTGCTTCCTATACACGTCATACAACTCCCTCTTCTTCTTTATCAGAGTTGCAATATCCCTTGAGAACCAAGGTTCCTTATTCCTATTCACCTTGCCTTTAATCCTGACAGGAACATACAAACTCTGCACTCTCAAAATATCTGCTTTGAAGGCTTCCCACCTACCGATCACATCCATGCCAGAGAACAACCTGTCCCAATCCACGCTTTTTAGATCCTTTCTCATTTCTTCAAATTTGACCTTCTTCCAGTTAAGAACCTCAACCCTAGGACCAGATCTATCCTTGTCCATGATCAACTTGAAACTAATGGTGTTATGATCACTGGAATCAAAGTGCTCCCCTACACAGACTTCTGTCACTTGTCCTAACTCGTTTCCTAACAGGAGATCCAATATTGCATCCTCTCTAGTTGGTCCATCTATATATTGATTTAGAAAACTTTCCTGAACACATTTTACAAACTCTAAACCATCTAGACCCCTAACAGTATGGGAGACCAAGTCAATATATGGAAAATTAAAATCCCCTACCACTACAACTTTATGTTTCCTGCAGTTGCCTGCTATCTCTCTGCAGATTTGCACTTCCAATTCTCTTTGACTATTGGGTGGTCTGTAATACAATCCCACTAATGTGGCCATACCTTTCCTGTTTCTCAGCTCCACCCATAAGGACTCAGTAGACAAGCCCTCTAATCTGTCCTGCCTGAGCACTGCTATAATATTTTCCCTAACAAGCAATGCTACTCCCCCACCTTTCATTCCTCTGCCTCGATCACATCTGAAACATCGGAACCCTGGAATATTAAGCTGCCAGTCCTGCCCCTCCTGTAGCCAAGTTTCACTAATTGCTACAACGTCATAATTCCACGTGTCAATCCACGCCCTCAACTCATCCGCCTGTCAATAATTGCTCTTAACTCCATGTTCTTTAGGATTATCTCAGAACCAGGATTTGTGTGTTTAAAATGGTATTATTGAAAATAGAAAAGAAATGTGGGTACTATTGCAATTAGAATCAGGTGACTTTTATGATGACAGATGAAGCCAGCATATCTAATATTGAAAACCTGGTTTAGGAACAAAACATTCGAAGAGAGTGTGTTGATTGGGATTGTTACTTTGTGAAGATATAGAGCCTGCTACTGTGCTGCAGTTCTAAATAAAACAAAATAAAATTATAAAATTGTGTTAATCAACGTTAAGGAATAGGATGAATTGAATAAATGATTTTTAAACTTCCATGTAAAGGTTTCATTCAGGAATGCTCATTTGGAATACTGTAGGTTTGTTGAATAATTTAACTGTAAATCTTAAATGAAAATTCTGCAAGTAGGCTTACCACAAAATACAATGGTAAATGAGTTGAGAATAGCAAGACTATTCACCTTGTTCACATCTTGACACACCAATATGCCATTGATTGGAATAAAAGGTCAGATTGTAAGCTCAGGCAACCCACAAGAGGAAACAAGGCAGAAATAATTTTCAGAGTCTGTGTTACAAATAAAGATTATTAATGTGTCTGATATTTGGAAGGCATTCCTGTAATGTTCAGGAGTCTTCATAGGGTTAGTGCTTTGAAAAGCAATGAAACTCTAGTCATCAAAAGGTCACAGGTAATAACCAGCTACAGGTAACAGAATATTGCTTACACTGTGTGGCAACTATACAGCAGCTGAATTTCTAATTGAAACAACAAAATGAGATGATGAATAGTTTTCTCTGTGTGATATTTTCCAACATCACTTTCAAATTTCTTTAGTTTTCTTAGGAAGTAAAGGCGCTGGTGGGCCTTCTTGGCAGTGAACTCTGCTTGGTTGGACCAAGTCAGGTCATTTGTGATATTGACCCCGAGGAACTTAAAACTTTTGACCTGTTCCACTTGCACACCACCGATGTAAATTGAGTCGTGCAGTCCGCTACGTCTTCTGAAGTCAACAACCAATTCCTTCGTCTTGCTGACGTTGGGGGATAGGTTATTGTCTTTTCACCATGCCACCAGGTTCTTAATTTCCTCTCTGTACTCAAACTCGTCATTACCCGAGATACGGCCCACAATTGTTGTGTCATCAGCAAACTTATATATTGAGTTTGATGGAAACCTGGCTACACAATCATGGGTGTACAGTGAGTACAGCAGGGGTCAGAGTACACAGCCTTGTGGGGCACCGGTGCTCAGAGAGATTGTGGAGGAGAGCTTGTCCCCTATTTTTACAGCCTGGGTCCTGTCTGTGAGGAAGCTGAAGATCCAGCTGCAGATCTGAGTGCTAAGGCCCAGGTTCCAGAGCTTAGGAATCAGTTTATTTGGAATGATGGTATTAAAGGCAGAGCTGCAGTCAATGAAAAGGAGCCTTACGTATGCGTCTTTATTCTCCAGGTGTTCTAAGAGGAATGTAGGGCCAGAGAGATGGCATCTGACATTGACCTGTTGCTCCGGTAGGTGAATTGCAAAGCGTCGAGGTAGGCTGTGGTTGATTTTGTGCCATAACCAATCTCTCGAAGCACATCATAGCAATTGCTGTCAGAGCCACAGGTCGAAAGTCGTTCAGGCATGCCACCTTGCTCTTCTTCGGCACTGGGATTATCATTGCCTTCTTAAAACATGAGAGGATCTTAGACTGAAGCAAGGAGCAATTGAAGATGTCAGCAAACACCCCAGCTAGCTCGCTTGCATAGGCCCGGAGAACCTGTCCTGGGACGCCATCTGGGCCCGTCATCTTCCTTGGTTTTAGCTTCAGGAAGACCCTTCTAATGTCCTCCTCAGTGATGATGAATCTCGATGCCACCAGGTCCGGTTCATCCGGAGGGAGCGGGACGCTCCTCTTCTGTTCGAATCTTGCGTAGAATACTTTAAGTTCGTCAGGAAGAGAAGCGCCACAGTTATTGATATTCCCAGCCTTTTCTTTCATCTCATTTAGACCCTTCTATAGTCTACTGGCATCCCTCTGGTTAGCCTGGGCTTCCAACCTAGCTCGTTATTGCCTCTTGGCGCCCTTAATGGCTTTCCGGAGTTCACGCCTGGATTCCGTGTAGCAACTGGTATCCCCGGACCTAAAAGCCGCAGCTCTAGCCTTTAAAAGGGACTTGACCTCATAATTCATCCAAGGTTTCCGGTTAGGGAATACCCGGATCGTCTTGCAAGACACACAGTCCTCTGTGCATTTCCAAATAAAGTCCGTGACAGCTGAGGCATACTCATCAAGGTTAGCTGCCAAGTCTTTGAATACTGACCAGTCCACCGATTCAAAGCAGTCACGGAGGACCTCATCCATTTCCTCCGTCCAACGCGACACTATTTTGACACCGTGACTTCCCGCTTCAGTTTCTGTTTGTAAGCCGGGAGGAGGAGTACGGCCTGATGGTCCGATTTTCCGAAGTGAGTTCGTGGGACGGAATGGTAGGCATCACTGACTGCTGTGTAGCAGTGGTCAAGTATATTTGGGCCTCCAGTGGGGCAGGAGACATGTTGGTATAACCTTGGCGGTGCCTTTCTGAGGTTGGCCTGGTTAAAGTCCCCTGGTTAAAACACTTCTGTGCCAACAACGCTTCTTTATACAAGGCCACAAATGGATTAGAAATAAAGACAGTGGAACATTTTTCACAATTTCTATTTTTGTAATCCAATAGGTAATTTATTGAAATATTGATTTTTATTTTTCCTTCTAATTTTACTACGCAGTTTCCAGGTCAACAATAAGATATCTGAATCTCACAATTTTGACAGGGTCAAGCCAAATCCTTGGGCCCTAGGGTAATTAATTTTCCTTCATTTCAATCACGGCGCTCTACTATGGCCTGATTATGTCAATGGCATTTCAACTTTGACATCTGGGAACCCTTACCCCCACCCCCAGAAGAAATGTCAGCATTATTCATTCATTGAACAAGCTATCCCTCTCTCTGATGAAGACTACTGGACCAGAAACATTAGAACACAAAACATTACAGGCCTTTCGGCCCACAATGTTGTACCAACCCATATAAACCTACTTTACTATCATACTAACCCTTCCTTCCAACAGCCCAGAAGATACAGCTATTAAAATTTGGTGGTTTCAAATTGGCTACCAAATTCCTTACATTTCAATGGACAATATAATGATTGGCTTACATTCTTTTCTTGTGATTGCAAGACCATGTTGAACATTGGTAATGTGGAAGTGTGAACTAGAATAATTAGTTAATCTGTGTTTTATTGTATTTGTATAGCTGCCAAACAGTGCAAGCGATATTCTGCTACCAGTACCAGGTTATTGCTCATAACCTTGTAATTCAGGATTCAAGATTCAAGATTCAAAAAACTTTATTGTCATTCTAACCATACATCAGCACTTCAGGGCAGAATGAGACAGCGTTCCTCAGGGGCAGTGCAATCATAACATAACAAATGCAACACCAAATAATAAACATAACAATAAATAGTAAAACACAACAGCCACATGTCAGTTAAATCAGTTATAGGTGTCCAGTGCAAGTTAAAAGTGTCCAAAGCAGAGTCAGGTAGAGCAGCTATTTAGCAGTCTGACTGCCTGTGGGAGGAAGCTGTTTAGTAGCCTTGTGGTTTTAGTTTTGATGCTCCTGTAACATTTGCCTGATGGCAGAAGAACAAACAGTTCATGGAGAGGGTGTGAGGGTGTAGCGATGTGCTACACACAGCGCTAGAATAACCACATGGAGTCGGTGAGTTAGAGTTGTGATGAAAAAGATTTATTCAAACTTCGCGGCCCGCTTTAAAGCTTTCCCGTTCCCGCCCTCCCTGGGCGGGACTACCATGGGGAATGCATATTCCCAGACCCTTTCTGCGCGCGGGATTTTCCCCCTGCTGGTGAAGATAGCCTGGCGCCCTTTTTGCTGCCGGCCCTCTGCCTGCGCGCGCTGTTTCGTGAGCCGGTTCGTGGGTGCCAGAAAGTGGGTTGCCACATAACCCCCCCCCCAGAACCAGTGATACCTCCCCCAATGTCCACAGTCTGGATCGGCCTCTGTTTGGGAGGTCTGCCCCTGCGCCGCAGTGCCTGAGCCTGGACCGGTTGCGCCAAGTCCACATGGGCCGGTTTGAGTCGGTCCACCGTGAAAACCTCCTCTCTCCCCCCAATGTCCAGCACGAACGTGGACCCGTTGTTCCTGATCACCTTAAACGGCCCCTCGTAGGGCCGCTGTAGCGGTGCCCGGTGTCCGCCCCGTTGTACAAAAAGAAACTTACAGTTCTGCAGGTCTTTGGGTACGCAGGACGGGCTCTGTCCGTGCTGTGAAGTGGGTATGGGGGCCAGGTTACCGAGCCTCTCCCGTAGTCTGTCCAGGACTGCTGTGGGTTCTTCCTCTTGCCCCCTTGGGGCTGGTATGAACTCTCCTGGGACGACCAGGGGTGCGCCGTACACCAATTCGGCCGACGAGGTGTGTAGATCCTCTTTGGGCGCCGTGCGGATTTCGAGCAGGACCCAGGGAAGTTCGTCCACCCAGTTCGGCCCCTCCAGGCGGGCCATGAGAGCCGATTTCAGGTGATGGTGGAAGCGCTCCACTAGTCCGTTCGACTGTGGGTGGTAGGCAGTTGTGTGGTGTAGCTGTGTTCCTAAAAGTCTGGCCATAGCCGACCACAGGCTGGAGGTGAACTGGGCGCCCCTGTCGGAGGTAATGTGGGCCGGTACCCCAAAGCGTGCTACCCAGGTTGCGATCAGTGCTCGGGCGCAGGATTCGGAGGTGGTGTTGGTGAGCGGGACTGCCTCTGGCCATCTGGTGAACCGGTCTATCATAGTTAGGAGGTACCGCGCTCCTCGTGACACTGGCAGGGGCCCCACGATATCCACATGGATGTGGTCGAACCTCCGGCGGATGGGTTCGAACCGTTGCGGTGGAGCCTTGGTGTGCGGCTGCACGTTGGCCGTTTGGCACTGCGTACACGTTTTGGCCCATTCACTGACCTGTTTATGAAGTCCATGCCACACGAACCTGTTAGAGACCAGCCGGACAGTTGTCCTGATGGAGGGGTGCGCTAAGTTGTGAATGGATTCGAACACCCGCCGGCGCCAGGCTGCTGGGACGACGGGGCGGGGTTGGCCGGTAGCTACGTCACATAGTAGGGTCCTCTCACCTGGGCCTACGGGGAGGTCTTGGAGCTGCAAACCGGAGACTGCAGTCCTGTAACTGGGGATCTCAGCATCTGCCTGCTGTGCCTCTGCCAGCGCTGCATAGTGCACCCCCTGGGTCAGGGCCTGTATGGTGGGTCTGAAAAGTGCGTCCGCCACGACATTGTTCTTTCCAGAGACATGCCGGATGTCCGTCGTGTACTCGGAGATGTAGGACAGATGTCGCTGCTGGCAGGACGACCAGGGGTCGGACACCTTAGTGAACGCAAAGGTAAGCGGTTTGTGGCCTGTGAATGCGGTGAAGGGACTACCTTCTAAGAAGTACCTGAAATGCCGGATTGCCAGGTATAGTGCCAATAGCTCCCGGTCGAAAGCACTGTATTTGAGTTCGGGTGGTCGTAGGTGTTTGCTGAAGAACGCCAGGGGTTGCCAGCGACCCTCGATGAGTTGTTCCAGCACTCCACCGACTGCTGTGTTGGATGCGCCCACCGTGAGGGCAGTAGGAACGTCCGTTCTGGGGTGCACTAGCATCGCGGCATTTGCCAAGGCTTCTTTGGTTTTAACGAAAGCGGTTGCGGCCTCTTCGTTCCAGGTAATGTCCTTGCCCTTACCCGACATTAGAGTGAACAAGGGGCGCATGGTTCGGGCTGCTGAGGGGAGGAAACGGTGGTAGAAATTCACCATACCCACGAATTCCTGCAAGCCTTTGATTGTGTTGGGTCGGGGGAAGTGGCGGACCGCGTCTACCTTGGCGGGCAGCGGGGTTGCCCCGTCTTTAGTAATCCTGTGGCCCAGGAAGTCGATGGTATCAAGTCCGAACTGGCATTTGGCTGGATTGATTGTAAGGCTGAATTCGCTCAGGCGGGAGTAGAGCTGGCGGAGGTGGGACAGATGCTCCTGCCGACTACTGCTGGCTATGAGGATGTCGTCCAAATAGATGAATGCAAAGTCCAGGTCACGTTCCACCGTGTCCATTAGCCACTGGAAAGTCTGTGCGGCATTCTTTAGACCAAACGGCATTCGGAGGAATTTGACAAGTCCGAACGGGGTGATAAGTGCTGTTTTGGGGATGTCGTCCGGATGTACAGGGATTTGATGGTATCCCCGGACGAGGTCTACCTTGGAAAAGATCCTTGCGCCGTGTAGGTTTGCTGCAAAGTCTTGAATGTGTGGCACAGGGTAGTGGTCTGGCGTTGTAGCCTCGTTCAGTCTGCGGTAGTCACCACATGGTTTCCAGCCCCCCGTTGCCTTGGGCACCATGTGAAGGGGGGAGGCCCATGGGCTGTCGGACCGTCGTATGATCCCTAATTCCTCCATCTTCTTGAACTCCTCCTTCGCCAGTTGGAGCTTGTCCGGGGGAAGCCTTCGAGCACAGGCGTGGAGGGGTGGTCCCTGGGTCGGGATGTGGTGCTGTACTCCGTGTCTGGGCATGGCTGCCGTGAACTGCGGTGTCAGTACTGATGGGAAATCCGCCAGGACCCTGGTGAATTCATCGTCAGACAGCGTGATGGAGTCCAGGTGTGGGGCTGACAACTGTGCTTCACCCCGGGAGAACGTTTGAAAAGTCTTGGCATGGACTAATCGCTTCCCTTGCAAGTCGACCAGCAGGCTGTGGGCTCGTAGAAAATCTGCCCCCAGCAGTGGTTGGGCCACGGCGGCCAGTGTGAAGTCCCACGTGAACCGGCTGGAGCTGAACTGTAGCCGCACCGTGCGGGTGCCATAGGTTCGTATTGTGCTGCCATTAGCGGCCCTCAGGGTGGGTCCCGGTTCTCTGTTGCGGGTGTCGTAACTCGTTGGAGGTAAGACGCTGATCTCCGCTCCGGTGTCGACCAAAAAGCAGCGTCCTGTCTGCTTGTCCCAGACGTACAGGAGGCTGTCCTGATGGCCAGCCGCCTTAGCGATCGGCAGCGGCTGGGCCTTGGCGTTTCCCGGGAATTTGCAGGGTGGTCTGCAGCAGCGGGCCTCTGTGACCCACCGCTGGTGGTAGAAACACCATTGTTCGTTGGGCTCCTCACTCCCGTCGCCGGGTTTTGTAGGCTCTGCTGCCGGGCCCGGTCTGGTCTGTCGTTGTGCACGCGGCTTGGTGATCCGTGCGACGGATGCCCCTCTCTCTTTCCTGGCATTCCACAGCACATCTGCCCGGGCCGCCACCTCCCGGGGGTTGCTGAAATCTGCGTCGGACAGCAGCAGGCATATGTCCTCGGGCAGTTGCTCTAGGAACGCCTGTTCAAACATGAGGCAGGGTTTGTGTCCTTCAGCCAGGGCCAGCATCTCGTTCATTAATGCTGACGGCGGCCTGTCTCCCAAACCATCCAGGTGCATTAAGCGGCGTGCTCGTTCGCGCTGTGAGAGTCCAAAAGTCCTTATGAGCAGGGCTTTGAATGCTGTGTATTTGCCGTTCTCTGGGGGCGACTGTATAAACTCCTCAACTTGTGCAGCAGTCTCCTGGTCGAGGGAGCTCAGCACGTAGTAGTAGCGAGTGGACTCCGAGGTTATCTGCCGAATGTGGAATTGTGCTTCTGCTTGTTCGAACCATAAATGGGGTCGCAGCGTCCAGAAGCTTGGCAGTTTTAACGAAACTGCGTGAACAGATGCAGCGTCGGTCATCTCTGGTCCAAATATCGTTTGGGCCGTCGGGGTCACCAATTGTAGCGATGTGCTACACACAGCGCTAGAATAACCACACGGAGTCGGTGAGTTAGAGTTGCGATGAAAAAGATTTATTCAAACTTCGCGGCCCGCTTTAAAGCCTTCCCATTCCTGCCCTCCCTGGGCGGGACTACTGTGGGGAATGCATATTCCCAGACCCTTTCTGCGCGCGGGATTTTCCCCCTGCTGGTGAAGATGGCCTGGCGCCCTTTTTGCTGCCGGCCCTCTGCCTGCGCGCGCTGTTGTGAGCCGGTTCGTGTGTGCCAGAAAGTGGGTCGCCACAAGGGGTCTTTAATGATGTACTGTGTCTTCTGGAGGCATTGACTCTGAAAGAGGTCTTGGACAGAGGGTAGGGAGACCCCAATAACCTTCTCTGCTCCCCTAACCACCCTCTGCAAGGCTTTTTTGTCGACAGCACTGCAGCTGGAGTACCAGGTTGTGATGCAAAAGGTCAGCACACTCTCAACCACTCCTCTGTAGAATGTAGTTAAGATGTTAGTGAGGAGTGATGCTTGTTTAAGCTTCCTCAGAAAGTGCAATCTCTGCTGGGTCCGTTTCACAATCCCAGTGGTGTTCCTGGACCAGGTGAGATTGTCCGAGATCTGCACCCCAGGGAACTTGATGTTTTCCACTCCCTCCACTGTGAAGCCGCTGATGCTGAGGGGTGTGTGCTCAGGCTGAGACCGTCTAAAATCGATGATCATCTCCTTGGTTTTGGTGACATTAAGCATCAAGTTGTTATCCCTGCACCAGCTCTAATGACTGGCCCTTGACTCTTGATGACCAGCAGGGGAACAAGCCAGTCAGGCTCAACAACCCATGCCGTCGTATTGCACCATGTGATCAATTAACCTTCCAACCCGACGTCATTTCCATGTGGAAGGAAACTGGAGCACCCGGAAGAAACTCTCGTGATCACGGGGAAAACCGTACAAACTCCTTACAAAAGCTGGCTGGAATTAAACCCGGGCCACTGACGCTGTAATGCATTGTGCTAACCGTGACACTACTATACAGGCCCCGTATAAAAATTGCAATTGTATAGAGTGAATGCATAAATTGATTTGTGATGCTGAAGCCTTTTTCTTGAGGAATAACAACCCCCCCCCCACCTCACCCCCCCCCCACCCCTCCACTCCACTAAGCTATGCTGGTAAATCTGCAGCACTGGCTTCCACCCAGCAATGTGAAAAATTGTTCAGGTATGTCGAAGCCATTAAACACAGAACAAATATTTTCTGGCTAACAGCTGCACAATTAGTGTACTCTCAGTCATTAACAAAGTGATGGAGAGTGTCACTGACTGTGCTATCAAGTGGCTCTTGGCAATTATCTACTCACCGATGCTTTCTTAAGGTTTAACAGTACCTCTGAAATATTTTTTCCCTTAACCATGGGTTCTCCTCTACCACATGAACAAAGCCACTGACTAGAATCAGGATCACAATCCGGTTTAATATCATCGATACATGTTGTGAAAGTTACAGCTTGGCGGCAGTAGTACATTATACTCTATCTATTCTTGTCTGAACGTACGGATATGGCCCAAGTGTGGAGAGAGGAATACTGAAGCAGATCAACAGGTCACTGACTTTAATGAGCACTGTTGCAGATTTACTGGAAAAGGGAAACAGTAAATGCTAGGTCAACAGGACCATTAATTAACTAAAACTCAAACCGGAAGCTAAATCACAACATTACGGCTGAAAGCAACAACTAAATAGTAAATGAATACTGCTCTTTTTCAGCGTCTGTTGAAACGGTAATCCTCTTTCCCACACCAGGACAAGGGTCAGCAGGAAGTGTAAAACGTTGCTGTGCTTTGGGTCAAGTCTCTGCAAGACTAGAGTAAAAAGAACGGAGTTAAATACCGCGGTAACGAAGCAGTAATTAGATGGAACGCGCAGGCTCACAAGTGCAATTGCCAAACCTGGTGTGTGCCCTGTCTGCATAGAACTCGCAGTAGAGTCTGTGATTGTGACACACGTCTTTCCTGCATCTCTTTAATTCATTGCTTCCCTTCCAGTTAGTGCAAAGATAGAGTTTTCTTTGTCCTTGTCTTCCATCCTACAGCATTCGATAGTCAATGGATTATTTTTACGATTTCTACCACCTTCAGTGAGATACCCCCGTGAAAGAGATGTGCCATTTCCCTACTTTTTCGGAATCAGAATCAGATTTATTATTTTGAAATTTACTGTTTTGTGGCAGTCGTTATGTCCTGTGTCATATTGATGTGGGCGATCATAGCCTTTCGTGACCATGATTGTTCTTGACAAATTTTTCTACAGAAGTGGGGTTTGCCATTGCTTTCTGCTGGGCAGTGTCTTTATAAAACGGGTGACCCCAGCCGTTATCAATGCTCTTCAGAGATTGTTTGCCTGGTGTCAGTGGTCACATGACCAGGACTTGTGATATGCACATCCTGCTCATATGACCATCCACCACCTGCTCCCATGGCTTCACGTGACCCTGATCAGGGCAGGGGAGGGGTGGCTAAGTAGATGCTACACCTAGCCCAAGGGTGACCTGCAGACTAGCAGAGGGAAGGAGCACCTTACATCTTCTTTGGTAGGGACATAGTTCTATCCTGCCACCCAATATTTCCTGTACCTAATAAAGTGGCCACTGAGTACTGTGCTGATATGATAAGGGATAGGAAGGCTATCTCTGTTAAGGTGAGGCCGTGTTGCCATGGTGATCCAGATGTTAATGGAGCCCTTTGTTTCATAGATTGCTGAGGGAAGTTTAGAAAGGGAGAACACAAATAAGCAATTCATAACTGTGAAATGCGGGTCTTAGTGGCTGCTGAAACCTGGAACCTAACGGTGAATACCAGAAATATTCAGCAGGTCTGTGGAGAGAGTAAAACTGAATTAGCATTACAGATGGATAATCCCTCAGAATTGGCCAATTCCCAGGGAAATGGGACCTACAAGTTATCTGAATTTGGCACTAAATCCTGAAAATTGTCTGAATGCCCATCGAAAGTGTATTATTCCTCAATGCCTTGTTGAATCAGTAGGGACAGGTTAGAGAAGGAAATTTAAAGCGACAAACAAGCTAAGATTCGCTGTTAGGAGTGCTCTGCAAAGCAGACAGCAGATTGATTTAAAATTTTCCAGACAAGATTAATCAGAATCAGGTTTATTATTATTGACTTAACATGAAATTTGTTCTTTTGTGACAGCAGTACATGCAACAATACTAAATTACTATAAAATAAAAAAAAAGTACTGTGTGTGTGTGTGTGTGTGTGTGTGTGTGTGTGTGTGTGTTTATTTATTTATTTTATTTACAGCCCTTCAAGCTGCACTGCCTCCTTATCCTGACAACCCTCATTTAACCCTAACCTAATCACAGGACAATTTACAATGACCAATTAACCTATCCAGTATGTCTTTGGACAATGGGAGGAACCTGGAGTACCCAGCAAAAATCCACACATTCCATGGGGAGGATGAATAGAGACTCTTTGCTGTGGAAGCCAGGATTGAACAGCGAATACCGATGCTCCGAGTGGTAATGGCATCACACTAACTGCTACACTACTGTAGTGCTACTCATTACCCAAAATGAGTAATAAAGTTGAGTTCTTACACTCCTTATAAATCTGCTGGTGAAGGGGAAGAAACTGATCAACACTTAATTTCTATCAATGATCCCTGCCTCCCATCCAATCAACAATCTCTTTGACCCCCTACCATCAGGCAGGAGATAGCGTAGCATTAGACCAAGGTGTACTGTGTTGAGCACCTTGGCCCAGAGAAACAGTTGTTCCGTTTGACGGCATACCTACATGAACAGTAGAATGACAGTAAACTTGAATTTGCACTTGAATCATTCAATGTGGGTCTTCAGGCTCCTGTATTTCCTTCCTGGTGGCAGTAACAAGAAGAGGGCATGATAGTGAGGGTCTTTAATGGTGGATGCCACCTTCTTGAGGCTTGGCCCATTGAAGATGTCCTTGATGGCAGAGAGGGTTGTGCCATGATGAAGTTGACTGAGCCTACAACCCTCAGGAGCCTCTTGCAACCCTGTGCATCAGAGGCTGCATACCAGGCCATGATGTAACAAATCAGAATGCTCTCCACCACACATCTGTAGAAACTTGCAAGAGTCTTTGGTGACTTATCAAACCCCCTCGAACTCCTAACAAATAAGTGCAGCTGGCATGTCATTATGAGGACTGAATGCAATATACTAGATCTGAAGATGCTTGGATGAGTTGCTATTTTATCCTGAAGGGCACCTACTCCCACTACCCCACTATGCAAGCAATGGCAAAGCCCCCCAAGGGCATCATGAACTAGAATCCATCAGAGAATTACTGCTCATCCCAACATTTCAGCATCTCAGACAGGCTCTCTCTCACTAGCAAGATGTCACTCCTGCAACAAACAAGAGTGGGAGACCAGCAGCTCACTATTCTGGTGTTACAATCTGCCACGTCATTTGACCAAACCCTCTGACTCAATGACCGATGGGCTGTCACTCACCATCAAAAGAGAGAGAGAGGGTGGGGGCATCATTTGATTCCAGGGACCTTCTTCCATCAGCAGCGCACACCGCTAGCTGTCTCGATGTATCTTTCAGCCTTCCATGACGCTTTAGTCAGTGATATCAGTGAAGATCCGGGTTGTCGACAGGGCTGCACCCCGAAGGCACACATCTCGCAGACCACACTTGGAGATATTGAAACGCCAGGCCGCACGGCGAGTCCAGGAATGAAAACTCAGTGCCCACACAGCACCATAGTTGGAGCTCCAGCTGTACATCACAGTCTCTGACAGGACCCCAACCACCTTGAAAGGAAAAGAAATTATGAGAAAAGATGTATAGTAAACTATTCCACAGATAAACCAGAAGAATTCACCTGGGTCTGCAAAAATCTCTGTCGCGATCTTTTCTAGCTCCTCCTCTTGAACTTTGAACCATTGCAGGTTTGTTTTGAACGATCCTGGACTCCGTATCATAGTCCTGCCCTGCCCCTGTTGCAGTGTTCCTTACCTTGACATTATTTTCTGGTCTGGAAGCTCTTTTTCATTCTATATGTAACTCTATAGATTTAGACTCAGAGGTACAGCACAGTGCCCAAAGAGCCTACACTGCCATGAGTCTAATTATCCTACTAGCCTCTACCTCTTTACTAATGTCAATTTTTTCAATGAGGATCTTTTTCAGCACGTAGCTTGTTTGTTTGAGGAATGGTCTAATTTAGTAGCTAGCAGCTTGTATTTCTGTGTACAGTGGAGAATTAGAAGTGTTGACAGTAATTTAATTTTGGAGATTATAATGTGGATTCTGAAAGTCAGGTGACCAATTAACCTACTAAATCGTATGTCTTTGGAATATAGAGGGAAGTCAGAGCACCTGGAAAAAGCCTACACAGTCATGGGGAGAATGTATAAACTCCTTACAGAGAGCAGCGGAATTGAACTCAGGTCACTAGCACTGTAACAGTGTTATAGGGTCATAGAGTCATAGAAAAATACCAAAGGGAAACGCCCTTTGGCCCATCTAGTCCATGGTGAACCATTTAAACTCCATACTCCCATCAACCTGCACCAGGATCAGAGCCCTCCTTACCCCTACCATCCATATAGCTATCCAAACTTCTCTTAAATGTTGAAATCGAGTTTGCATGCACCACTTGTGCTGGCAGCTCTTTCCACAGTCTCCTGACCCTCTAAGTGAAGAAGTTTTGTGTTTCCCTTAAACTTTTCATCTTTCATTCTTAATTCTAGTTGTAGTCCCACCCAACCTCAATGGAAAAAGTCTGCCTACACTTGTCTATATCCCTCATAATTTTGTATACCTTTATAAATCTCCCTCAATCTTCTACATTCCAAGGAATAAAGTCCTAACTGATTCAATCTTTCCTTATAACTCAGGGCCTTCAGAACCAAAATCATCCTTGTGAATATTCTCTGTACTCTTTCAAACTTATTTACATCTTTCCGGTAGCTTGGTGACCAAAACTATGCTCAGCACTCCAAATTAGGCCTCCCCAACATCTTATACAACTTCAACAAGCAGTTATGTTAACCAAATGCTATTGCACTGAACATAATTTTGTTATTTGAATCCAGAACAGATTGTTTTCTCACGTATGTTTCCAGTATATAAAACTGCCATTTGGCAAATTCCTCGTGATCCTATAAAGTGCAGTGACACTTCTTCCTGTATTTTATTCTTATCCCTCAAATATCCATCTCACTCTATTTTTTAAATGAATTTTAAAATCAGCATCCATCATTTTCAGGAAAAGGTGTGTCAGATCCTGAAAGATCACTAGGTGAAAAACTTAACCCATCTAGACCTCCTGTAAGTTACTTAAACTGTGTAACCTTTGGCTACTGCCAGAAATTTAAGTTTAGTTAATCTTTACATAAAATTAACTGCAAAATCTGGAACAATTGTGCTCCCGAGGACATACTGTGCAGGCGTGATGTGGCACGATGACAACAAGGAATCCATTCCAATTAGAATGTCATCCAAAATATTTATTAGTGTGATATAAGCAAGATAATCTTCTGCAAAAGTGGTGTCTAATAACAAGAGAGTGTGGAACAAGCTGCCAGCACAAGTGGTGCCTGCAAGCTTGATTTCAACGTTTAAGAGAAGCTTGGATAGGGATGTGGATGGTTGGGGTATAGAAGGCTATGGTGTCCCACTGTGGGTGTCAATGGGAGCAGGCAGCTTAGATGGTTCGGCATGGACGAGATGGGCATATCGGTTCAAGGCCTCATCTACTTCCATGGTGACGCCACTCTCAGATTAGAAGAACAACATCTTCATATTCCATCTGGATGAATTCCAAACTGATGCCATGAACAGCAATTTCTCTGTCTTCTGGTAATTTCTTCCCCCCTCCACCTCTTTTCTTCTAAACTCCCAGTACTGGCTCCCCCTCACCCTTTCTCTTCTGCACACCTGCCCATCGTCTCCCTCTGGTGCCCCTCTTCCTTTCCTTTCTCCCATGACCCACTCTCCTCTCCTTCTTCTTCAGCCCTTTACCTTTTCAACCTATCACCTCCCCGCTTCTTGCAGCGTCCCTCCCTCCCCCATATACCTTCCTTCCCCCTCTCCTGTTCCTGCCAGTGGGTACTATTTCCTCTCCCCCCTACTTCTGGCTTCTTCCCCGTTTTTACAGTCCTGGTGAACTGTCTCAGCCCAAAACATTGACTGCTTATTCCCCTCCATTGATGCTGCCTGACCTGCTGTGTTCCTCCAGCATTTTATGTGTTACAACTTTTCTTTGTTCATGTTCTGGTTTCTTTGCACCTACAAGGAGTTTTATATTGTGTGTGTTAACTTTCATGATTAGGCGATTAAGTCTGGTAAAATTTCTCTGTACTGGGTTGGATTCTACACTCTACCTTTACCATATTGATTGACAGTAACAGCCAGGCAGCTGGTTGTTATCCTCTTCTCGACTTGTACTTAATTTGTGTCTCTTCTCCAACACCATGCATTCACCCAGTATCTTTATCTTTAGTAAATATTAAATGACTACCTCAGCCAGAAAGCATGTCCAGACACTTTCAGAGTTCACACTGTGATCTCCAGAAGTAAACTACGGACAACGCTTCTAGTTCTTCACTGTATACAGTAATACAAGCTGCTTAAAGTCAAAGTAAAGTTTATTGCAGGCACAGTGTATTGAAAAACATGCATGCAGCAGCTTCTCAGGCCCACAGCGTCAAACTGTCACGGTCTCTGTGGCTTGCCATAGAGTGTCGGGTTTCAAGGTTTCTCAAACACCTATAATTACTAATTGTTGGAGCTGTTAAGACCAGGTGCTTTCTATTTGGTCTTGTCAGGTTGTTTGTGACTGGTACATTTTTCCCCGTGTTCTATGATTATTTAAAGAGGACTCTCATTGTGCTTGGTAACAGTCCGACTGTGGAGAATGATCTGTCTCGCCATGTCGCTTGGTCGTGCCTTCGATGTTCTGTTGTTGTTCCCATGTCAAACCTCTTGTTTCTGTCTCGTCATTGGGAGTCCGCTGTTCCTATGCTCTTTGCTTGAGTCGTCGGCAGAGCTCCCGGTAACTGAGGCTACCGTCCGCGCCACCTGGGTTGAGACGATGCCAGCGACCACCATGACAGAGAGAGCCTGTCATCCTCCGCAATTGGGTCCAGACCTGCTGCACGCACCATGACACATATAAGCAGTATTCATTAAAAAACATAAATTATATACAATTTAATAACCCTCACTAATTTTTATAGATGCACCGTAGAAAGCATTCTTCTGGGGTGCATCACAACCTGGTATGGAAGTTGTCCTGGCCAAGACCGGGAGAAGCTGTAGAAGATCATGAACACAGCACATCACACAAACCAATCTTCCGTCCTTGGACTCACTTTACACCGCACGCTGTCGGAGCAGTGCTGCCAGGGTAATCAAGGACACGACCCACCCAGCCAACACACTTTTCATCCCTCTTCCCTCCGGGAGAAGGCTCAGGAGCTTAAAGAGTGGACCGTACCCTCCAAATATCCAGACCAGCCTCTCGGTTTTTGTACTACCTCACGTTCCCTTTTCTATTTTCTATGTATGATTTATAATTTAATTTTTTACTATTTACTATCGATTTGTACTCCAGGGAGCGCGAAGTGCAGAATCAAATATCATTATGATGATTGTACGCTCTAGTATCAATTGTTTGGCGACAAAAAAAAGTATTATTATTAAGTATTATTTTTTAAATGGAGAACACAATTAGAACAAACATAAAAGTCCACCTCAGTGCAAAGTGACCAAATGGTTATAGTGTTGGTAAATACTAAAACTATGATGTAAGATTCTTGTATTAATTGCTAATATCGTTTGTTCGTTTTGTGCTATGTCTTATGACGTGGACGATTATGGTCTTGATCGTCTTTCCATGACCATGATTGTTCTTGGCAAATTTTTCTACAGAAGTGGTTTGCCAATGCTTTTTCTGGGCAGTGTCTTTGTAAGACTGGTCACCTCAGCCATTACTCTTCGGAGATTGTCTACCTGGTGTCAGTGGTCACATAACCAGGACTTGTGATATGCACCAGCTGCTCATATGACAATGCACCTGCTCCTAAGGTTTCCAGGGCTAATAAGCAGGTGCTACACTTTTTCCAAGGATGGCCTGAAGGCTAGCAGAGGGAAAAAGCACCTTATACCTCCTTTGGTAGAGACATATCTCCACTCCTCCACTCAAAATGATGAATATAAGGGGCACAATTCTAAGGTCTGTCAAGCACCTCCACTTTATCTGCCAAAAGTGGAATTTCCCAGTGGCTAATCATTTCAATTCCAATCCCTATTCTCCATCTGACATGTTAGTCCATGTCTCCTCTTCTGCGATGACGAGGCCACGTTCAGGTTGGAGGAGTAACACCTCATATTCCGTCTAGGTAGCCTCCAACCCGATGGCATGAATGTCAATTTCTCTAACCCAGTAATTTTTTCTCTTTTTTTATTTTCCCCTCTCTCTTCCGTCTTCTTTGATTCCCCACTCTGGCCTCTTATCTCTTCTCCTCACCAACCTGTCAGCTCCTCCTTCTTCCCTTTCTCCCATGGTCCACTCTCTTCTCCAATCAGATTCCTTCTTCTCCAGCCCTTTGCCTTGTGCACCAACTTGGCTTCACCCATCACCTTCTAGCTCATCCTCCTTCCCCTCACCCCACCTTTTTATTCTGGTTTCTTTTCCATTCCTTTCCAGTTCTGATGAAGAGTCTTGGCCTGAAATGTCACCTGTTTATCCATTTTCATAATTGCTGCCACACATATTGTTCCTCCAGCATTCTCTGTGTGTTGCTCTGGATTTCCAGCATCTACAGATTCTCTTGAGTTTATACTTTTGAGGTGATAGGAGGAAAGTATAAGGGGGATGTCTGACGGAAGGTTTTTACACAGAGAGTGGTGATGTGTGGAGCATGCTGCCCAGAGTGGTCTTAGAGGCAGGTACATTAGAAACACTTAAGAAACTTTCAGTTGGGCAAATGGATGATAGAAAAATGGAGGGCTACGTAAGGGTGGGGGTGGGTTAGATTGACCTTTGAGTAGGCTGTATGGTCAGCACAGCACTGTGGGCCAAATGGCCTGCAAGATTGTATGTTCTATAAAGGAAATTGTTGGGGCAGTAGAAAGAGAAATGAAGTTAACATATCAGCTTTGATACAGATGTGCATAATACAGGGTGTCTGTGTATGATCATCCATATACAGCTGTACAGAATAATCTGAGTGTGGCCTTGTAAACATTTAGCCAAGAAGAGATTTGATAAAGTTGTTTAAAACCATGAAAAGTTTTCATATGAACAAGAGATGAGAAAGTTTAGAGTGGCAGAAGGCTTGCCAAGCAATGGTTAAAATAAATCATGATGAAAATGTTTGCTACAAGAGCAGTTACAATCTGGAATCCAAGGTCTGAACAGATGAAGGAAATAGATTTAATAATAACTTCCAAAATGAGCCAGAACAAATACAATGGGGTAAATAACCTTTCCCTGCCATGAGTCATCCTATAATTCTATGTTTCCATCAAGTTGTTTGTTGAGATACTTGCTTTCGTTTCATAATCATAGCATGTCTTTTTCAACAGCCTAAGAAAAACTTGTCCCTCGCTGTCCTGTCCAAATGTGAGCTGGATGGAAAGAAAGAATAAAATGGAAATTTGTTACATTTCATTTTTTTCCCTTCAAACCTTTCCCTGTCAAAGCACATTCCTGATCCAGAATACTTTCAAAATGTTTGCCTTGTGTGGGTGTCTACACCCACAGTCCGTCCCCTCCCCAGCTTTGGAAAGCAGAGGGGTCAGAGATGGACCATATCCTGTATCAGTAAACGGATGCTGGTTATCTTCAGACATACACACCGAGTGCTGGAGGAATTCAGCAGGTCAGCTAACACCCATGGAGACACTGCACTCTGAGACTTTTCCCCGGGACTAGAAGGAAAGGGGGAAGAAGCCAGAATAAGAAGGTGGGGCAGGGAGGGAAAGGGGTGCACCTGGCAGGAGATAGGTGAAACCAGGTGAGGAGGAAGGTTGGTAGCTGTGGGAAGGGTGGGGTGAAGAAAGATGCTGGGAGCGGTCAGGTGGAAGAGATAAAGGACTGAAAAAGAAGGAATCTGACAGCGGAGGACATTGGACCATGGACAGAAGGGTAGGATAAGGGGCACCAGAGGGAGATGATATGCAGGAGAGGAGAGCGAAGGGGTAAGAGAGGAAGCAAAATGGGGAATGGATAAGGAGAGAAGTGGGGGTCGGGAGGAATTACTGGAAGTTAGAGGAGTCTATGTACATGCCATCAGATTCAGTGTTACCTAGATGGAATATGAGGTGCTGCTCATTTCTGCTGTCTTTTGCTATTTAGGCTTCATTAGGAATATAGATGCTTTAAAATAAAATCTCTTTTATGACTGATTATTTCAGTGTGGCTCATTGTGAGTTAATTATTCTCATGACATTTTTGTAGTCCTGCTGGAGACTGCGATGAATGGTCAATGACAATTTTAAGTTAAAACATAGTAAGATAGTTACTAATCATGCTTTGCCCAGATCCAACAACAAATTTACTTTTTTATTGTAAGCTCATGTCTTATTTTATTTTGCTAACCCAATTGCCCATGTCTTGTGGGCAGGAGAATTGGGTTGAAAGGGATAATAAATCAGCCATGATGAAATGATAGAGTAGACTCAATGGGCGAAATGGCCTAATTCTGCTCCTATGTCTTGTGGACTTAAGTGTCTCCCTTTGATGTTTAATGATCACCTGTGTGCACTTTGTCAGAATCATCTCAGAGAGCTTTCGGGATCTTTAGTTAACAACTTAATCTAAATATTATACAATGTCCAAAGGCATTAGACTGGCCATAAGACACAGTAATCAATATTCACCTGCTTTCTAAAAGGCCTGAATAATTCACATCATGCACTTTCTTTCCAGCATGAACATTTATTCAGAATGATCTACATAACAGATCCAGTTCGTCTTTTTTTATGTGATGTCTTAGCTTCATGGTCACATTCTCACCTCTAAGGAACAAAATCAATGCTTCAAATTACTCTTTGGAATTTGAGCCTATAATCCACATTTTAAAACAACACAAAGAGGTATCAACTGTTTGGTTGGAATATCAATACCAAGGACGTGGATATGAAAAGAAAGCAGCCCATGCCATTAAATCCTAACAAAAACAAATCTGTCTGTTTCTATAATGTGTTGCAAGGTGATATAGAGGTACATAACCAAAAAGCAGAAAATGGTGGAAGTACTTATCAGGTAAGACAATATCTGCAGAGGGAGAGATAGAGTAATCTCTAGAGAACAGTGACCTTCCTGGATGGAGGACAGCTTCAAAAAGGCAGCATCTATCATCAAGGACACTAATCATCCAGGACATGCTATCTTCTCATTGCTACCATCAGGAAGGAAGTACAGGAGCCTGAAGACACACACTCAGCATTTTAGAAACAACTTCCTCACCTCTGCCATCAGATTTCTAAACAGACAATGAACTAAACCATGAACACTACATCACAATTTTTGTTCTCTTCCTGTATTAATTATTTACAGTCAGAGAGTCCTAGCAAAGGGAAGAGCAGAAACAGGCCATTTGACCCATCTAGTCCATGCTGAACTATTTAAATGCCTACTCCCATCAACCTGCAGCGGGGCCATAGCCCTCCATAACCCTACCATCCATGTACCCATCCAAGGTTCTCTTAAATTTTGAAATCGAACTTCCATGCACTACTTGTGCTGGCAGCTCATTTCACACTCTCATGACCCTCTGAGTGAAGAAGTTTCTCCTTGCATTCCCCTTAAACTGTTCATTTTTCACCCTTAAACTATGACCTCTGATTGTAGTCCCACTCAACCTCAGTGGAAAAATCCTACTTGTACTTACCCTATCCATATCCCTCCATAATTTTGTACACATCTAACAAATCTCCTCTCAAATCTTCTATGTTCCAACAAATAAAAACCTAACATATTCAATCTTTCCTCTTAACTCAGGTCCTCGGTTCCCAGCAACAACCTTGTAGATTTTCTTCATTCTCTTTCAATCTTATTTACTCCATTCCTGTAGGTAGGTGACCAAAACTTCACACAATACTCCAAATTAGGCCTCACCAATGTTGAAGTCATACAATGTTGTATATACAACTTCAACATAACAACCTATCTCCTATACTCAATACTTCCATTTATGATGGCCAATGTGCCAAAAGCTTTCTTTCCGACCCTGTATTCCCAGATCCCTTTGTTCTACCGCACTCCTTTTTGCCCGACCGTTCACTGTGTAAGACCTACTCTGTTTGCTGCTGCTGAATTGCAAACCTCACACTTGATGCATTTATTCCTCCTGCCATTTCTCAGCCTATTTTTCCAGCTGATTCTCAGCAAGCCGCAACAGCCTTCCACTCTGTCCGCTACGTACACCCCCAACCTTGGTGTCACTGGCAGATTTGCTGAACCAGTTAACCACATTATCATCCAGATCATTCACATAGGTGACAAACAAAACCCAGCACCAATCCCTACAGCACACCACTAGCCACAGGCCTCCAGTCAGAGACACAAACATCTACTACCACTCTCTCCACAAAGCCAATGTCTAATCCAACTTATTACCTCATCTTGAATGCTAAGCAACTGAAGCTTCTTGACCAACCACCCACCTTGTCAAATGCCTAAGTAAAATAAATATAGACAACATCCACCGCCTTGCCTTCATCTTCTTTCTCAAAAAGCTCTCTAAGATTGGTTAAATATGACCTACCACACATGAAGCTATGCTGACTATCCTTAATCAGCCCATGTCTAGCCATACACTTATATATCCAGTCTCTCAGAATACCTTCCAGTAGCTTTGCTACTATTGATGTCAGGCTCATCGGCCTATATTTTCCTAGTTTGTTTTTAGAACCTTCCTTGAACAATGGAGCAATATTGGCTATCCTCCAATCCTCTGGTACCTCTCCTGTTGATAAGGATGATTTAAATATCTCTGCTAGTGCCCTAGCTATTTCTGCTCTAGCCCCCTGCAGGGTCCAAGGGAGTACCTTATCTGCTGGGGCAAATCATGCCTTCTTTAAGCTTTCCTGATTTCTTTCGTAAGTGTCCTCTTGGATTTCTTATAATCCTGAGGTACCCCATTTATTCCTACCTGCTATGCATCTCTTATTTTTTTCTTAACCAGGACCTCAATATCTCTTGAAAGCCAAGATTCCCTACACCTGTTGTCTTTACCCTTCATTCTGCCAAGCTGTAAAAGCTTTGTACTCTCAAAATTTCACTTCTGAAGGCTTCCCACTTACCAAGTACACGGTTGCCAAAAAACAGCCAGTCCCAATCCACACTTGCCAGATCATTTCTGATAGCATCAAAATTGGCCCTTCTCTAATTTAGAATATCAACCCATGGACTACACCTACCTTTTTGCATATTTACTTTGAAATTAATGGCATTGTGATCAAAGTGTTCCCCCACACAAACTTTTGTCACCTGCCCTGTCTCATTCCTAGTCATAGTCATACTTTATTGATCCCGGGGGAAATTGTTTTTTGTTACAGTTGCACCATAAATAATAAATAGTAATAAAACCAAAATAAATAGTTAAATAGTAACATGTAAATTATGCCAGTAAATTATGAAATAAGTCCAGGACCAGCCTATTGGCTCAGGGTGTCTGACCCTCCAAGGGAGGAGTTGTAAAGTTTGATGGCCACAGGCAGGAATGACTTCCTATGACACTCTGTGTTGCATCTCGGAGGAATGAGTCTCTGGCTGAATGTACTCCTGTGCCCACCCAGTACATTATGTAGTGGATAGGAGACATTGTCCAAGATGGCATGCAACTTGGACAGCATCCTCTTTTCAGACACCACCGTGACAGAGTCCAGTTCCATCCCCACAACATCACTGGCCTTACGAATGAGTTTGTTGATTCTGTTGGTGTCTGCTACCCTTAGCCTGCTGCCCCAGCACACAATTCCCTAGTCAGATCAAGTATTGCACACACTCTCATTGGGACTTCTATATACTGAATAAGGAAACTTCCCTAAACACACTTGACAAATTTTATCTCATCTAGTTCTTTTGTCAGTTTCCCAGTCAGTGTGTGGAAAGTTAAAATCTCCTACTATAACAATTTTATGTTTCTTGCAGCAGTCTGCAATCTTTCTGCAAATTTGTTCCTCTAAATCCGTCAGACTGTTGGGTAGTCAATAATATAGCCCCATTAATGGTCATATCTTTCCTATTTCTTAGTTCCATCCATAACGTCTCACTAGTCGAGTTTGCCAGCCTGTCCTGATTCAGCACTGCTGTGACATTTTCCTGGACTAGTAACATCACCCCTACTCCTTTAAACTCTCCCGCTCTGTCGTGCTGAAAACAACAGAAGCCCGGAATAATGAGCTGCCAGTCCTGTCCCTCCCGCGACCAAGTCTCACTAATGGCAACAATATTATAAGTCCAGGTGTTGATCTATGCCCTACGGTACATCTTGCATTGAAAGATGGGCAGCTGAGGACACCTGTCACACCATGCTCAACCATTTGATTCCAAATTTTGTCTGAGGTCTTGTGAGATTGGTCTCCACAACCTCTCCACTATCTGTTCTGACACTCTAGTTCCCATTACCCTGCAACTCTAGTTTAAACCCCACTGTACTTCACTAGCAAACCTTTCCATTAGGATATTAGTCCCCTTCTAGTTTAGGTGCAAACCATCTCTTCTGTACAGGTCCTACCTTCCCTGGAAGGGAGCCCAGTGATCCAAAAATTTTATGTTTTCCCTCCTACACCAACTTCTTAGCCACAAGTTAAGCTGTATAACCTTCCCAGTTCTAGCCTCACTAGCATGTGGCACAGGTAGCAGTCCTGAGATCACAACCTTGGAGGTCCTACCCTTTAATTTAACACCTAACTCCTTATGCAGAACCTTGTCACTAGTTCTACCCATGTCATTGGTACCTACATGGACCATGATCTCTAGCTGTTCATCCTCTCACTTGAGAATGCTGAGGACTCGATCCAAGATATCCTAGACCCTGGCACCCGGGAGGCAACATACCATCCAGGAATCTCATTCTTGTCCACATAATCTCCTTTCTGTTCCCCTAGCTAATGAATTCCCTATCACTGCAGCTCACTTCTTCTCTCGCTTCCCTTCTAAGTCACAGAGTAGTCTCAGAGCCAGGGAGCTGACTGCCGTGACTTTCCTCTGTGAGGTCATTCCACCCCACACCCCAACAGTATCCAAGGTGTTATATTTATTGTTGAGGGGTATGGCCACAGAGATGCTCTTCATTAGCTGTTTAACCCCTTTCCCCTTCCTGACTGTCACCCAGTTTCCCATGCCCTGCACCTTGGGTGAAACTACCTTTCTATATATCCTATATATCAACCCTTCAGCCTCCCGAATGATCTGGAGTGTGTCCACTTCCAGCTCCAACTCCTTAACATGGTTTGTTGGGAACTGAAGCTGGAAGCACCTCACTGTTGTAGTTGTCAAGGACAACTGGAGGTCTCCTTGCCTTCCCACATCCTGCAATAGGAGCGTTTCACTATCCTGTCTGGTGTCTCTACTGGTCTAACTGCCAACTATAATAAAGGAAGAACAATAAACTGTGGGGGAAGAGGCTCTACCGAAGCTTTTTTTACTTTTTCTGACTGAAAATTCTGCTTGCTGGAACCTCGAAGAGTTTAAGACTCAAAGACCCCACTCTTTCTCTGTCCACTCCAATGATGGCCCCTCTGACAATGACCACTCTGCTTGCCCCTACATTTTTTAAATCTGCTCTTACCAATCAATCCCAACTGCTGTTTGGTCACTGCTCAAATCTCCAAACTGCCGCAAGTCGCTGTGTTTTCTACTCAATTGGTCAACCTGAGTGAACTATGTCTTCTCAGGTTCCTGACTGGGCAGTGCTCAAAGCTCCACAGTGCTATGAGTCACTGCCTTTTCCATTCATTGGTGAACCTGAGTGAAGCACATCTTCTCGGGCTTCTGATCTCTCTGACTGGGCATTGCTCAAAGCTCCATTTTTTTTTGAAGGATGTGGGACTGTTGGCAGAGAAGGAGTGCCAGGGGCGAGGGGATGGCAAGAGTGCAAAAACATCCAGTCCTGAGATACCAGACAAGGTTATGTTGTACTGGACAATGGTGTATAGTTATGGACAATGGGCTGCTGTTATGGACATTTGTGTGCTGTTGTGGACGATGGGGTGTTGTTATGATGCTATGTTGCTATGGATGATGGTGTGTTGTTATGTACAGTGGTGTGTTGCTATGGATGATGGGGTGTTGTTATGGATGGTGGTGTGTTGTTATGGAGAATGGTCCGTTGTCATGGACAATGGTCTGTTGTTATAGACGATGGGGTGTTATGTTACACTGTGGCTTTTTTCTCTTTACTTGAAGTTGGGACTGGAAGTAGTAGGGTTGTTTGATAGTAAAATGCAATGTCTTGCACATAAGGGAACACTTCATTGGTTAGATGTGACTAAGTAGGAAATATTGTCTAATTCAAAACACAGGAGATTTTGCAGATGCTGGAAATCTTAAGCAATACACAGAAAGTTCTGGCAAAACTCAGCAAGTCAGACAATATCGATGGAGAGGAATAAACAGTCAATGTGCCAGGTCTAGATACTTCACTGGGACAGAATAAGAAAGTGGGCTGAGGAGAATGAGTACAGATCGGCAGGTGATAGGTGAGACTATGTGAGAGGGAAGGTGGGTGAGTGGGTGAGGGGATTGAAGTAAGAAGATGGGAGGTGATAGGTGGAAGAGATAAAGGGCTGAAGATGAAGGAATCTGATAGGAGAGGAGAGTGGACTATAGAGCAAAAGGGAAGGAAGAGGGGATCAGGAGGGTGTAATGTGCAGGTGAGCAGAAGAGAAAGTGAGAGAGCAAAGAGAATGGGGAAAAGGAAAAAGAGAAAGCGGGAGGGGAGAGAAATTACCGTAAGGTAGAAAAATCGATGTTCATGCTGTCAAAATGGAGGCTAAGCAGATGGAATATGAGGTCTGGTCTTCCAACCTGAGTGCAACCTCATTGAAGTAGTAGAGGAGACCACAGACTGATATGTCAGAATGGGAATGGGGGTCAAATTGAAATGGGTGGCCATCGTGAGATCCTGCCTTTTGTGGTGGACAGAGTGAAGGTGCTCGGTGAACCGTCCCCCTATAGATGCTTCCTGACATTAAGAGTTCCTCCAGCATTTTGTGTGTGACGATTTAATACTTTTTTTTAAATTTTAGAAACTGGCAAAGACTAGAGTCTTCGATGACTCAGTGTATCCTAAAGCACTCTGTTGGAAATGAAATACTTTTTCAAGTTTATGGTTGTGTTGTTGGAAGTACAGTATTAAGCAATACCCCACAAATTTCAGAGAGGTGATGGCCAGATGATCTGTTTCACTGATGTTGAACGAATACTGCAGAAGTTCAGCAACAAATCTTCAAATGGCTGACTTGAGAATGTGGATTAAAGCTGCCTTGGTAAGATGATAAAGCATAGATCTACCCAGCTCGAGTACTGAATGTCAGGACCCAGGGGCTCTGCAGTCTACTGAGCTCAATATTAAAGAAGCCACTGACAACTAAAGGAGATTTGCTTAGTACTGAAAGAGGCTACAGGCAATCTGAATGATCTAAGCTGAAAGTACATGGAATCGTGACCCACAGAATTTTCTAGTCACCCTAAATGTGAATCAATATTCTAGGTAGAAATTAACATGCGGTGACTTTAGCATATTATCCCCCATATTTCCAGCCAACTTATTTAAATATCAGAAACCTAAAGCCACATATCAACGGCTCATATTAACATTAATAACCAGCATTGAAACAATGAAGTGCCACATCTACTGATGTCAATGGCAAGGACCAAATATAGGCTAAACTTCTTCACCGAAACTTTATGGCAGGGCAGATGTGACATTTATCCGACGCAAAATTACCGTCTGTCACTGATGTTTCACCTCAGAACCCTCAGTCATCTTACCATATAACTATATAACCATATAACAATTACAGCACGGAAACAGGCCATCTCAGCGCTTCTAATCCGTGCTGAATTCCTACTCTCAGCTAGTCCCACCGACCTGCACTCAGTCCATAACCCTCCATTCCCTTCCTGTCCATATATCTATCCAATTTAACTTTAAACGACAACATCGAACCTGTCTCAATCACTTCTGCTGGAAGCTCGTTCCACACAGCTACCACTCTCTGAGTAAAGAAGTTCCCCCTCATGTTACCCCTAAACTTTTGCCCTTTAACTCTCAACTCATGTCCTCTTGTTTGAATCTCCCCCACTCTCAATGGAAAAAGCCTATCCACGTCAACTCTATCAATCCCCCTCATAATTTAAAATACCTCTCAACTTCCTTCTCAACCTTCTACGCTCCAAAGAATAAAGACCTAACTTGTTCAACCTTTCTCTGTAACTTAGGAGATGAAACCCAGGCAACATTTTCGTAAACCTCCTCTGTACTCTCTCAATTTTATTGACATCTTTCTGATAATTTGGTGACCAGAACTGTACACAATACTCCAAATTTGGCCTTACCAATGCCTTATACAATTTCAACATTACATCCCAACTCCTATACTCATGCTCTGATTAATAATGGCCAGCATACCAAAAGCTTTCTTCACCACCCTATCCACATGAGATTCCACCTTCAGGGAACTATGCACCATTATTCCTAGATCCCTCCATTCTACAGCATTCTTCAATGCCTTACCATTTACCATGTATGTCCTATTTTGATTAGTCCTACCAAAATGTAGCACCTCACATTTTTCAGCATTGAACACCATCTGCTATCATTCAGCCCACTCCTCTAACTGGCCAAAATCTCTGTGCAAGCTTTGAAAACCTACTTCATTATCCACAACACCACCTATCTTAGTATCATCTGCATACTTACTAATCCAATTTACCACCCCATCATCCAGATCATTAATGTATATGACAAACAATATTGGACCCAGTACAGATCCCTGAAGCACACCACTACACACCATCCTCCAATCTGACACACAGTTATCCACCACTACTCTCTGGCGTCTCCCATCCAGCCACTGCTGAATCCATTTTACTACTTCGATATTAATGCCTAACGATTGAACCTTCCTAACTAACCTTCCGTGTGGAACCTTTTCAAAGGCCTTACTGAAGTCCATATAGACAACATCCACCGCTTTACCCTCGTCAAATTTCCTAGTAACCTCATCAAAAAATTCAATAAGATTTGTCAAACATGACCTTCCACGCACAAATCCATGTTGACTGTTCCTAATCAGACCCTGTCTATACAGATAATTATATATACCATCTCTAAGAATACTTTCCATCAATTTACCCACCACTGACGTCAAACTCACAGGCCGATAATTGCTAGGTTTACTCTTAGAACCCTTTTTAAACAATGGAACCATATGAGCAATAAACCAATCCTCCAGCACCATCCCTGTTTCTATTGACATTTGAAATATTTCTGTCAGAGCCCCTGCTATTTCCACACTAACTTCCCTCAAGATCTGAGAGAATATCTTGTCTGGACCCGGAGACTTATCCACTTTTATATTCCTTAAAAGTGCCAGTACTTCCTCTTCTTTAATTGTCATACCTTCCATAATTACCCTTCCTGTTTCCTTTACCTTACACAATTCAATATCCTTCTCCTTAGTGAATACCAAAGAAAAGAAATTGTTCAAAATCTCCCCCATCGCTTTTGGCTCCACACATAGCCATCCACTCTGATTCTCTAGGGGACCAATTTTATCCCTCGCTATCCTTTTGCTATTTATATAACTGTAGAAACCCTTTGGATTTATTTTCACCTTACTTGCTAAAGCTGCCTCGTATCTTCTTTTAGCTTTTCTAATTTCTTTCTTAAGATTCTTTTTACATTCTTTATATTCCTTGAGCACCTCATTAACTCCAAGCTGCCTATATTTATTGTAAATCCCTCCTTTTTCCTAACCAAGTTTCCTATATCCCTTGAAAACCATGGTTCTCTCAAACTTTTAACCTTTCCTTTCAACCTAACAGGAACATAAAGATCCTGTACCCTCAAAATTTCACCATTAAATGACCTCCATTTCTCTATTACATCCTTCCCATAAAACAAATTGTCCCAATCCACTCCTTCTAAATCCTTTTGCATCTCCTCAAAGTTAGCCTTTCTCCAATCAAAAATCTCTGGGTCCTGTCCTATCCTTCTTCATAATTATATTGAAACTAAAGGTATTGTGATCACTGGACCCAAAGTGCTCCCCAACACATACCTCTGTCACCTGACCTATCTCATTCCCTAACAGGAGATCCAACACTGCCCCTTCTCTAGTTGGTACCTCTATGTTTGCTGCAAAAAACTATCTTGCACACATTTGACAAACTCCAAACCATCCAGCCCTTTTACAGAATGGGTTTCCCAGTCTATGTGTGGAAAATTAAAAACTCCCACAATCACAACCTTGTGCTTACTACAAATATCTGCTATCTCCTTACAAATTTGCTCCTCCAGTTCTCGGTCCCCATTAGGGGGTCTATAATACACCCCTATAAGCATCACTACACCTTTCCTATTCCTCAATTCCACCCAAATAGCCTCCCTGGACGAGTCCACTAATCTATCCTGCCAGAGCACCGCTGTTATATATTCTCTGACAAGCAATGCAACACCTCCCCCTCTTGCCCGTCCTATTCTATCACACCTGAAGCAACGAAATCCTGGAATATTTAGTTGCCAATCACACCCCTCCTGCAACCACGTTTCACTAATAGCTACAACATCATATTTCCAGGTATCAATCCATGCTCTAAGCTCATCTACCTTTCTTACAATACTCCTAGCATTAAAATAGATGCATTTAAGAAACTCTCCAGCTCTTACTCTCTTTTTATCCTTAATGGAGCAAACAACTTTGTTATCTGTTTCTTCCTTGTCCCCTACATCTTTGGTCTGAGTGTTCCTGATCTCTGTCCCCTGCCTATCCTTCTTCACACACTGTCTACTAGCTTTCTCTATTTGTGAACTAACCTCCTCTCTCCTGGTCTCTTTAATTTGATTCCCACTCCCCAACCATTCTAGTTTAAAGTCAGTTCAGTAACCCTCGCAAATCTCCCCGCCAGGATATTGGTCCCCCTAGGATTCAAGTGTAACCCGTCCTCTTTGTACAGGTCACACCTGCGCCAAAAGAGGTCCCAATGTTCCAATAACTTGAATCCCTGCCCCCTACTCCAATCCCTCAGCCACGCAATTTATCCTCCACCTCATTGCGTTCCTACTCTCACTGTCGCGTGGCACAGGCAGTAATCCTGAGATTACTACCTTTGCGGTCCTTTTTCTCAACTCCTTATATTCTCCTTTCAAGACCTCTCCCCTTTTCCTACCTATGTCGTTGGTACCTATATGTACCACAACCTCTGGTTCCTCTCCCTCCCACTTCAGTATATCTTGGACACGATCAGAAATATCCCGGACCCTGGCACCAGGGAGGCAAACTACCATCCGGGTCTCCGGACTGCATCCACAGAATCGCCCATCTGACCCCCTTACTATCGAGTCCTCTATTACTACTGCCCTCCTCTTCCTTTCCCTACCCTTCTGAGCTACAGGGCCGGACTCTGTGCCAGAGGCACGGCCACTGTCGCTTCCCCCAGGTAAGCTGTCCCCCCCAACAGTACTCAAACAGGAGTACCTATTGTCAAGGGGCACAGCCACTGGGGTACTCTCTATTACCTGACTCTTCCTCTTCTCCCTCCTAACCGTGACCCACTTGTCTGCCTCTCGTGGCCCCGGTGTGACCATCTGCCTGTAACTCCTCTCTATCAACTCCTCATTCTCCCTGACCAGACGAAGTTCATCGAGCTCCAGCTCCAGTTCCCTAACGGGGTCTAACGGGGTCTTTTAGGAGCTGCATCTGGGCGCAGCTGGTGCAGATGTGGACATCCGGGAGGCCTGGAGACAATTTTTCAAAGATACAGCACAGTGACTGGCCTTTCGGCTCAATATGTAACCAATAGACCTTCTAACCCATTTGTCCTTGAATGTGGGAGGAAATATGAGCACCCAGTGGAAACCCATGCAGTCACAGGGAGAAAGTACAAACTCCTCACAGACAGTGAAAGAAATGAACGTGGCTCCCGGGCACTGTTATACTGTATAGTTTCGAGGAAAGGAATTAGCACAGCTTGGAACAAGGGAAATGCTTTCAGATGTAGCACTTAAAATGTTCACATTTTAAGCAAAAAAAAATAGAAGGTTCTCTCATGTCCGGAGTTGTCCAATGTGATATGGGCACTCAGTGGCCTCTTTATGAGGTATCTCCCGTATCTAATAAAGTGGTCACTAAGTGTATGTTTGTGGTCTTCTGCTGCTGTAGCCCATCCACTTCAAGGTTCAACGTATTGTGCATTCAGAGATGCACTTCTGCACATCACTGTTGTAACATATGTTTATTTGAGTTACGTCGTCTTCCTGTCAGCTGGAAGCAGTCTGGCTGTTCTCCTCTGACTTCTCTCATTAACAAGACTTTTTCACCCACAGAACTGCCAATCACTGGATTTTTTCTTTGTTTTTTTGTACCAATGCCACATGTGAAAATCCCAGGAGATCAGCAGTTTCTGAGATACTCAAACCACCCATTCTGTCACCAACAACCATTCCACTGTCAAAGTCACTTAGATCTCATTTCTTCCCCATTCTGATGCTTGATCTGAACAACAACTGGACCTCTTCACCATGTTCACATGCTCTTATGCGTTGAGTTGCCGCCACATGATTGGCTGGTTAGATGTTTGCATTAATGCACAGGTGCACCTAATAAAGTGGCCACTGAGTGTATGTATAGTAGTGCAAAAAGAGAGGGAAAAAGTAGTAAGCTCGTGTTCACGAACCATTTCAGAAATCTGACAGTGGTGTGAAAGAGGCTGTTACTAGAATGTTGACTGGGCATCTGAAGGATCCTGTACCTTCCCTCTGATGGTGGCAAAGAGACAAGGGCATGTCCTGAATAATCACGATCAAGACCATGATCACCACATCCTAAGACACGGCACCTAAGGATGATGATGACCTCCTTGTTGAGGGGTTGTATTTTGAAGATGTCCTGGATGCTGGGGAGGATAGTGCCCGTGATGGAGCTGGCTGAGTTTACAACCCTCTACAGCTTTTTTCCCATTCTGTGCAGTGGCCCCTCCATACCAGACCTTACTCCCTAGTCACTAACACTAAAACCAGTCAGACGTGATGAGTAAATAATTCTCCTGTGATTAATCTGGAGCACATTGACCTGAATGGGTCAACAATATTGTACCAAAGCAGAAATAAAGAAAATGTAATGGAGAACGACAACTTTTTATAAAACAAGCTGGTCAAAACAATTGTTCTTCAAACAATCTCCTGTTCATTGGCCTGTGCTAAAAGTTTTTGCATATTGTTTCAATATTTAAAATATATTTTATGCTTGCTTGAGCTTGATATATAAACAGAATGCTCATCCTTGAACTTCCAGCCCAACATTATGTGAATGCATGAATAAATCCCATTAGGGCATTGAAATACCATTTCTTTTTTATCTGTCTTCTATGAAATGCTCAGAATAGCTGTACATCTATTGCACTGGTAGTAATCCACCTTTGATGAAAGAAAACACATAAAACAATTCTGGCTTCTTCCCCCTTCCTTTTCAGCCCAAAATGTAGGCTCTTTATTCCTCTATAGAGATAGGTTTAAATCGGGTACTTACTGGCAGTGTTCTGACCTGAAGGTCAGGAAGGGCCTATTTTACTCTGTATCTCTAAATAAACCAACAAATTAAATACACACAGCTTGCCTTGTACCAATCTCTTACTTAGTAATATTGCTCTTCCATTATCTGTGTAGCATTGTCTCATCCCATGCTACAACACACCACTACAATCACTTGTTGAACAGGAAATTAAGCTCCAGTGTGCTTGATCACTTTCCTATAAACTCTGGAAAAGAACACAGTTTGGTTAATAAGATAGCTGGAGGGCCTGATGGAATCCAAGTGTTCCTGCTTAAGCCTTCAATACTGATGTGAAGATGCAGGCCACGAGAAAAACATAATGAACATTGACCAAGGTGTTCTAACTGCATTTCACACTTGTCAGCAAGCTATTTAAATATTTATTAAATAATGATTCATTTTATTTACTTACCTGAAATTATGTAAGAAGCCAATATCTTCTGACCATTCAGTCTGACATCATGGACTGCAGCCACGTTTGATAGATTCAGCCCCAAGGAACAACTCAAATTTCCAGACCAGGGATGGCAAATCTTTTTGGTAGTGTGTGCCTAAATTGGCAAAAGCTTCTA